>NC_041227.1:15713828-15772101 GCF_002837175.3 Physeter macrocephalus | reverse complement strand
AGGGGAGGGGAGGGGAGGGGAGGGGGAGGGGGGGAGAGAGACATGGGAGAGAAGGGAAGGAAAGAGAAAATCTGCCTCGACACAGAGAGTGACACTGAACAAACAGATTCCAAATTTCAACATGGCCATACTCCATAGACCCAGGCCTTTGCTGTGAAATGGTACTGCAATGTGAACAAGCTATCATTAAGTAATAAATACTTCATGCAAACAAAACCAAAAAAATGGTCAGTAACGAGATGTAATTAGGAATAACCAAGGGAAAATGTGCTCCACACTTGCCATGCTCCAATTATCCGACTGTGATCAGAGGTTCTTTTTAACTCTTGAGAAGGTGCTGCAGTTTGCAGTACAATATGATAGAATGTAAACTGCAATACACCAAGACTGAGAAAACCTGGGTTGTATTATTACAGAAACAGCAAAGCCTGTGTAGCCAACAGATCCAAATTTGAATTCAGGCTCTGCCACTTTTCATCTATGTGACCGTGGCCAAGTTATTTAATATCTTTGAACCTCAGCATCCTCATGTGCAATTCAAGGGCAAAAACACATACTTTGTGAGGTTATTGTGAAGATTCAATGAAATAATCAATGCAAATTTCACCAGCACAGTACCCCCATGCATTCAGCACTTAGCAAGGGCTTCCACGTTCTCCCCAGAAGCTAGACACAAAAACAGTACACACTCTATGATTCTATTCCTATGATGTTCTAGAATAGACATAACATATCAGAGAGAAATCAGATTAACTGTTTCCTGGAAGGAGGGGGACTGAGTGCAAAGGGGCATAAGGGAACTTTCTGGGGTGATGGAAATGTTCTGTATCTTGATAAGATACAGGTTTTACAGGATTGTATGCATTTGTCAAAACTTATTGAATCATATGCTTAATATCCATGCACTCTGCAGTAGATAAATTATATGTCAAAACATTTTAAATTATAAAATAATATTTACATATCTAGACAGCTAGCAGTTAAACAGCTAGAGAGAAAAGGGGGAAGTGTGGGGACAGAGAGAGAGAAACCAGTGAAAGTACCTTACACAGCACGTAGCTCATGCTAAGGGCTCAATATGTGTGTGTGGAATTCTGGAATCAACATGAACATTCCCACTCTTTCTCCTCCAGAGACCACCCATGCTACAGTGGCATGCATGGCACAGCCAGTTCTGAAACTTCTTCCTTCTCTCTTCCTGAATCCTGGTCCCTGACACTCCCACCCAAGGGGCCAGGCAGATGAAATCTGCCCATCTCCTCTTCATGACAGAGCCCAGAGGTTCTGACCATCAAACCTACTCTGCCTCCATCTAAGCATCTCTAAGTCCTTCACTGTACTAGTCACACTCAATGCTTCCTTGGACCATGAGCCCAGATGGTCTGCCAGATGTCATCTGCTGAGGGTGTGTCCTGGATGCACCACTCAACTCATGGGCCTTGGTGAAGTGGTGTCCGCCATCTTGAGCTCACGCCTTTGGTTTGGAACACAATAACTGCTAATATCTACTGAGCATTTACTACATGCCCAGCACTGTTCTAGCTGCTACATATTTTCATTCCTTTAGTCCTCACAATAAATCCATAAAGAAGTCTATCCATAGCACTGTTTTACAGATGAGCTAGCAGAACTTCAAGGTACCCCTTCACCCCAGTCTTTTCAGATCCCACAAAATCCCGACTGCAAATCCGATCTCCACATCTTTGTCCCACCCTTCGCTGTAAAGGAGCTGCCACAACTCGGGAAGAACAACTCTTGTCCAATATATACAGAACAGGAGCTCAGTTTAAAGCTTGACAGTGGAGCCTTGGATGAACAAACAACTGATACACAGAACGACACGGGTGATGCTTAAAAACAATTTGCAAAACAAAAGGAGATGAACATAAAAGAGTAGATACTATAGGATTCCATTTCTATGAAGTTCTAGAAATACAAATATAATCTACGGTGACAAAAATCAGGTCATCAGTGGTGCCGGCAGTGGTTACATGGGTGTACACACTTGTCAAAATTCAATCTGTACACTGTGAAAGTGTGCATGTACTGTATGTGACTAAAGCTGATATTTTTATGCAAAAGCAAAGAAAAGTCTCTGGAGCCAACAGCCCCTGCTTTCAATCTCCCTTTGTCTCTTCCTGGCTGGTGACCTCGGACAAGTCACTTAACACATCTGAACCTTGATTTCAGGCTGCTGTCAGGGTTGGAGATAATACATGCCAAACACCTGGGAAAAGAGTAGGCCTTCAATAAACTGCAGTTTCTATTATTACCGTTAATTAATAATAATGAGAAGTAATAATCTGAGTAACAGCTTCAATTCTCTACTGCACTTTGCTGGGTGGATCTCACACTGCTAAATGTTCCTTGCTATTAGCTCTCACTAAAAACCAACACACACTCTTTTGTGGCATGCAATCATTTTAATGTTATGTCAGGAGAGAGAACCAAGAATGAATACCAAATGTATGTAGATGAAAGAATTCATGTTTATATATGAATGTGGGCCATGGAATCTTAGATTAATTCAAACCTGAACATTGCTGACAGTTACCATTTTCTTTCCAAGGAATCAGATTTTCATTCTAAGTGACTCCATGGGGAGTTTTCTACTATATTGTTATCCAGGGTGTAATTTCTCTAATAAGGTCATTAGGGAAAAAAAAAAAAAAAGAATTCTGGACTCTACAGTCCTCTTGTATTAGTTTCTTCCTGAGAGTGTCTTTCTTTAGGGACGAGACAGAGGTCAGCGTGGCAAATTTCAAATGTACAGCAATCTGGTTTCGGTGGGCTTTAAAGCTAGAAGCTGTGAGCACATCACCTTGTTTTTTGGTCACCTCCTTCCACATTCAGGAAATTGCTTTGCAGGAAACTGTTAGTGCTATTTAGATTTACAAATAATTTCCCTGGAGCTGGAGCAAAGGTGAATTAGAAAGTTTACAGAGCCTCAGTAGGATGGAGCCTCTCAGTGTGAGGCTGCAGAAGACTGAGCAATAGTAGTGATTCTATGTGAAATGAAAGAGACCACACAGTGATGTGCTCAGAGTTGCAAGGGTGTTAGTCAACCCATCTTCCAGTAAAGGCCTCCAACCACCCTTCATCTGGGGAACATCCTTGTCCCACCTCTCGCCAGCGAAGAGCCAACTTCTGTTGATAAACACTGTGCCAGTCTTAGGACAGATCAGCTCAATGTCATGACCTGTCTCCCTTTTGGTAGAAATCCCTCAGTGCCATCATGCCATAAGGAAAACTGGGGGATCGAGGACCTTCTAAAGACCTATGGAAGGCTCCAGAGAAAGAAGGAAGCAGTTATTACCTAAAGAGGGGCCACTGAAACATGGCTCTTCAACCCAAGAACAAACTATGCAAGACACCAGGTGTTATGCTCCATCACCAGCCCGAGTCAGGTCCTAACTGTCCAGAGGTCTCGGGGAATAAAGATTCACTGGCTCACGGTCCCACTTGGACTCTTCAGGAAATAAACTTGTTGACACATGATAGTTTTGTTTTATGATTTGGCTTTCCTTGTATTTACCTGTGAACCACAGCTTTTCAAGAGGCCCAGACAACTCTTAAAAATGACTTCCCTGCTATGGCAGAGACTGCTACATGCTTATCCTACCCCATTTCCTCCTCTTCCTGGGCACACAGTGAGACCCGCATTTCCCAGGATCCCTTGCAGTCAGGCACTTAGGTGCAGCCATGTAACTGAATGCTGCCCAATGAACTGTAGATAGATATAACAATAGCAATTCTTAGGCCTGGTCCATAAAAACCTCCCACACCATCCTACACCCTCTCTCTTCCCATCCACCAATTGAACGGAAAGGATTCCATGGGCCGAGAAGATGGAAGAGCCCCAAGATGAAAAAAATCCTTAGTCCTGAATGACTGTGAGGGACACAGCTCCTCTGTTGACCACACAGGATGGGGTGAAAAAAGCAAATTTTTATTGTCTCAAGGCAGCGACATGTTGAGGTTGATTGGTCCAAGAGTTATCCTGTCCTGACTCAACACACCTTCCTCCTATATAGTTATCCCCTCAAAACCTCCATTAAATGATTTCAAATCGAAAAACAACAACAAAAGGATGCTGACATCTAGCTTATGCAGGACAAACGGTACTTGATCAAATCCCACCCTAAGTCGGCCTGCGAGCTGCAGCTTCAGGCTCCGAATGGTCTACGGTGTCCTCATGCCGGACTCCCCACAGACATCAAGTTCAAGTAAGTCTTCGAAAAGTCAAGAGCTCACAGGAGCTGGCTGGTGTCGAACAGGAAGCCTACATGGCTCAGGCTGCCCCTGGTAACACTTCAATAACCCACCACCTACTCATCATAAGGTTCTCAGTACAGCTTTTTCCACTTTCTCCCAAGAAAAGGTTAATGGGATGTGTCAGGAGCCAACAGGCAGGAAAATCTCAGCACTCAGTTGAGAAAATAGAAGAGTTTATTTCTAGACTCAGTCATGGCTCTGGAAGCTAGCATACATCACCCTGGCTCTCTCCTGTCTTCACATTTGCTTCTTCCTCTCATGCTGACATGGCTTGTCTTCATTGTTGAAGATGATCCTTCCACCCAGGGCCAAGACTTCCTCCAAGCCATCTCCTGAATAGCCATGCTGTAGACTGGGGGCATCTCCAAAGGGAGAAAGCACCTCCTTCCCTTCTGCATCCCCAGCACTAGGTGTACTAGTCAGCGTGGGCGAGCTGCTATATCGAATAATCTCAACATTTTGGTAGCTTATAACAAGAACATCTTCTTTGCACTCATGCAACAGTATAACAAAGATTCACGGACCCAGGCTTCTATAGTTCCACCAAGTCCTATGGCCTCAGTCTTCCACAGACAAGGGAAGAGAACAGAAGTCATATGTGGAACGGATTTATGGGCCAGGCCTGAAAGTGGTAAACATACATCATGGTCACCCACATTTGCCACTGGCCAGAATTCAATACAGGCCCACATCTAACGACAAGAGGGACTAGGAAATGACTAGACCACATCTAACAACTGTGGCTCAAAAGGAAAAAGGAAATGGATTTTGGTGATCACATAGCTGTATACAACCCAGTGGGGGAAGAGAATGTCTCCCAGAAGGCAGTTAGCCAGCTTTCAGGGACTTAATCCAAAGATCTGCTGAGAGAAAAATGGGACTTCCCAGAGCTATGCACAAAAAGAGATGTTACCTTTGCACAATAAACCAGGATTATGTCCACCAGCCTGAGCCCGATGTGAGGTGGGAACTCACACATGTCGGGAGCAAGGTATCTGAGTGGAAGGGCGATGTGTGTACAAAGTGGGCCAAGAAGGTCCGAAGATGGAAAATGGCTTGTGTTGACTCAGATATTCCAGCTGGTTGGGACCAGCAGACTCACGGTTTCACAGACATCAAAGGGCTCAGAGTAGGGGACCTCTCACTTACAGAGGTGTTCAGAGAGGTAAAAGCATTTCCAGTCTAGCCAGCAGGAAAAAAAAGTCCACCTTGTCAGTTGTCTATATATCCCTTTATCTGCCAAAGTGGGGGCCTTAAAAAAAATACGACTAGCCAGAAGAGTCTCTCGAACAAAAGATCTCTGGAAACCATGTTTCCCATCCTGACATTTTGTTCTTCCAAAGTCTCTCCTTCCAAAATTACATCAACTGTACATGCGGCAGGTGCCTGTGTCACCCAGATGGTTTTCTGCTCATGCAGGAAGAACTCAGCTCAGTTTCCATCTATAAACGCTTCTTTATTTGTCCCTGGAGGCCTTCCTGTCACCTACAGGAGCACTTCTCTGCAAGCTTGGGGAATTACAACTCTTTTCGAGGCGATGTTCCAGACAATGAACTCTTTTCCTTCCACCTTTTAAAATGAGATTAACCCAAGAACACTGCAGAGGCTCTGTGAAGGGCTTCCGATAAGAAGCATTTCCAGAGCGCAGGGAGATCAGCTCGGTGCTTTGTGACCACCTAGAGGGGTGGGATAGGGAGGGTGGGAGGGAGACGCAAGAGGGAGGGGAGATGGGGATATATGTATATGTACAGCTGATTCACTTTGTTATACAGCAGAAACTAACACATCATTGTAAAGCAATTATACTCGAGTAAAGTTGTTTAAAAAAAAAAAAGAAGGGGCTTCCCTGGTGGCGCAGTGGTTGCGCGTCCGCCTGCCGATGCAGGGGAACCGGGTTCGCGCCCCGGTCTGGGCCTGCGCGTCCGGAGCCTGTGCTCCGAAACGGGAGAGGCCACAGCAGAGGGAGGCCCGCATACCACAAAAAAAAAAAAAAAAGAAGCAGCAGCAGCTTTTCTCTTATTCCCACTGGTGTGGGAATATCTCCATACCATTGTACCCATCTGAGATAGCTTGGAAGCCCATGCTGTACCCGAAGAAGGATAGCAGACAAGCACAGTTCATAAGAATTGATCAAGCTGGCACTCAAGCCCTCAGGGGCTGAAAGCAGAATTTCCTCCTGGGGTTCTTTCTGGCCCCTTCATACTTCAACCAATCACACTTCCCTCTTGTCCACCCACACTGCCCTGCTTTCCACCCTCCACTCCTGTGGTCATTTCTACCCTGTTCCATCTGAACCGTGGGACTTGGCAGAGAGTGGTGGAAAGTTGCGGAGGGTACAGAATCAGGACAGACTTTGAATTCTAGTGTGAGGGGCTTCATTTTGTTCTACAGCAGAGGTCAGAAAACTACAACGTGTGGGCCAAATCTAGCCCATCATCTCTTTTGATAAATGAAGTTTTACTGGAATACAGCCAAACCCATTTGTTTACATATTTTCCATGGCTACTTTTGCACTACAATGGCACAGCTGAGTAGTTGAGACAGAGACCTCCTATGGCCCCCAAACCCTAAAATATTTACTATCTGGCCATTCACAGAAGTATTTGTTAAGCCCTAACACTGAGTTCTACGGCAGTAGTCAGCGTCTACTCAGACAAATACATATACATACATGTTCACAGAAGTACCATCCACAATAGCCAAAGGTGGAAATAGCCCAGATGTCCATCAAAGGATGAATGGATAAACAAACTGTGGTATATACATACAGAGGAATATTATTTAGCCATAAGAAAGGAATAAAGTACCGATACAGGTTTAGAGGGACAGCACAGGCAGCCTCCAACACATGCTTGGTCCCAACTAGGGCCCCAGCTGCAAGGCTGAATTCACCCCCAAAGCATAGGACCTTTCTAACCCTGGCACACTCAACGTACCCCAGGGCCCCTGGGTGAACAGGCAAATCCAGCTGGTATACTTCATAGTCATGGCTTGATGTTACCACTACCCTTCTGGTATCAGCAGCTACCGACTAGACAGGGCTATAACTGTTTCTATTTGCAGCAACAAATCATCTACAATATTACACTAACTTCAAAATAATGACATTTGGCATATAATAGCAAACTGATTCCTTAGAAACAAAATGAATTTTACTTGCCATTATTATCATAAGTGGGAGTCCAAAGAGGCTATAATAAATAACTACATTCTATTTATTCACCCTTGATCTCTCCTTTATAACATTAACTAAAGAGGTAAGCCCCATGAGGAGGAAGAATTATTTCTGGTCTGACAAGGAAGGGACTTTGTTGGTGGAGGGAGGCGCTTAAGTAGAAGTAGTGGGATGTCTTTTAGCAAAGGCAAGTTTGTAATGAGGATTGGGCTGACTTTTTAAAATAAGAGCTATTCAGGTGTGAAATGGGCTCCCCCAGAAATGAGGTGGGAGTCCCTCAGCTTCTCTGGGGCTATAAAAATGGGTTAGTCATGTATGACAACTTGCATAATAGTTCCTCCAGTTTGGAAGATTTGGGACAGCCTTCCTGTGATTTATATAATATCAGTTAGAAAAGCATCCTATTTTGCCAGGGAAAATGATCTGGGGAACCAAGCTCATCGTGGGCTCTTAAAGTGAATACTTCAAGCTAACTTCAGGTAGCTATTTGGAAGAAGTTCACCAAATATGTGAATGTGTCTTCTTAGAAAAAATGTTTAGAAAAACCTTTAGCCCAGAAGTGACCAAAGGCAGCCTGTATGCCAAATCATACCTGGGCTACAGATGTGTTTTAGTAGCCCTGTCTAGTTTTTTAGTGTTTTTGGTTTCTTTTTTTAAATATCTGAATGTGTTCTCAACCTTTCAAACTTGAGAGATACAGTGGATGCTGCCGGTGCTGGGGTACTACCCAGATCCTCTTCACCAGGAGGTGACCATTCCCTAGATATGAATGGCACACAGCTGCCACCTTCTCCAAATTGACCTCCACTAAACTAGGGCCACCCAAAGCCACCACAGAGCAGCGGCCCATGACTGACAACATGAGGATGTAGGGGGACAAAAGGCCTGCCCACATCACCTCAAGGCGGGACCAAGTTTGCCACAGTTTGTGCTCCAGAGGCCCTGGGAGGGTCAGGCTGAAGCTGGACACCAGCCAAGGTCGCATCCTTGCTTTGTTCCTACCCCTGCCAGTCCTGTTTCCTTCACCTCCCTTCTCCTTAGAGCAGTGGTTCTCAAAGTACAGGCCCCAGACCAACAACGTCAGCATCTCCTGAGAAGCTGTGAGAGAGGCACATCTCAAGTCCCATTGGAGACTTTCCGATTCAGAAACTCTGGGGGTTGAGAGACTAGCGATTTGGGTTTAAACAAGTCATTCCCACCTAGAGATTGTCATACTGAGTGAAGCCAGACAGAGAAAGACAAATATATGATATCACTTATACGTGGAATCTAAAAAAATGGTATAAATGAACTTATTTACAAAACAGAGTCACAGATATAGAAAACAAACTTACGGTTACCAAGGCGGGGAGAGGGGAGGGATAAACTGGGAGATTGGGATTGACATATACACACTACTATATACAAAATAGATAACTAATAAGAACCTACTGTATAGCACAGGGAACTCTTCTCGATACTCTGCAATGGCCTATGTGGGAAAAGAATCTAAAAAAGAGTGGCTATATGTATACGTATAACTGATTCACTTTGCTGTAGAGCAGAAACTAACACAACATGTAAATCAACTATATACTCCAATAAAAATTAATTTAAAAAATAAACAAGCCATCCCCATAATTCTTATGTATGCTAAGGTTTGAAAAGCACAGCCTCGGAGTGTGTCCTCAACTAAGTTACCTTCACATGGGCCCCCATCTTGAGTCTGCTTCTAGAGAACCCAACCCCAAACAGGAAAGTTCACATTTTAAAAAATCTGTTCTTTCCAGCTCCCGTGGAAAATTGCTCCTTTCCCACAGGGAAACCATCAGCTGACCTGGAAGAGTTGCTGCCCCACTGAAACAGTCACCGTGGATCTCCATTGGTTTATCCCCAGCCTATCTCACGCCTACTGGTCTGGTCTGTGTGGACCAGTCTGGACATCTGATCTAGTTCTCTAGACTATAAGCTCCTTGAGACAAGGACTTGCCTTTCTCATCTCTGTATCCTCATAGCCTGGCACATAGCTCACACTCATTTATTTCTATTGAGTTCAAGTGAACTGAACCAATGCTGTCTGTTGAAACTGGCCAAGATTTCTGAGACTCTGAGGCAACATTCATGCAATTAAGAACCCAAGAAACAATCCCTGCGACAAATTAATATAATGACCTTTTAGACATTATAGTTATGCATTGGCTATAGTTGTGTAAGGATGCAATACGCAGGAGAAATTGGTTACTGATTCACCTGGTAGTCATCCTAAGCCCCGAAGCATGCAGATTAATAACCCTTGTAATTTCATCCCAGTCCATGTAATTGCAGGTGCCACCTTTACTCATTTAACATCTAATTCTTCAAAGTAGCTTTGCAGGTCCCTAACACATGGTTCAAATATTCACGTTGTCTTCTTAGCCCAGAGAGACATTTTTTTATTAAAGAATCAAGCTCAATATGAAATAAAACAAACACAAAATAAAATCTGGCTGCAAACCTGAGCTCTGGAAGAAAACAAAAAGTCATTTCCAACCCAGCACTAGCCGCCTGCTCTCAAATTACCCATGTAGAAAATTGCCCAAACTTTGCTACCGGAAATGCATTTGTTTCTGATTTTAAACTAAGTTCCATTCCTAATTTTTCTTCCTTTCTCCAAAGCTTCTATCTTTAGGAAATATGGGGCCCAAGTTCTATAATTTGCACTTCATTTGAACACTAATGAAAAAAAATGCTCTTTCCCTTCAAACTATTTCCTCAGTCAATTAAACAAATCCTCTAAGTGGAGTGTGTGAAGTGATTTGTGTCCAAGAACTTAATTAGTACTTAATTCTGGAATTTGTATCTTCTTAAGCCCACATGCTTTTAAGTTTCCACCAAGCTCAAAAAATGGTCCAGGTGTGGTCCCTTCCCTTAAGATCAAGGCAGAAGCAGATTTGAAGAAGTCAAGAGGAATAAAAGACCATCTGTGTGTTCAAAAAGGCATCAGCCTACAGCCTAGATTCCAGGCAGCCTTTTTGCCACCATCTAAGATCCTTTCAAGTCCACAAAGAGGAGCAAATACTACTTGCTTACTTTGCAAAATGATAGTTGTCTTATTGTAAAGGGAAACCATGCTCACTGTAGAAAATGTGTGTGTGTGGGGGGGAGGGGAATACAGATTAATATAATGCAGAAAAGATTAAAATCAGCTACTTAGTGATAACTACTCTTAACATAGACTTCCATTTTTTTAATGCTGAATATACAATGGCTATCTTACAGTGTAGATCATATTTTGTGTCCACTTCCCTCATTTCCCTCACTGAGTACAACATTTTCCCATATTGTTCAAAACTGTTTGCATGTGTCTCTTTCTTATTCCAGCAAGAATAAGAACTTGATGAGGTTGACTTCAGTCCTTTCTGGGCTTTTCCTCTAGATCAAGTATTCTCAAATCTTGCAGGGGGTGGGGGGTGGCAGCGAAAATATCTTATTCTTTTTTCTCTTTTTTTTTTTTTTTTTTTTTTCTTTTGCGGTACGCGGGTCTCTCACTGTTGTGGCCTCTTCCGTTGCGGAGCACAGGCTCCGGACGCGCAGGCTCAGCGGCCATGGCTCACGGGCCCAGTCGCTCCACAGCATGTGGGATCTTCCCAGACCGGGGCACGAACCCGCGTACCCGGCATCGGCAGGCGGACTCTCAACCACTGTGCCACCAGGGAAGCCCTCTTATTCTTTTTATATATAAAGCACAGACGTACATACATACAGTATATCTGTCATATTAAATTTGTATATAGCAGTGGTAATTAGGGGGAAAATGTCTAAAAGGCTCCTTAGGGGGATGATCATGGAGAAAAAGGTTGAGGAACTCTGTAGAAAATGACTAGAATATGTGACTTAACCAATCCTCTCAAAAACCTGCCAACACACACAAACTACTGCTTGATATTAGACTGTTAACTAACAGCAAAAACTAAACAAAATTTTATAACGTCTGCTAATGACCATATGTTCTTTTTCAGTGTAAAAGATATGTTTCCCTATGATTTGGATCTCCAACAATCTGAGTCATTAAAGCAGGGAAAATGAAAACTGATCTACTTGTTGGCAATCTGGGTAAGGACTTCCCAAGTTCCATAAGTCCACCATTTAACTCAACTCAGCAGGAAGGAAAGTAACACTGAATAAAGCCTCCAGGAATCCTCAGCAGAACTCCACAAAGTTTGCCTGTGCATTGACTCCAAGTTTTACTTAAGTTCTTGCTCAAAGTCATACATTTATCAGAGAGAGAGCCTAGATATGGTCCTAACATCAGTCCTCTTTCCACAGTCCCACAGAACCTTAGGGAAGTCGCTCTTGGAACTTTCTAGAACTCAGTTTCTCCATCTTTAAAATGAGAGGGTTGGACTTGATTTCTAATTGGGGCTTGCAATTCCAGGCTTCCAGATAATCAAGTAGCTAAGCGTTTGGGTCCACAGGTCAAACACCAGGCTGTCAAAACCACCAGAAAATGGAACAGCAGCATTCTTTTTTCTACCCTCCTGCCATATTTTGAAGGTAGTATGTCCTCACCATTGAGGTTCCGCCCGCAGAGCCAAAGCTTTCCAGAAAGGTTGTGCTGACTTCAACTCTGAAAGCACCCATCTTGCTCTGCCCCTTCCCAGCTTTTTTTCAGGCTCACTTCCAGCACAGAGCCTCTGGGGAGAGCTCAGCATGGATGCAAGAAGATAAATATCCAGCCCTTAATGAACAGTGTTTTGTTTTTCTTCAGGCCATCGTCCTGCTTTTTCGCACTGAGCAGCGGAGATGTATCAGCATCATAAGACCACTATCTAATTAAAAGAAAGTTTTAAGAACTAGGAGCCCTCATGGGATTCCTCAGCAAAGCGTGAGCATCCCTAAGCTGAAAGAACACGCATATTTTAGAAGGTATCCTTGGATGGCATCATTCCAAGTGCATATGGCCCGTTCTATCTTTCCTGATGTATCTGGCTCCGTGAGGAATGCTCTCCTGTCCAGACACACACCCAGATACTGGGAGCTTAACAAGGAGCTGAAAGGCAGCATGCACTTGGAAAGGCCAGATGGCTGGTTGCATTTCTTCTACTGCAATTCATTTTGCAGCCAGGCTCTGCTGTAATATACATGTGTCAGTTTCCATCCCACTGGTTGCTGCATCTCTATGACAGAGTCAGGATCCCTGTGCGGATGTGCCCCAGCAGAAGGGAAATGTGAAATGTGTTGCCCACCTGGAAATCATTCTCATTTCACGTGAACAACTCAATTTAAAGGTAAAAGCACAATAAATCCTCTCTGACTTCGGGCAGGCAACTTGGGTCATTCCCCTGACTAATCTACAGCTACATTGTGGGCTAAATCTGCATGGACCCAGGGAAGACCCAATAGCAAATAAAATCTGAAATGGAAAGCACGTCTTTGAATGTGGAAGACAAATAAATGTGCAGAACCTAAACCGCTAACAGAACAGGTGTGCACACAGTTAGGATTTTGCAAGCCTTTGCATAAAGCAGTGATGTGAGCTTTATGTTCACTTGCAAAGCAAGAGATGTACGTTCTCAGGTCTCGAAGCATTGAAACCCCTTTTTCACTCACCCCAACTCCAGAATCCCATGAATTACAGAGTTGAAGAACCTCTGGCCAGAGGTTTAGTTTTATCTGGCCCTCAGCAAGTTTTCTAAACATCCACTTCTGTCAGTGATCTTAAATCTCCTATTTAAAAATCATTTCCACTATTTTAACTGGGAAAAATAGAGGGTTTTTTTAACCCAACAGTGGCCAGAGTATAACTAAATTCCTCTTCGGTGGGCAGATAATGCCTTTTTCTTCTGTGCACATCTTTCCCTCCTATTTTTCCAAGAAAATCCCTACCTTCTCAGTTTCCTCATGATTCCTGGGGTCCAGGGCTAAGATTCCTGGAATCTAGCACTACATTCTTTGATTCGCCTGGGATACCATAAGTCTCCTCAACTATGCACAACATGAAATTAAAATAAAATGTAACCATGTGATATGTTTAATAGAATTTGATCTCATTATCCTTAATTTTAAATGCAAACCAAATTAAAAATAAAAACACTCTTAGAAAAGAAGAACACTACTAATGAGGCTGCTTTTTACTTTGATGTGGTCTTCAGTTGACCTTTTACTGTAAATATATGGTCTTAATTGGGGAAGAGAAAAAATGTTCTCAAGCGTCTTCTTGGGTCCCCTAAAAAAGATCCCAAGGGATATACTCCCAACCCCAGAACCCAGGAGCTACCTGCTAGTTGAGACCAAGAGGAGACAAAAATCCGTAGCAGCCCTCACCACTGCCTCCACCCACTCTCCTCCCTTCACTCCGTGATGGTGCTGCTGTCTGCCTGGTACAGATCCACAACACAGGTCCCGGGGACAGCTTGATTCCTCTCTGCCTAACACCTGCCACATCATTTGATCCCCATGACCGTACCTCCTAAACATTTCTAATCACCATCCCCTCCTCTCCTCTACAAGCCACAGCCTACATTCAAGGCCTCTGTACACCTCAGCTGTACATCTCACCATCCGGACCAACCTCCGAACGGGACTTCTGGTCCTCCCTCCCCAGGGTCCCCAGAGTGATGGTTCTAAACCACACATGGGATCACATCAGCCCCTGCTGGGAAAACATGGGCTGGATCCCCACGGCCAACGGATAGGGTTCAGAAGACCAAGCATGACTACGGGGGCCAACGTGATCTGGTCCAGATCACCTTCTGATTCCAGCTGCACTCCATTAATGGAAAGGTTCAGGGGGACTTGATGAATACAGAGATTGAGGTATTGAAGAAAAGGAGTGAAAGATAATAACAGCAATCACATCCAATCTACAAAATGCTTCCTCTAGGGAGGAGTGCCAAAGGCTTTATGTGTATTACCTCACTTAATCTTCTCCATAACAAGAAGGCAGGTATTATTATTTATGCTATTTGTCAATCAGGAAACAGGCTGCACAGCTCATTAAGTAGCAGAGGCAGAGGTGACAGAGCCCACATCCCTCCCCACTGTCTGCCATATGATGTCAACACTGATGGTATGGGGGACCTGAACCTGGTGGTGGGGATCAAAATGTTATTGCAAACACCCAGGCACTACTCATGATACCCACTTCAGCTAAACCCCCAAATGTGTGTGGGGAAGCCCCTTGCTGAAGCTAAGAGTTTGGTTTTGAGAAGGTCCAGAAGACATCGGGAAGTCTCCAACTAAAGTGGAGGAGGCCAGGCTGAACCCATGCATGCAATTTAAAATGCATCCATTCCATGTGGAGAAACGGGAGCCCTTCTACATTGTTGGTGGGAATGTAAGTTGGTGCAGGAACTATGGGAAACAGTATGGAGGTTCCTCAGAGAGCTAAAAATTGAATTACCATATGATCCAGCAATCCCACTCCTGGGCATATACCCAGACAAAACCATAATTCAAAACGAGTCATATACCAAAATGTTCATAGCAGCACTATTCACAATAGCCAAGACATGGAAACAACCTAAATGTCCATCGACAGATGAATGGATAAAGAATATGTGGTACATGTATACAATGGAACACTACTCAGCCATAAAAAAGAACAAAATAATGTCATTTACAGCAACATGGATGCAATGAGAGATTATCATACTAAGTGAAGTAAGTCAGAAAGAGAAAGACAAATACCATATGATATCACTTATATGTGGATTCTAAAGTATGGCACAAATGAACCTATCTACAAGACAGAAACAGCCTCACATAGAAATCAGACTTGTGGTTGCCAAGCAGCAAGGAGAGGGATGGACTGGGAATTTGGGGTTGGTAGATGCAAACTATTACATTTAGAATGGATAAACAAGGTCCTACTGTATAGCACAGGGATATACCTGGAATAATCTCCTGGGATAAACCATAATGGAAAAGAATATTTAAAAAAGAATGTCTATATGCGTAAAAACTGAGTCACTTTGCTGTACAGCAGAAATTTGCACAACACTGTAAACCAACTATACTTCAATAAAAAAAGAAAAATGCACCCACTCCAATTCCCTTTCCCAATCATCCCTGAGTATATGCAGAGGGAGAAAATACACTGAAGGATTCCACCTCCCAGTAACCCTTTTGATGGGCCCATGCTCACCAAGCACCATTCCTATCCCTTGTTGGCTTTCAGTGTTGAGAAGCCTATGAAAGTGAGCATATACAAGGCAGTAGACCTCAGGGCCTTTGCCCACGCTGTTCTCTCATCCTGAACTGCTCCTCCCAATTCACAACCCCCACCCTTTGGCCTAATTAATGGCCACTCCATCTTCCTAGCTTAGCTGAAGCATACAATAAATGCTCAATAAATCTTTGTTGAACAAATGAATGAATGAATTAGAATTTCAGTCTTCCTAACAAATTCATATTTGTCATTATGAATTAACAAGTTCCCTATCTGGTTTTAGCACCAGTGTCTTGTGGACTCAGTCAGGGAGCCAGTCTCCCTGAAACTGAGCCCTTGGGAGGCCCTGAGTCAATGAGTCTGGGGGCCTGTGAGAATGAGGAATTGGACCTAGATCTTGGTGACCCACCAGGCCCAGCTTGGGCATGCAGGCAGCCTTCGTCTCTAATAGTCCCATCTCATCTCTAGCACCCAGAAAACTGTGTCCAGTGGTGGTGGACACATTACTTGCAGATAATGCTACACACACATCAAGTTTGGTGTGATAGTTCCTGCTCCAGGCACATTTACTCTCTGAAATCAAATAACAAATGCAAGGTGGCAGGGAGGGCCGGTGAACAGGAAGGAAAATCTAACTTCAAGAGTCCTCTTCCACTTAGGGATGATAAATGCAACATACCATGGTGACATAAACTGTAAGCAGGCTCCCTTTAAAAAATATAACCATCAATCAGTTGTTAAGCCTACAACCAGTTGCAGTATTAATCATACTCTTTTAGCATGAGAATCCATTTCCCTATAAAGTTTGAGTGGCAGAGGAAGGGCAGAGCCAACAATCGGGAAATAAACGATGCCTCCAAGTGATCAAAGGAAAGCTGCTCTTCTCACTGGCAGCTTGCTAGCCACCCTGCTGCTAGCACCAGACACACATAAATACACGTGCCACTCTGCTTCCCCCACATCATATTTCCATCTTTGCAGAGTGCTCTGCGGTTCTGTTCTGGGCCCATTTTTCACCCTGTGCCAGTTTTGTACGCTTTGAACACAGACCTCCCCTAGAAATTAAGAGTTACTTCTTAAGCACAACTGCTAACTTTACCTTCTTATTCACAGCTTCCTTCTCTCCCTCTCCTTCTCTCCCTCCTCTGCCAATAATCTCGCACCAAACATGCTAAGTACCGGCTGTGTTCTGCCTCACCTCCTGAACCGTGAACTCCTAGAAGGCAGAGTCCATACCTTATTCCTCTTCATTTCCCCAATGGCCGGCACCAAATCAACATTCAATGAATGCTTAGATAGTAGGATTTTATTCACTATAAGAGAGAAGTTTCTAATAAAGGAAGCAGACTTGGGAATCAGTGATCTGCTATTCACGAGAAAGTCCAAACAACCAACTCTCAGATGCTACAATCACATTAGAGACACTAGGACAAATCCCCACATGTTCTGTTCTTTTCCCTTAATTAGCTATTAATGAGTATTTCTCCTTCCCTACAAATGTTAAGATCTGTTTGGCCAATCGCCTCTGGAAATGCTGCGATGTTACTGCATCTACATTAAGTTTACAGATTAATTTGAAATGAATGACATCTTGACAACACTGTCTTCCTTCACATTCATAAACACAGTACCTCTCTCCACTTACTTAGGCCTTCTTTCATGCCCTTTAGAGTTTCTCCAGGTAAACTGCATGCACTCTTTGAGTTAGATTAATTCCTAGATACATTATAGTTGTTGTTGCTATTATAAATGACACCTTCCATTATATTTTCTTAATGTATTATCGTGGTGCAGAGAAAAACTACTGATATTTGTATGTTTATATCATCTGACAAACTTATTGAACTCACTACTACTGATGATTGGTTTGTTAATTATTTTTTCTTCAAGTAAATGATATTGTATGCAAATAAGGACAATTTGTCTCTTCCCTTCCAATCCTTCTGACTTTCTTTTTATCTGTTTTAATGCACTATCCAAAACCTTCTTTAGTATGTGACAGCAGTAATCAGTAATCCTTACAGTAAGGAGTAAGTAATCCTTACTTCTTTCTAACCTTGAAAGAGAATGCTCCTAAAATGTATCCATTAAACATAATGTTTGCAATAGGATTTTGGAGGAAATCCTTTATCAGGTTAAGGGTACCCCTTCCACAATAGACTGTGTTGTTGTTCCCAATTATTTGGTGCCCTTTCTACCAGACCCATTTTCACAGGGCAAAGTACAGATCCCATCACACTGACATCAGGCTTGGTCATGTGACTTTCTTCAGCCAATGGACTGTGAAAGGTGACATTTGCAGCCATCACTTGGCGCTTCTACTGCTCATTCCATGTGCTAATGGATCACCACATCCCAGAAAGGGCCGCTCCTCCAGGCTGGGATCCAGAATGAAGAATACAGAGAGCAGAAACAACCAACTTACAGCCAGCATGTAACATGAACAAGAAATCAACCTTGGTTGTCATAAGACACTGACATTTTGCGGTTGCTTGTTACTGCAGTATAACCTAGCAAAAGCTGATTCCTATACCATCTATTCCTATTTTTCTTTAGGCTTCTGTCATAAATAGGTGTCTTTTTAACCTCCTTTGAGATCATCCTATGGTGATTCTCCTTTAATCTGTTAATGTAATGATTTCTACTGATAGGTTTTCTGACGTTAAATCTGTAGCAGACATTAGCTATTCCATCAAGAAAACGATGAGTGCTGTTCCTTCTATAGTGGGGCACTGTCACTGGGAGATGGCTGCCCAGCCTGGAACTACACTTACCAGCATGCAGGGGTGACCATGGGACTAGTTCTCACCAGTAGAACATGAGTAGAAATGCTATGTATCCCTTACAGGCCCAAAGCTCTGATAAAGCAGGTGGAGATTCTCCACACTCTCTTGGGACTCGGGGGCCTTAGACAGTGGTTGAACCAAAAGATGTAAGAATCCTGGGTCCCTGAGGGTTTCCGTGGTGGCGCAGTGGTTAAGAATCCGTTTGCCAATGCAGGCAACACGTGTTCGAGCCCTGATCCAGGAAGATCCCACATGCCACAGAGCAACTAAGCCTGTGTGCCACAACTACTGAGCCTGCACTCTAGAGCCTGTGAGCCACAACTACTGAAGCCCATGTGCCTAGAGCCCGTGCTCCGCAACAAGAGAAGCCACCGCAATGAGAAGCCCGCGCACCATAACAAAGAGTAGCTCCCGCTCACCGCAACTAGAGAAAGCCCACATGCAGCAACAAAGACCCAACGCAGCCAAAAATAAATAAACAAAAAATAAATAAATTTATTTTTTAAAAAAGAAATGATAAAAAGGTATTCAAACAAAAAAAAGAAGCCTGGGTCCTTGAATCACCACAATCGTCACATGGGCCATGTTCCAACTGCTGTATGACTTTGTGAGCAAGAAATAAACCTCCATGTATAGGAAGCTTATTTGTTAGCGCAGCTAGTGCTACCCTAATACACCATCCTTGCACTCCACGGATAAAACTAATGATATATGATTTTTAATATGATGTTAGATTTAGAATAACATTTTATTGCAGATTTTAACTGAAACTGACTTGTCATTTCCCTTCTCTAGTACCTTTTTCATTCAGTTTTAATACTGAGGATATAAATTTGGTATTAAGCACAGAAAGCAACAAGAGCCACTGTCCCACTTTTATTTTTTACGTTTTTTTGGTGGGGGGGCTACGTTGGGTCTTCGTTGCTGCATGTGGGCTTTCTCTAGTTGCGGCGAGCAGGGGCTAGTCTTCGTTGCGGTGCGTGGGCTCCTCACTGAAGTGGCTTCTCTAGTTGTGGAGCAAGGGCTCTAGGTGTGTGGGCTTCAGTAGTTGTGGCACGTGGGCTCAGTAGCTGTGGTTCACGGGCTCCAGAGCGCAAGCTCAGTAGCTGTGGTGCACGGGCTTAGCTGCTCCATGCCATGTGGGATCTTCCCAGACCAGGGATTGAACCTGTGTCCCCTGCATTGGCAGGCGGATTCTTAACCACTGTGCCACCAGGGAAGTCCCTGTCTCATTTTTATAAGTCTCTGGAACAACTTGTACAAGGCAGGGTCTCTCTATTCATATAAAACTGTGTGGGCCTTAAGATTTTGGGAGGAGGAGGAAGTTTTCACCACTATTTCAATTTCTTCAGCAGTGATCGTTCTAGTCAAGTTTTCCATTTGGTAAAAGACCAACTTTGGAATCTCATATTTTTTCCATAAACCTATTCATTTCATATGGCATTTCACAGTTATTTGTGTACAGCTGCTCATCCAATTCACTTATGAAATCTAAGTTGCTTTCATATCTGTGGTTATTTTACATGCACCTTCTCTCCTTATTCTTTGATGAATCTCACCATAGACTTGTCCATCTTTCTAATCTTTTCAAAGAACTAATATTTGGTTTTCTGAATCATTGTTATTTTTTCTATCCCTCTTTTATTGATTTCTACCCTATCTTATTATTTTGATCCTTCTGGTTTCATTGGGTCAGAGAATATGATCTGAATGATGTCAATTCTTAGAAATCTGAGACTGACATTCTGGTCTATAATTTGATCCATTTTTGTGAACATACGTGTGCTCAAAAATAATACGTATTTAGTGTTTTCTGGGTTCAAGCTTATTAATCATGCTATATAGATCCTTTATATTCTTGCTTATTTTTGTCTGATCTGTTTCCAAGAAGAATATATTAAAATCCCTATCTACAATGGTGGCTTTATCTATGTATTACTATAATTCTGCCAGTTTTTTCTTTGTATAGTTTGAGGCTGTGTCATTGGTTATATTTGTTCATGACTATTATATCTTCTTGGAATATTGTGGTATTGTGGCATTTTCAGAATAAACAATCACTTTCATCTCTTTTCATGTTGTTCACCTTAAATTCTACTTCATCTGATACTGAAATTATTAGCATAGCATTATTTGGTTATTTTCCTGGAATGCCATTTTTATCCCTTTATTTTCAGCCTGGCTCTATGCTTTCATTTATGACTCTCTTAAAACCACATATTGCTGGATCTTTTTTGTATCCTAATCTAAGGGTCCCTATGTCTTAATCAGTGAGATAAACTCATTTAAACTGTAATCACTGACACCGTAGGATTCATTTCTTCATCCTATTTTGTGTTTTCTATCTACCCTTTTTTCTTTCCAGTTTCCTATCTCTTGATGAATTGATTCAATCGTCTTTATTTTTCCTACTGATAGTTTGAAATCTACAAAACATGCTCTTTAATTATTTTCTTGGTTGTCCCTAACTTTTGAAGTAAGACCCACATTTATACTTATTTTTCCTGTTAATATCTAAAGATTACCTACCCATGACCACATCCTCCTCACAATACTGCTTCCCCTACCTCTGTTCTTTCATACATACATTTCATTTCCTATGTTGGCACTGCCTGGAAATTTAGTTCCAGATTGGTTATGGGACCCCATCCCTGTTTTTTCTAGCATATCCAGAACCCTGAGCAGAGGAAGAGCCCGATCATGCTTTATTTATCACATTCATTAGAACCAGAATTCTTCTCTTGGTTTATTATTATTTTTTGGTAGGGCAATTAAGAATAGTGCTCCTGGTGGGGGAGGGGGGATAAACTGGGAGATTGGGATTGACATATACACACTACTATAGATAAAACATTGGGATGGCCAAAAAGTTCCTTCGATTTCTAAGTAAACATAAGACATTTTTCATTTTCACCAACTTTACTGAACTATGTATTCACCATTTTGTTCCACTACCTTCTGCCATTTTTCAGGCAACTTCATAATTCCATCTTCCCAAAACTTTTTATCTTTTTGAGCAAAGAACTGGTCCAGGTACCTTTTACAGTCTTCCAGGGAATCGAAATTTTTTCCATTAAGACAATTTTGTAAAGACCGTAATAAATGGAAATCTGAAGGTGCAATGTCTAGTGACTATGGCGGATGAATCAGAACTTCCCAGCCAAGCTGTAATAATTTTTGCCTGGTCATCAAGGAAACATGCGGTCTTCCGGTATCCTTATGAAGATTATGCGTTTTCTGTTGACTAATTCCAGAACGCTTTTCATCGAGTGCTGCTTTCAGTTGGTCTAACTGGGAGCAGTAATTGTTGGAGTTAATCGTTTGGTTGTCCGGAAGGAGCTCATAATAGAGGACTCCCTTCCAATCCCACCATATACACAACATCACCTTCTTTGGATGAAGACCGGCCTTTGGTGGGGTTGGTGGTGGTTCATTTCGCTTGCCCCACGATCTCTTCCGTTCCACATTATTGTACAGTATCCACTTTTCATCGCCCATCACAATTTGTTTTAAAAACAGAATGTTTTCGTTACGTTGAAGTAGAGAATCGCATTCAGAAATATGGTCAAGAAGGTTTTTTGCACTTAATTTATGTGGAACCCAAACATCAAAGCGATTCATATAATCAAGATGGTGCAAATCATTTTCAAGGCTTGATATGGACATTTTGAGTATGTAGGCTATCTCGCACGTGGTATAACACTGATTGTTCTCAATGAATGTCTTGATTTGATTGTTATCAACTTCAACTGGTCTACCCAACCGTGGAGCACTGTCCAGTGAGAAATCTCCAGCACGAAACTTTGAATGTATTCACCATTTTGTTCCACTACCTTCTGCCATTTTTCAGGCAACTTCATAATTCCATCTTCCCAAAACTTTTTATCTTTTTGAGCAAAGAACTGGTCCAGGTACCTTTTACAGTCTTCCAGGGAATCGAAATTTTTTCCATTAAGACAATTTTGTAAAGACCGTAATAAATGGAAATCTGAAGGTGCAATGTCTAGTGACTATGGCGGATGAATCAGAACTTCCCAGCCAAGCTGTAATAATTTTTGCCTGGTCATCAAGGAAACATGCGGTCTTCCGGTATCCTTATGAAGATTATGCGTTTTCTGTTGACTAATTCCAGAACGCTTTTCATCGAGTGCTGCTTTCAGTTGGTCTAACTGGGAGCAGTAATTGTTGGAGTTAATCGTTTGGTTGTCCGGAAGGAGCTCATAATAGAGGACTCCCTTCCAATCCCACCATATACACAACATCACCTTCTTTGGATGAAGACCGGCCTTTGGTGGGGTTGGTGGTGGTTCATTTCGCTTGCCCCACGATCTCTTCCGTTCCACATTATTGTACAGTATCCACTTTTCATCGCCCATCACAATTTGTTTTAAAAACAGAATGTTTTCGTTACGTTGAAGTAGAGAATCGCATTCAGAAATATGGTCAAGAAGGTTTTTTGCACTTAATTTATGTGGAACCCAAACATCAAAGCGATTCATATAATCAAGATGGTGCAAATCATTTTCAAGGCTTGATATGGACATTTTGAGTATGTAGGCTATCTCGCACGTGGTATAACACTGATTGTTCTCAATGAATGTCTTGATTTGATTGTTATCAACTTCAACTGGTCTACCCAACCGTGGAGCACTGTCCAGTGAGAAATCTCCAGCACAAAACTTTGAAAACCACTTTTGACACGTTCGATCAGTCACAGCACTTTCTCCATACACTGCACAAATCTTTGTTTGTGTTTCAGTTGCATTTTTACCTTTCTTGAAATAATAAAGCATAATATGCCAAAAATGTTGTTTTTTTTTCCTCCACCTTTAATATGAAAATGGCTATACAAAAATTCACCAATTTTGATGTTTTTTTTTTAAATGCACGCTGATATGACAGCTGTCACAATACAATCTAACAAAATTGTTTCCAATGAAGTTAAAGACAACTAAGCACTACTAGAGCCATCTTATGGATAAAAAAACAAACCTTCTGGCCAACCTAATAGATAACTAATAAGGACCTACTGTGTAGCACAGAGAACTCTTCTCAATACTCTGTAATGACCTGTATGGGAAAAGAATCTAAAAAAGAGTGGATATATGTATATGTATAACTGATTCACTTTGGTGTACAGCAGAAGCACAATATTTTAAATCAACTATACTCCAATAAAAATTTTTTAAAAAGAATAGTGTTCCTACAAATATTCTTATTTTACTAGCTTTATTGATGTACAATTTACATACCATAAAATTCACCCATTTTAAGTATATGATTCAATGATTATGTCTACAGAGTTGTGCTACCATCACTACACTAGTTTTAAACACTTCCATCACCCTAAAAAAATCCCTCATGCCTCTCTGCAGTCAAACTGTTCCCACCTCCAGCCTCAGACAACCACTAATCTATTTTCTGTCTCCACTGATCTGCTGTTTTCTGAACAGTTCATATAAATGTAATCATCTGATACATGGTCTTTCTGTCTGGCTGCTTTTGCTGAACATAATGTCTTTGAGGTTCATCCATGCTGTTACATGTATCAGTACTTCATTTCACTGTACTGCTGAGTAGTCTTGTATTATAAGGATGTACCACATTTTGTTTATCCCAGTTTCTGGACATTTTTAAATTTATTTTTTATTGAAGTATAGTTGATTTACAATGTTGTGTTAATTATTGCTGTACAGCAAAGTGACTCAGTTATACATATATATATATATACACATTCTTTTTCATATTCTTTTCCATTATGGTTTATCACAGGATGCTGAATATATTTCCCTGTGCTACACAGTAGGACGTTGTTGTTTATCCATTCTATATATACCAGTTCACATCTGCTAATCACAAACTCCCACTCCTACCCTCTCCCACCCCCTCCCCCTTGGCAACTGCCAGTCTATTCTCTATGTCCCTGATTTTGCTTCTGGACATTTTAATTGTTTCCATTCTTGGGGCGGAGCTATTCTGAATAATATTCCTATGAACATTTTCATATAAGTTTCATTTCTCTTGGGTAGCTACCTAGGAGTGGAATTGCTCGGTCATATCCTAAATCATGTAACTTTCCTAAGAAACTGCCAAACTGTTTTTCCAGTGTCTGTACCATTTTACATACCCACCAGCCAAGTATGAGGGTTTCAGTTTCTCCACCTCCTTGCCAACACTTGCTATTATGTCTTTTTTATTACACTCATTCTGGTTGGTACACATTATTTTTATAATAAGAAAAATAAGCACTTGGATGAGTATATGAAAATTGTCTCTCTGTACTATGATGTTAATGAAGTTAAGGGGGAAAAAAGAGCAAAATATATTAAAAGGAAGTACACAAAAATCGTGAACATAAGGTATTTACTTTTATAATGTAAAAAATTAACTTTAGGGCTTCCCTGGTGGCGCAGTGGTTGCGCGTCCGCCTGCCGATGCAGGGGAACCGGGTTCGCGCCCCGGTCCGGGAAGATCCCACATGCCGCAGAGCGGCTGGGCCCGTGAGCCATGGCCGCTGAGCCTGCGCGTCTGGAGCCTGTGCTCCGCAAAGGGAGAGGCCACAACAGTGAGAGGCCCGCGTACCACAAAAAAAAAAAAAAAAAAAAAAAAAAAAAAAAAAAATTAACTTTAGTAAAATAGTAAATAACTTGAGGTGTTTTTACAGCTATTATAACCTTATTTTTCCTACTTAACATTTCCCAACAATGACAATTAGATGTTGAAGTTTCCCTTCAGCCTCCGACCGACTTGCAGAGAAGCTGTTGATTTTGTTAAGCTCCAGAGAACTACAGAGCTTCCATGGCCCTCTCTCAAGTTAGCTAAGAGGCCTGGATATCCAGCCGTTGCCACAATCGATCCCACAATGCTTTTTCTGTGCCAGCATCAGAACACTGGGACCTCAGCTACTCAGAAACATCGCGTTCCTTTACAAGCATCCTGTGATCGTCCAGGCTCTCCCCATCCCTCATTTGGTTCTTACACCAAACTCTACCAGATGCATGGTATTAAACAGTTCTATGTTTAGCTAGTGACTGCAAAAGCCGCCTCATTATACATAAAGGTAAATGTTGCTTGGTTAGCACATAAACTAGAAATCTTGCCGAAGCATTCACCCATCAAGCAGTAACTGAGCATCAACTATGCATAAGACACCTTACTGCACCCCCTTGAGTTTACAATCTAATAACGAATCATGTACCTTTCAAAGTACAGGGCGCTAAAGGTCCAAAAGGACAAACACACAGAAGGGTCTACAGGATTTTGGAAAAGGAATATATTTTTTCTAACTGAGAAATGAAAGACATTTCTAGGAAAAAGTCACCTGTGAGTCTGGGGTATCAGTTGAATATGGAACTCAGAGGTCCAGGAACTCCATGATGACCCAAGACAAGCATTTAGGAGGCGAGACCATGGAAAGGGCTCCACTCCGCTTCTCTGCACCCAGTTTCCCTCTCAAATGCTCTTCTCTGCTCTTCATTCACAGTCACCACCAAATTTCTTACCTGCCGCCAGACAGCCATACAAAGGCCAGTTACCCTGCTTTAAACTGGCGACTTCAGCAACAATTTCAATGCAGCCAGGCAAGGACTTTCTGATTCAACTTGTCCAAAATGAGAAAACTCCAGAAAGTACCACCAGAGTTGTGTTTATCCTTCATCACAATACGGCACTTACAAGCTCTCCATCCTTTTAAGAAAATAACATTCGACGAAAGAATCATTTAACTGCACATCACAGGCCACCCTTTTATGCTAAAGATCCTACTTTGTTGAATAATTTCAGAAATGACTTTAATAGCAAGAGCCAAAACAAAACCTTCCACTAGAGCGGAATGTGTTTTTGGGCCTGATGAATAATTTGCACACAGTAATGGGGAGTCATCCAAGCCACCAAGCGTGAATTACTAATTTTCAAAAGACTAAAAAAAAAATAAAGTACATTCAACCTTAAAACTATTCTGAACATAATCTTCCTTTGAGGATTCAGAACGCCTGGAAACACTTTAAATTGTGAATAAGGACCATGACTCTCGGTTGTCACATCCATACAAAGTTATTCAATAAAACCCAGCAGGCTTAGAGCTTACTAATCCTATTCGAAGCTAAAAAGAATGGCTCTTCTAATAGTAAATGTAAGGTAAATGCCGTCAGAATCGGGTATAGCGGATGTGCCTATTAGGGAATGTCACTGGTTTTATTTTAATAATTGATTCCACGTTTACTGCAGGTGTCAAAATTCACCCTATATAGGTATATCATTTTATGAATTTTGACAAACTTATATAATCGTGTAAGCACGACGAAAAACAAGGTATAGAATATGTTCATCATCCCCCCCAAAATTCCTTCATGCCACTTTACAGTGAACCCCTTCCCCTAATCCCTGGCAATCATGAATCTAGTTTCTGTTCCTTAAGTTTTACCTTTTTCCAGAATGTCATATAAGTGGAATCATATAGTATATAGCTTTAGAGTCCGGCTTCTTTCACTTTTAAGAGTTATCTATGCTGTGCAAATTATTATATACAGGATGGATAAACAACAGGTCCTACTGTACAGCACAGGCTACTATATTCAATGTCCTGTGATAAACCATAATGGAAAAGAAATATGAAGAAGAACACATACATGTATAACTGAGTCACTCTGCTGTACAGCAGAAATTAACACAACACTGTAAATCAACTATACGTTTACAAAATTTTTTTTAAAAAGAGTTGTCTATGCTGTTTCATTGACTTTTGTTTTTTAACAAAACTAGGGCTGAGATGTCCCAATGGATACTAGTGGCCTCATACCAGGCTCTCTGTCACTGTTCACAAAGTATGAAATTCCTTTGCAGGGGGCTTTCTGAGCAACCTGATACCTTTTTCTTCATATGTTAAAGGTGGAACAAATATTCATTTTTTGAGATCTGGGCAATGTTTTCAAAGAGCAAAGCTTTTACTCAAGGACACAAACTTGGCCTATGGAACTCTGTGACCCCAGCCCACCAGGGGCACAAAACCTACTGGTTAACTCACCTGAACTGCAAAATAATCAGCGGTCAACTTGGATAATACTATTTTCTCTCAAAAATGAAACAATCCTGCTGGGTGAATTTCTCAAGAAATGACAGATTATTTTACTTTGT
The DNA here is from genome assembly GCF_002837175.3 of Physeter macrocephalus. Classification (NCBI taxonomy): domain Eukaryota; kingdom Metazoa; phylum Chordata; class Mammalia; order Artiodactyla; family Physeteridae; genus Physeter; species Physeter macrocephalus. The sequence goes on along the minus strand of NC_041227.1, from coordinate 15,744,605 downwards.
TTTGATTTGAGAGAGTGAGAGAGAGAGCGTGAGTGTGTGAGTGTGTGTGTGTGTGTGTGTGTGTGTGTGAGTCTGAAAACATTTCCAAAAGTTGAACGTCCAAAAGTGCTCTGGGCAAAGGCAGTACTTTTGGAATGCGTGATCATCGGGAGCCTCAGGTAACACTTGAAGGGCAGCAAGTATCCTGATAAACGGAGCAGAAATGGAGAGTCCGGCAGAGCCTGCTCAGACGGTTGCCCAGGTTACCAGAGGGAGGGGCTCCCCCCTCACCTTCCCCGCCCCCCAGCACATCCCATTCCAGAGTCCCCGGTTCCACCATCACGTACTTGCTCCTGCACCTGCACATTCTACAAATATTTACGAAGTGCCCCGTGGTGATGACACCCTGCTCATCGCAGGAGGAATTCAGCTCCTACACAGCCAGCCAGAGAGTACAGACTCTCAGTGGAGATGGTGCTGAGTTCAAACTCCTTCTTTTTTGGCCCTTTACCTCCAGCCTTCTGCCCTCTAGAGATACCCCCAAAAAGGTCACCCAGATTAAGTTTGATGACCGAGGAGTTCAAATCAGGCACTCACTCTCCAACCCACTCAGGCATACACTGCTATGCCCAGCCCCTGGTTCCAGGCATCCAACTTGGTACCAGTGGGTTTGGGGGACCTTCCAAACATGTCTCCTCACAGAATTTTCACTGAATAATAATCTGATTCTCCCATTACCTAGGGAAAGAACATCTTACTCTGAAGCAGTCTAGCTTCTAGAACAACCCTATGTCTTATTCATATGCAAGTAGCCATTTAGGAGAAGGGAAGCAACAGCTTGAGAAGGTGACAAATTCTCTCAATTTTGTTTTTCTCATCTTTAAGATCAAGTTAATAATCAGTCTCTCCCTGCTACAGAATTAAATGAAGGATAATAACAATAATATCAAAAGCTATTATTTGAAAGCCTATTTAAGGGACAAATACCATGGGACATGCATTACTTTCATTATTTATTTTAATCCATGTGCCCAATCCTAAGAAATAAGAATATTTTTATCCCCAACTAATAAGTGAGGAAAGTAAGGCTCAGAGATGCTGAGTAACTTGATCACAACTGCCAGCTAGTAAATGGTACAGAGAGGATGTGAACGCGTTCTCTTTACCATTACATTTAACCTCATTCCATTTCTGGCAATCAGTCCCAAGGAAATAATAGTGGTTTAAAAGTTTCATCCATAAAGATGCTCCTTGTAGTTTGAGGAGAAAATCAGAAAAAGAGTTAACATCCAACAACCAGTCATGGCTAACATTTTTAAATCATTTAAATCATTACAATAAATGGTTTATGAAGGCCAAGTGAAGAAACGTGTTCACCTCCCCCTCTCTCCCCAAAGCCTACTGATATTACAGTAAATAAGTACAAATAGGAAAATGTCATAAAAGCACTGTGAACTTTGGGTGAACTTATGAAAACCAGAAGGCAGGTGCAACAGTGCTGGTAGCAGAACCAGGGCACACAGAGAGGGGAGAAGGAGCTAGAAAAAGGAAGAAGAAGATGCCTCCCATTACGGTAGCCCCCGGGGGAATAGATACGGATACCAGGAAGGGTAGGAATAAGTGACAACTGTCTGCAGGAAGGTTACACGTGTTAGTCTTGAGCCATCTACTCACCCATCACCACTCACCTCCTTACCCAAGAGCAACGAATGAGTTTTCCCAGGCTGAAAGAGGACATATAAATTCTAAGGATACTTAGCAATCTCCAAAGAGGTATGTAAGCTTCCAGAGTGGGGATTATCATCCCAGAATATGTTCTCCTTCAGCTAAGCGTGCGGGGAGTGGAGTGCCATAACCTGTCCGCTTGTGTTCCATAAACGTCTGCTAATCAACTCAGCTGCCCACGTACTTGGTGGTGGACAAGCAAAACCACTCCAGCTACGTGTATCAATCACACCAGCCCTGCATTCCTAGAACGAATGGACAACCAGAATCATCATACATGTGGGGAGAAAAACACTACCAAAGAAAGGAGTGAGCTGAACCAATGGAACTGACTCCAAGGAAAACAGAGATAACTCAGAAACAGACAAGAACTTCCAAAGACTCCTTAATAATATTTTCTAAGACACTGAAAAAGATATTAATACATAACAAAAAATAACAGGTGGCTACTTTTTTAAAAAAGCAATCAAAGAACCAAAAGAAATGAGTTTATGGAAGGAAATTAAGAACATGCTAAAAGGAACCCCCCAAAAATTAATAGGAAAATTAGAAGAAAAACTTAAGGAAATCTCTGAGAATAGAGAGCAAAGAGAGAACTATTTGGAAAATGAAAAACAAAGTAAGAGATATGGAAGGCCATTCCATAAAGTAAATATCCATCTACTAGGACGTTCCTTGGAGAGAGAGTAAAGAAAATGGCGAGAAGGAAATAATGACGAAAATGCTAAAGATAAATTTCACAGAACTGAAGAAAGAAATCAGATTGAAAGGGCCCATCAAGTGCCAAATAGGATAAATGGAAAATATCATATGGAAAACATCCTAAAATCTTCCAGGGCCTATACATTAGGGGAGGCGGGGTGTGGACAAAACAAAACAGATTATCTATAAAGGAAGGAGGATCTTATGTGTTGCACTAATTAGCAATACTGAATATTAGAGGACAGCTGAACATATTTTGAAATGTCACGGAGCAAATTATTCTAAGTTTCTAGAGTCATACACACACACACACAACCCCCACAGTGTAAAGTTTAAAATATTTTTATTCAATCCTCAATAACCAAAAGTTTTCCATACACTTATCCATTTACAAAAAGTTCGTTAGGAATATACTGAAACAAAATGAAAAGAAATACAGGGGAAAAAACATTGGGAATTCCAGAAAGAGCAGAATTCCAGGGGAACAAGAAACAAAAACTCCAGGAAGATGGCAGAGCAGCAGGCCCCCAAAGAAAGTGGCACATATCAGAGCACATCACAAAGAGTGTGAAGGAACACTTGGAAGGTATCAGGGATGCAGTGAAGAAGGCATCTGCTTCGTCCACCAAGAAAAATGAAAGACAGAAAACAAAAAAGCTGTTGCAAGACAGTCAGATTTCAACATAGTCAAAATATAACACGCCATGACTGTAGCAACTGATGGAATGGTAAAGAAAGCAAATTCATCTGACCTTGGTGCCTGGAACTTTTGAGGGACACAGTTCTAACTGCAGAGGCATCCATGCCTCTCTTGCCCAGGTTTTCCCAAGACACAAAGCGTAAGACGTGAGCATATGAGGAGGTAGTTTATTTTGGGAAGTGATCCCAGGTGACAGGAGTGGAGGGCTGGGAGGAGCTGAACAAGGATGGAGAGAAAGTCAATTCAAGCGTATACGACAGAGCTGATCACCACTAGAACAACCCAGACTCCATCCCACTGAGGACCCTCTGAGAATTATCTGCTTGGGGAAAGAAGATGGGAATATGTACCCACTGACTTCCATTGCCACTGATCAAGGGCTGCCCCCAAGGGCCTGGAATTTCCAGATGTGTATATACATCAGAATGGCTGAGCAGGACACTTCCCAGATGCAGCAGCAGAAAAGTCCCAGGACAGAGAATGAGAAATACACAGTGCACTATGTAAAACTGTATTTTCCATGTGCATGTAACATTTTGTAATAATGACTGTGTAAATGAGAGACATAAATAGTATGTAGACATCAGCACTGCTCACCAAATATTTTTGGCTCTCAGCCTTCAGAGCTTAAGATGGAAACACACTCTTTGGCTCCTTCATGGTTGAATGGGACCATGTGATTAGTTCTGGTCAGTGAATTTAACTGAAAGGATATCCCACTTCCATTCAGGACATGTAAATGCTGATGCAAGACACTCCACAGCTTTCTTTCCATCTGCTGTAAGGAACACCAACACTGCAGATAATAGTAGCTCCATTTCTATGAGTTGCCTAGTAAAGAGGACCCAGCCCAGAGGCTCCCATCCACCATAATAGCCATAAAAGTGAAAGAGAAATAAGCTTCTGTTGTTTAAAATCATTGAGATCTGGGGATTACTTGTTACTGCAGCCTAACCTAGCCCTTCCTGACTGATACAATGAGTAAAGGCTTTATAATGTTGTGGGAGTAAACCAGCTTACAAAATTTTACTCCCCCCCCACACACACACAATGGTTACACTGTACATAAAAAATAAACCTATATATAAGAAAAGAGGGGATGACAGCACACCAAGCACTAACAGTGTTTGCACTCAGCTGACAGAATTCCAAGAAAAGTTCTTCCAGTTTCTCTTTCTAAATTTTACATAATGAGCATGTATTATTTATGGAAAACAAACATTAAAAGAAAAACTCAAGTGAGCAAAAGTGCAGAATCTAGGAAGAGAGATTGGCGGGCAGGACATTTTTGCTTTGTGCTTATTATGAAGACTAAACTCCTGTACCTTTTCCACTTGATAAAATATGCAAATCTTTTGATATCAGGGCAGGGGAGGGAGGGTCCTAAATGCTGGGAAGTTTATGGCAGCTTTACAATTCAAGTATTCTGAAAGTCTTCCAAACATCCAGGAAAGTTTTCAGGTACCCTGGGCTGTTTCTACCCACTACTTCCAAATCTCCCGGTAATGTGTACAGCTTTGGCTGACAGGGATTACTTTTTCCCAGAAGAGAATCTTAGAAAATCCAGCTTCCAGAATTCAACAACATGAAGACTTGTGCATGCACCTAAGCATGCTCACATCGCCCCCCACCCCGACACACACACACACACACACACACACACGCACACAAGCAACACAACACACATGACAGGTCAGTATTTTTAAAATCAATTCTGGAACCAGTCACCCAATTTATTTCATGAGCCTCTAGTCTATTTTCCTAACAGCAGCCAGAAGGATCCTGAGGAAGTTCTCACGGTTCAGGTAACTTCCCTGCTTCAATACTCCGATGACTTCCCACTACATTTAAGGAATGAAATCAAAACACCTAACCATGGCCTGCGAGGTCCCTGTCCAGCTCTCCCACTGACCCATTACACACCAGCCATTATGACCTTCCTCTTTGGCCCTTGAACACACCAAGCTATTCTTCCACCTCAGGGCCCCCATGCTTGCTGTTCCCCCTTCCTGGAATGCTGTTCAGGCTCTTAGCAATCCTTCCTCCTTCTCGTCCTTCAGAATTCAGCCTAAATGCCACTTCTGCAGTGACGCCCTCTCCAAACACCACCATCCAAAAGGAGTCCCATCCCCAAGATTCTCCCATCATGTGTTCCTTTCCTTCAGAGAATTCACTGCAACCCTAGTTCTTTTGCTTATTTATCTTTTTAGGTGTTTATTGCCTGAGGTCTTTGTCTAGTTCATGGCTGCAGCTCCAGCATTTAGAACAGGGTCTGCATACAATAAATGCTTAATACATGTTTGCTGAATGAATATTACAGGGAGGTCATCTACCAGCTGTAAAAAGGCCAACAGAAGGGTACAGCAAGCACCGAGGAAGAGAAGAGCAGGTCATCAGGGGCGACTTCCAGAAGGAGATGCTGGAGGCACGCTCTGAGGGACAGTCAGGACTTGAGGGTGGACAGAGTAACAGGAAACGGAAATGGGGTGTGCAGAAGCCCCACAGCCTGGAAGCCCACAGAGTTGGGAGCAGGGCCAGCTCGTGGGGGGCGCAGGGTGCCGAGAAGCCCAGAACTGCTCTCATCCTCTCTGCACCTTGGAGATGACATCCCACCCTCAACTCGGGAGCTGGGGGAGAGAACGTTCCCGCCAACTGCTTCTGCTCGGGGAGAGATAAAGCCGGTTTCAAACAGGAGCCCGGCCAACACACCTGACGCTCCAGCTCCCATCCCACTGGGCTGTTATCAAGCAGATTTACACGCTGTGATACCTTGTATTTTCACCCTGTCACTCTGATCTCTCCCACCAGCTCTGAGAGGTAAATCGCTGTTATTATTTTTCAGCTCTACAGCCGAGAACTGCGGAGCATGGAGGCTAAGCGACTGTCAAAGTTAGTGGCCAGACAGACAGGATTAGAATTCAGCACCTGCAGTCACACGCACAGCCCTGGGCCCACAGCTGTCTCGTTTCTGGGCTCCGAGGCCAGGAGGCTCTGGATGTGTAGGTGTGGCTCCCCCATCCTCACCCCTGAAAACCCTCCAGGCCGCCGCTGTCACCTCCTTTCCCTCCCCCTTCCCCCGTGTCTCTCTCTCTCTGTCTCTCTGTCTCTCTGTCTCTCTCTTCCTCTTTTCCTAAACCTTTTTGGCTCTTTAGATTCAAAACTTCCTCCCACCTGACTTCAGGCAGGAGAACAGATCACCGGCCTCCTCTTCTGGATACCACCAGCAAGGCCTGTAAACTCCTTCCTTAGGTGAGCCAAACCACAGAACAGCGTGTGAGGAAGGGCTGTAATTCCCAGAGTGACAGCACAAGTGACCGCCGAGGAGTTAGCCCACCAGGAAGAGCCTCATGGTAACTGAAGCCTTATCCTCTCACTGGGGGCCCTGCTCCCCCACGCCTCCTCCTGGGAGCTCCAGACAGAGGGCTTTCTCCACTCCTGGCCTGCTGCCAGCCCAGCAGGCTCCCCCATCCACAGCTCTGCCTGCCCAGAATGTTAACAGGGGTCCTTCCAGATGCACAGAGAAGGCCAGACGATCCCTCACAGCCCCCAGGGGCTGGAATCCAGGGCATCAACAGGGCAGGCCGGCTCATCATGGCTCGGCCCGCATGCGGGCACCAGGTAAGGCCCCTGCTCCCGCAGGACAGGGATGAGGGCAGGAGGCTGCCGGTTGAGGACGCTGGAGGCACCCAGCTCCCCTTCCTGACGGCATATATCAGCGGGTGTCGGTGCACAGCACGAAGGCCCGAGGTAAGCTTGAAGGAGATTAAATTACAAAGCCAAAGCTTCCAAGCCAGGAGGTCTTGACAACCATAAACCCGCCTGTGGAGGATCTCAGAGAACATCAGGCAAAGCAGCTTTCTCTAAGTGACTGATGAACACCGGCCTCCGTAAGGATACAATTCAGCAGCGCAGAGGCCTCGGAGGGCCCTGGTTCCAAGCAAAGCCCGCTAAGGGGGCCAAGGGGCACCTCGGGAAAGGAAGGCTGAGATGAAGAGCATGTGGGCTGTGGGTCAGGAAAGGGCCAGCCCTGATCCCAGCTCCGTGGCTTACAGGCTGTGTGACCTCAGGCAGGTCGCCTAAGCTCCCTTTCCTGGCTCAGCAAATGAGGTTAAACCAAAGGGATTTTGCAGAGTCACTGTGAGCGCCTGCCCCACAAGCACCACTCAAAATGGTAGCCATGACAACAAAGTTGATGATGATGTAAGAAAGTAAAATTAATGGCCACAGAATGAACATTAATGAGAGAGAATGCAAGACACTCACTCTGCACCAGACACCGTCCTTTCAATCTTCATGCTAATTCTATGACAAGACGCCATCAGGGTTCCATTTGAATTTGGAGAAGTCGAGGCACAGAGAAGCTGAGCAACCTGGCCAAGGACACACAGCTGGTTATGGGCGGTGCTGGGATTCAAACCCGGGCAGACAGGCTGCTCCAGGATGGTAAACACTGAACTCCCCTGACTCTGAGAATTTGTGAGTCAGAAGGAATGCAAGGGTCATTTTCCCCAGGTTCATTTCAAAGAAGGAGACACCTAAGCCCAGAGGGCGAGAGAATAGCTCCGACACACTGCCAGACAGTGGCTGGATGGCCAAAGCCACGCCACAGCTCCTGAGAGCAAAAAGCACGGGACTCTTTGTGATGCTAAATTAGCTCACATGAATATTCATGCAAGATGTAGGTGCAATGCAGTGATGGGCTGTGCACAGTGAGCCAGGAGGCTTCTGAAGACAACCCCCAGGCTGGCCTCCAGGCCCCCTCTCCCCACCACCAGCCACATGAGGAAGGTCAAGAGAGCAGGGCCCTCCGGGATTCCGGAGCCAGGGGCAGAGACAGCCAGTCCACCCATGCCCCATGCTGGAAAGAAGCCCCAAGGGGCCTGATGACAAACTGAAATTTGGGACTTTATCACAGACCCATGATGGCCAAAATCAAATCTTTCACGTGCAGTTAAAGACTCCCTTTGAGAGGCAGCACAACAGTTATAATCTCAGACCTTGGACCCAGACTTCCTGGGTTCCAGTCTCAAGTGGCAAACCTTGGCCTCGTTAGTCAACCTCTCTGCCTCAGTTTCCTCATCTGTAAAATGGAGATAACTGCACCGACTTCATAGGGTTATTTTAAAGCTCACATGGATTCATATGAACAGAGCATATCGGATATTCCCCCGCCATGGGTATAATATAAGCATTCGTTATATAGAAAGCTCTCCATGATCTGTCAGTCCATTGTTCAGAAAGGTGACTTTTTTCCTTTTTTGAGGGCTCCCTTGCCCTATGGGGCAAGCATCTTCAAAGACTGCCTTGAAGCCTCAGCATTTGTCCCTAACCTGATGGAATATGTCTTCGGGGGATGAAGAACCGACTTAATACTGCTGAAGCTGACCCCACAGTGTGAAGCAAACCAAATTATATGTTTAAGCAAAAAAATTACTTCAAGGGAAAATGCTAAGCACAGCAACTGTATCCAAAGGCCATGTCTTAAGTATTCACACTCTGGGGCCCTAGGCTGAGCAGCACATTAGATGCTCCGTAACGGCACAGCCAGCTTTCAGAAACTTTTAAGTGGTTTTGTATTTTGATTCCCCTCCCCTACCCAGTGGCCTGCTTGTACTGGGAACTGGCTACATGCATCCTGACAGGTATTTTTCTTGCTACCCACTAATATTCAGCCCTGCAGCATCCCTCACTGAGCTGGACTCTGGCACAAGCAGAATTTATACCAGCTCTTTGAAAGGTCCCCCGATCAGACAGCGCAAACCTCTCCTTCCTTCGCACCAAGTCTGTCCTGGGTGAAGGCAGCATGACAGCATCCCCCCCGCCCACCCACCGCCACACACACAACACGGGCATTTCTCCATAATAATAATGATGTCTTTACACCACGAGCGGAGAAGTATGATTAAATCTATCCTCTCTACCCCAGGTCCAAAAAAACAACAGTAATGATTTCCTGTATGCATGTGGAGCCTTGGAGTTCACAAGATAATTTCAGCCCCACCATCTGCTTTGAATGTCGTGACACCCAGTGTGGTCAGTAGGTCAAAAATGGTGTCCTGTCAGCCGCAGACAAAGGAAGTATGGATCAGAGAGCATACTTGGATCATACACACAGAGAGTTGGAAGGAGGGATGGACCTCATACATTAGTCTGCCTACGCCAGTCTGATGCACCCCCTGGCCTTTCTCCTCCCTGCTCTGGGCTTATTTCCTGAAGGCACCAGGAGGGTCGGGTGACAGGACAACTTGTTTCCCCAGCCATCCCCACCCTTTCAGAGACATCCACAGTTTGCCTAAATTCATTTTCCATCCCTACCTCCCAACCTTCCCCTTCACAAATAGCGTTTCCCAATTGCCCTGCTCGAAACGTCTCATTCTCATTTTTGCAAATCCAATCCTCCCAGGCCCAACTCAAACAGCTCTTCTTCGAGAACACTCTCTGACCGCCCTCACCCAGAGAGCAGCAGCCACAGGACATGCCGCCCCTCTCCGTATCCCCACAGAACTTGATCCTTCCTCAATGGGTCGTTATTTCTGGTCTTGGGACTTCTCTTCCATTAGCCTGGGGCACCTTAAAGACAAGAGCCAAGGTGTGCCCACCTTGCAAGCTCCCACAGGCCTCACACGGTGCCTGGTCCATAGTAGGGACTCAGTCAGTAGCTATGCATTAGTTGCATCAATCCTGGAAGACCTATGTGTATCACATAGAGGTTTACCTGTGTGAGGACGACCCCCTTAGAAATTCAAGAATACAGACAGACTGCAAAATCGTTGCACTGGGTCAGCATGGAGTTGCCTTCAACGCAGGCAATGCCTGAATCTGTCTGTGAATTAAAACAAAAGTCACTAAGGAGGCAAGTTCAAGCATCATCAAAACATCAGACCTTGAAATACAACCTGAAGGTTCCCCCCAGACCTTGGGGCTGCATCCATAGTTTTCTTTCCAAAATCATCACAAAATGTCTCTTTCATTCCAGGTCCTGAGTTAGTATCAAGGACAGACAGGGCTCTCGTCCCAGGCCCTGACCTGAGGGAGCTCACAGCCTAGGAGGGAAAAAAGACACACAACCAGACAGTGACAGAACAATACAAAAGCACTCAAATGGGGCACATCTAGGCAACACAAGAGCACAAAATGGGAAGGTTTCCAGGAGGAAGAGGATGGGCTAAAATATGAAAAGGATGGCATTTACCATGCAAGTCTATATACATGTGACTCATGTGTGTGTGTGTGTGTGTGTGTGCTCGGATGGAGTTAGTAGCATCTGAAAGTGTTAAAGGATGCAGTACTAAAATTTCCAGACAAAGCAAAAGATTCAACCAATTATCCAAAGAATTTTACCCCTAGTTCAGATAATATACATGGTTGAAAGAATTTCTGGTGACAGAGACAAAACACGTTGGCTAACTGTTCATCAGAATGTTTTGATGCCACCTAAGCACACATACTCGTTACCAAGTTTAAAGCTGATTTACATATCATTACCTCTAGAGGATACAAAGGTAAGAAAATCCAAGTTCTCCGAACCTCAGTTTTCTCATCAATAGTACAAGGATAAAATAGACCTCGCAGGATCTGCTATGGGTAGATTCCATGAGACAATGTACCCAAAACACTCTGCGTTAAAAACCACATACCGTGAACCATGGCCGCTGAGCCTGCGTGTCTGGAGCCTGCGCCCCGCGAGGGGAGAGGCCACAACAGTGAGAGGCCCGCCTACCACAAAAAAAAAAAAAAAAAAAAAAAAAAAACCACATAGCAGGCTCTTGATTACTTGTAACTTTAATGGTGGGAACGAGCATAGCATTACGGGGGTGGGGGGGCACTGGAGTCTGCAGACGTGGGTTCCGATCTTAGCTCCACCTCTTACTGGCTATGACCTTAGACAAAGCTACGTAGCCTTTCTAAGCCTCAGACTCCTAAGCTGTAAAATGGGGATTCTAATACAGACCTCATGGTTCTAATGATGAAATGAAGTTATATGGTGAAGCATTACTGGTACTGTTACTTTTGCCAAACAGTTTGTCTATTTCAAAGGTGGGTTAGAAAACTGAGTTCATAATCTACATGTTCAAGGACACCTAGGTGTTGGAAGTAGGGGAAGAGCACACTATGAGAATTCTGGCTTCAGAATTCTGGGTCTGATTATTCAATATAACTGCCTACATAGGGCTGACTCTGGGTAACAGCTGCCCCCTGGCATCCTGGAAGTGCCATGGGAGTAGGGGCAATTCTCAGGAGAGAAAAAAGAATCAAAGTTGTAAGCTAGGTGTCTCAGATTATATATCTAATATCCTTAAATTTGGGGAAAAAAACCCAGCTTTTCATTGGAGGTCACTGACACACAAACACATAAAATACATGCACACACACATCCCATGTGAGACATCAGACAATTTTTTAAATGTGTATAACTAGTGCTGGAAAATGAAATATTCAGCTGACCTAATTTTTACATTGGGAATAGGAGACATCCGTATATTTTCCATAAATCCAACAAAATATTTACTTTGTTCCAACATGAAGATGTAATGAGTCAGATAAAGAGAGGAACAGAGGATGGCAGGCAGTGTCAGCCAGCCGCCCACCTCCCTTTGGTGCTCCCCAGAGGTCACCACCTGCAGAAACCTCCTGTCTACACCAATGGCAACCCGCATGTGACCATGGCGGCAGAGCAGGCCGGAACTGAGAGCTGACGGAGAAACATCGCAGCTTCCCTGTCCCTTGCTGGGTAATGACGGTGTGTGTGACACGGTCTCTCGGGAAGCCTTCAGTAGCCCCGCCCTCCAGTTGCCCACACCAGGAACCCACTCATTAAACCACTCTTCATGCGCTTTCCTCGCTTCTCTGTCTCTTGACCCCTGGCTCTATCAGGTGCTTCCTGGGATCACCTCTGGAATAAACTACTTGCACCTGGGTCCTTGTCTCCAGGTGTGCTTTGGGGAAAACCAAGCTAAGACAAAGAGAGAAAAATTGGAAAACAACATAGAAGGCGGCATGATGGCAAGGGGAAGAAGGTAACTGAAGGGAAGGTAAAGCTGGAGGGGAAAGGGAGATGAGATTAGGACTGAATGGGAGACAGGAAAGACCAGAGAGGAAATGTCAGCTTCCTCGACCAAGCAGCCCCTATTGACTGCCCCCTCACCCATGCCAGCCTGGCAAACCACCAACCCCACAAATTCGTGCCTCCCCCCAAAAGGCTTGCACATCCCCCCGTCCCCACTGGTGGTAGCCAACACTGGCCTCTTGTCACTGGGACAGGGTCCAGCAGCCAACGCAGAGGACAGGGTCTGGCCCCATGGCTCTCACCATCTAGAGCCCACCCCTCCCTCAGTCACCAATCAGGCCCCACCTTCCTCCAAAGTCACTGGGTGGAAACTCTGAGCCAGATAATGGGCCCTGTGAAGTTAAGCACTCCAGGAGTGCAGGTACAGCAGGTACCCACTCTCTTGATAAAGATGCCCTGGTTGGGACAGCGAGAGGCAAATTTCAGAAGCCTTACCGAGAGCCTTCTGAGATGAAAGCAAAGGCTAAATAAAGCATGGGAAAGAATGATTTCCACTCCTGCCCTGAAATCCCAACCTGGACACTCCATTCTTTAATTTTACAAGGTTTGTACAAACCCTGCACCCTCCATGGGGGGACAGTGTCACCCCCAAAGGGGTGGAAATTGTTCTTTAGATAGTCTAATACTACTTAAATAGTCTTAGACATTACAAGAATTTGTGGCTCTTCCAAAGCTCAAAATCTTATTCCATTTAATTTCATGGAGAAGGGGGATTGGTTAAAAAAAAAAAAAAAATCTGAACAGGCTCCTTAGGAGAGTGAAAATGGGGGGAAAACGCTTGAGAAACAGTAATATAATGATGAAAAGCCTATTCTGGATTTTTTTTCAACCCCTCTTAGGAAATAACGTCCACCACAGTAAGAATTTAACTCCTATCTCTCATCTAATATCCTGTAGAAAACAAACACCACAGCAATGCACGGACAGCAGATGCTTTAAACAACATGTGTGTTTGCCACACATAATGACACTCTGTGACTTTTCTAGCACTTTTCATAAATTCCAGAGGTTAACTTAAACTTCATTGCTCTGCAGTGAGGCAGCAGAAATAAAGAAAGATGATCGTCATTTTGAAGTCAATGCTAAGACCTACTGTTTAAATGGCCAGTCCCGGGTCACAGAATAAAGCTCTAAAAATGTCAGTATTAGGAGTCTGACCGTTTCCCACCATCATCTCGAACACAACTCCTGGCACAAGACACAGTAGGGCCTTTGATGAGATTCTGGTGAATTTCCCTAAACTCAGCATGTCCAAACCGAGCTCAACTCTTCCTAATCCCCCAGGGCCGCCAGCTACATCACTATTTCTTAAGGTCCCAGGCATAAATCTTGGTGTAGGTGTGACCCAGCCAGTCGATGTAACAAAACAGCTAAGAGCCCAGGCTTTGAAAACTGCTACACCCAGGTCGAAACAACTTTGCCACTTACCGGCCTCAGGCAAGCTACCCTATCCACCCGCAAAACAGAAATAATAGCTACCTTCCTCGAAGAGTGGTGATGGGGCTTAAACACAGTGAGATACGTAAAATGCTTAGCACAGCATCGGGCACGGAGTAGGCGTTCAAAAGATGGGGCTTGCTATTACTGCTGCTGTCACGGACACTGGGGATGCCTTTACTCTCTGGGCTTCTAGAACGGTTGCAGGGTATCACGGAGAAGCCTAACATGGCAGACAGACTGACGGAGTCTCATCCCAGCTCCATAACTCACTAAGGCAGACTCTTCGCAGAATTCATTTCCCTCATCTGTAAAACGTGGGCAACATAACAACATCTACCTTGCAAGGTTGCTGTTAGCACTAAATAGATAACGCACGTGATGCACACAGCAGATGCCCCATAGAGAGTGTGGTGGCTTCTACAGATTAATTATATCCTACTTCAAATCATCCTCCAATTGTTTCTCCCATGCAGTACTATTTTCAAGTACCTGGCCATTCAGGGACGCAAAACCTCAAAGGGGGTCCTCATTGCCAAGGCCCTCTTACCAAGAAGAAAAGCAGGCATTGCAAGAGAAACTTGCATCCAGCCATCTGAGGTCTGAGAACTCTGCCAGGTGACCACAGGAAAGGAGGGTGTGGTCAAGGCCACGGGGAAGGGGGCTTGACCCCCTTTTCAAAGCCTGCAGTTGAAGCATGTTAGAAATGCACTTTCTCAGGCCCCATCTCAAGTCTACTGAATCAGGAACCCAGGCAGTGGAACCCAAAAATCTGCTTTCATGAACCCTCCAGATGATCCCAACGCGTGCTAAGTTTGTGCCACTGGTCTATACAGACGGAACCAGATGCTTCCAGCCTCATACCCCCCTACTCACCCCCCTTCAAGAGGGCCAACAGTGTAACTGATCCTACCAGGAGTTCATTCTCTTCTCTGCCCTTTCTTACAGACTCCCGTTAAACCTCATTCTTTTTTTTTTTTTAAACCTCATTCTTGATGTTTGCATCCTTTAAGTAATGCAAAGGGGCAAAGTGAAAATAAATGTTAAATAAGATAGCATAAAACCATGGCTCATGGCAGGATTTCAGTTACCGCTGTTCCCTTCTCCTATGACCCTGGGTGGAAAGGACTCTAAATCTTATGAGGAAGTCTAGCTTCAAACTAACTCATTTTTTTAGCACACCAGGTGCTAGTTTCTAACGTCCAGGGCACTGGATATACTGAGCTCCTCTGTTCACAAAGATGCTACAGAACCAGAAAAGAGACGCAGGTCAGTGGAGAGGCCATCCCAGACAGAATGCACCTGGGTAAGCCAAGGCTTCCCCAGACCAGACAAGAGACAGGGCAACACAGTAGCCTCGTGCAGCGGACACAGCATGACAGCGGCTAAATGGCTGGGCAACCCTCAGCCAACACCTGCTCTCTCTCTGGTCCTCGCCAGTCAAATCAAAGCTGAGACTGGTTCTCCCAAGATCCCTTCCAGCCCCATGCTTCTGAGCCCACATGTTTCATACAACATCAAAAAGGAAATAAAGGTCACTAGTTATTAGAGAAATGTAAATCAGAACTTCAAAGAGGTATCACCTCACACCAGTCAGAATGGCCATCATCAAAAAATCTACCAACAATAAATGCTGTGGAGAACAGTATGGAGGTTCCTTGAAAAAATAAAAACAAACTACCATATGATCCAGCAATCCCACTCCTGGGCATATATCTGGAGAGAACCATAATTTGAAAAGATATATGTACCCCAACGTTCACTGCAGCACTATTTACAATAGCCAGGATGAATGGATAAAGGAGATGTGGTACACACATACAATGGAACATTACTCAGCCATAAAAAAGAAGGAAATAATGCCATTTGCAATGACATGGATGGACCTAGAGATTGTCATACTGAGTGAAGTCAGACAAAGGAAAATACCATGTGATATCGCTTATATGTAGACAAAGGCAAATACCATGTGATATCGCTTATATGTGGAATCTAAAAAAAATGGTACAAATGAACTTATTTACACAACAGAAATAGAGTCACAGATGTAGAAAATAAACTTATGGTTACCGGAGGGAAAGGGGAGGGATAAACTGGGAGATTGGGACTGACATATACACGCTACTATTTATAAAACAGACAACTGATAAGGACCTACTGTATAGCACAGGGAACTCTACTCAATATTCTGTAATGGCCTATGTGGGAAAAGAACCTAAAAAAAAGTGGATATACGTATATGTATAACTGATTCACTTTGCTGTACACCTGAAACTAACACAACATTGTAAATCAACTCTACTCCAGTAAAAATTTAAAATTTTTAAAAAAGGAGATAAAGGGTTAACATTCCTCCCCCCAAGATTTCTTCCAGTTAAGAAAGAGATATATGTGTGGAGAGAGTGAAAATTAAAATTAAATTTAAAATATACTTTCTTAATTTTTTATTTTAACCTTTCTGTTTCAACTTCAAGGGGGAAAGGGAAGCAGGCTGCTTTAAAGGATTGTCAAGTGAAAAGAAGATGCCAACAGAGAGCTCAAAACCTCAGGCAGGGTCAAGCCAGTGGGGAAAATAGTCTCAGATTAATATGCAGGGAGGGGTGTGAGGGAGACAGCTATAGTCTGCAGAGGGTGGACATCTCATCTTCCCAGCTCTTCATCATCTTTAGAAAAGTCTGCTGAAAGAAAAAGGCAGCAAGGAAAAGAAGAAAAACATGCATTTACCAATCCGCTTGACTCACCTCTCCTGAGAGCTAACACCAGCAATACAGCTTGAAGAGTTCCACATCCTCTGACTAAAAGAACAAAGTAAAATGCGAGACACCATCTTCCATCGGGTTGTTTTTTTCTTTTAAGTTGGAATAAATGATGTCACAGAAAAAATAAAAACGACCGTCATTTAACACCAAGTTCATGGTTAATGTCTCAACAGGCAGATGTGGAGTCAGCTGCATTTAACAGGCGCCTTGTTCTCAACCTAAACGATCTATGTCACGATTACATGACGCCAGCAGGAAGGAAAACAGGTTTATTCAGGAGGATTGGACTATCTAAATGCAAGGAGAAAAGGGAAGGATCTTCACGAACTCGGCTCCTACACGGTGGTTACAAAACTCCAGAAAAACATTTTAAAACTCTTAACACTGGGGGAGGGTGTGTGTGTGTGTGTGTGTGTGTGTGTGTGAAGTATGGAAAGAAATGGCATCTTAATCTGTCATCTTTTATATTTGCTTATATAATACCTTAAAAATGTCAGGGGGGGCTTCCCTGGTGGCGCAGTGGTTAAGAATCCACCTGCCAAGGCAGGGGACACGGGTTCGAGCCCTGGTCCGGGAAGATCCCACAGGTCGCGGAGCAACAAAGCCCGCGCGCCACAAGTACTGAAGCCCGCACGCCTAGAGCCCACGCACCGCAACGAAGAGTAACCCCCGCTCGCCGCAACTAGAGAAAGCTGGCACACAGCAACGAAGACCCAACACAGCCATAAAAAAATAAATAAATAAAATTAATTAATTTTTTTAATGTCAGGGGTCCTTAGCACCTGCTCCATATAAAGAATCATTCCCAAGGCTGACTGTCTTTTGGCTTAACTGCAGGCAGGGAAAGCTGAAGAAACGGTCAAGGAAGCGTGGCAGACTGTACTCCGCGAAGAAGGTGGCAACCGCCTCTCGCATGTCACGTGACCTTCTGCAATGTGATCCTGACACTGCCCCATCAAGAGGCAGAGTCCGTACCTCCACCCTTTGAATCTAAGAAGGCGAACCCTCTGACTACTCTGCCCAGCAGAATAGGGCAGAAGGAAAGTGTGCTGGCTCCAGCCACAGCTCCTAACTGGTCTGGCATCTTGTGTTCCCTGCCTCGGGGGACACTGGTGTCTCAGTCACAGGCAGTGAGAAGCTTGAGCCACACAGAGAAGCTGCTTGTGGGGACTCTGGATAACCCGAAGCTAATGTCCAGTATCAGCTGCCCTTCATGGGAGGGAGCCATCTTGGACAGCCAGCCCAGCTGAGTCTTCCAATGGCTCCAGTCCCAACATCATTTGACTATAATCTCAGAACAGGCCTGAAGAAGGAATGGCCCAGTGGAGTCCAGTCAACCCACGGCACCATGAGGGACAATAATACATTGCTGTTAAGTCATTAAATTCTGGAAGGATCTGTTACACAGCACTGGCTAACCAAAACCTTGACTTGACAGAGTTGGGGTGAGGGTTTAAGGACAGATAAGAAATCTCCTCTCCTGAGGGTCCTGTAAGAGATGCCCGTATCTGCTTATGAAGACCTCTTCAAAAAAAGAAAAAAAAACACTCCAAACTCCACAGCCTTCTGGGGACATGGGGGATGGTACAATGTACCTGAAGCCAACAGTGTAAAAAACAAAACAGACATCTTACCACACGCACCATTTTAAGGGTGCTAAAATCACTGCTCTGAGCCATGCAACGGGACAATCAAAACAGAATTTTTAAGGTCTAAAATCTAAAAAGCCTTTAAAAAAATGCAAATAACTTTATCTTCTTTAAGTCTCTATTTTAAAGTAATAAGAAATGCATTAGCCATATGCACTGCCTATGGCACCAATCTAGGATAAAGTCACTTAAATTCCAAGGCCAGACCTCACCACCCCACAGTAATTGAATGGTCATACCTGAGGAATTAGCTAAGGAAGTCAAGCCTTCACTGAGTTTTTCTATTTTCTTTTTTTTTTTTCTTTCCCTTTCTCTGCTGTTTTCCTTACTCTTCGGTACACAAGAAAGCAATGGTAGGAAGCAAGTGTCATTATTCAGGAACTGTAGTCCTATGAATGACAACATCAGGACAGTATGGGAAAGGGGGCAAAGTGCCTTATAGAGGAAGATGATGAACACAGCAGATTGTCTACGAAGCAGATATAGACTCACAGACGTAGAGAACAGACTTGTGGTTGCCAAGGGTGGGACAGGGGAGGGATGGACTGGGAGTTTGGGGTTAGTAGATGCAAACTATTACATATACAATGGATGGGCAACAAGGTCCTACAGCATAGCACAGGGAACTATGTTCAATGTCCTGGGATAAACCATAATGGCAAAGAATATTTAAAAGAATATATATATGTGTATATATATAACTGAGTCACTTTGCTGTACAGCAGAAATTAACACAACATTGTAAATCAACTATACTTCAATTAAACACACACACACACACACACACACACACACACAGCAGACTGTGGCCAGATGAACCTCCCACGTGGCAAAATGGATCTGGGGCCCAGTCCTCTTGCTGATTGCTTGGATGGAAACGGGTAGCCCATGCTATTCGAAACGGGCCAGACATGAAGGTCTCAGACACGTCCAGGGCTCAGGAACCACAGGTGCCCACCAGGAGCCTGGCAGGGAATCTCACCTCTGAGCTCTTACCTATGGGACCTGTCTTCACTCCCTGCCTTGGGTCCCTCAAGACTCAACATTCCTACTCAGTATATTTGTGCTAATTCTTTTCATCCAATATTTATTAATCACCTTCTGTGCTAGAGGCTGAGGATACGGCAATGAACAAGCCAGACCTGGTCCCTCCCTTCACTTGGGCAGACGTTTAAGTGGAAAAGACAGGTAACAAGCAAAAAACCCAAGACATTACAGACAGTGATAAGTCAGTGTAGGAAAAGCCAGAAGATGTGACAGAGGGGGAGTCGAGAAAGGCCAGTTTAGGTTAGGAGGTTGGGGAAGACCTCACTAAGGTGATGGCATTTAGGCTAAGGCCTGAAAGGGGAAGGGACTTGGAGCAACAACATTCCAGGCAGAGGGCTTAGCACGTGCAAAGGTCCTGAGGCTAAAAAGGAACTTGGCAGTTTCTAGGAATTTAAAGGGAGACCAGTGGCTGGATAATAATAGAGACAGAGGGAGGAGAAAAGTGGGAGATGAGTTGGGAAGGAAGGCAAAGGGTCTTATACAGAACGGTAAAAAGTCTGAATTTTAGCTCAGTAGCAACAGGAAGGTATTGGAGAGTTTTAAGTAGGAAAGTGACTACATCTGGTTGATTAGTCTAAAACTCATTCCATAGTTAGGACAGTGGTTACCCTTAGGGGGAATAGTGACTAGAAAGGGACAGACAGGAGCATCTAGACTGCTGATAACATCCTATTTCTTCACCAGGGTGCTGTTTATGTGGCTGTCTTCAGTTTGTGAAAATCCATCAAGCTGTGTATTTAAGAGACACATCCATTTCTGTATATATAGCATATTTCAAGAAAACATTTATTAAAAAATCACTCTGGTGATTTTAGAGCAGCAAGAGAAGAGGTGGGGAGGTCAGTTAGGAAACCTGTGTAGACACCTGGGGGTGAGAAGTGAGGGCGCTTTGGGTGGGGCTGGGAGCAGTGGAGAGACACCTGCCTTCAGACGTGCAGGGCCTCCTTTTCTGACTTCACGTCTCCTGGCATCCAGGAAACGCACTCCACTCCTGCACTGACCCCAGGGACTCAAGCCCCACCCTGGGCAGTGCCACCCAGATCAAGACCGACAAGGGTGGCAGGGGAGAAATTCAGATAACACGAGAGACACAAACGTTTAACCAACAACAAATCCATCAAATATTTATGAAGCACCTACTATGTCTCAGTTGTTCAGAATGGCTGGAAAAGAAGAAACAGAAAGCTGAGAAGGGCAGAAGAGCACAAGTTACAACGTGGATGGGGTGAGTCAGGGTAAGAGGTAGAGAAGGCAGGTGGGGACCAGGGTTAGCAGGTAACTGAGACCCTCCATGTAGTCAGGGCACAGAGGGTCCCCACACAAGCCATAGGAGTGACTCCCTGTTCACACTGCTCTGTCTGACCACTCCTGGGGAGCGGTCCCACAATGGGACTGCTTCAGTTCTTTGCTGAAGATCAGTAGGTCCGCATCTTTTAGTCCTTTGCCAGAGATCTCAGTTCTGTGTTCTGCTTTAAACAGTAGACGGTTTAAAGAAGAAAAAAATAATCCAGTGAAAGCTAAGACCTTAAGAGCAGAGAGCTGGAGAGCGCAAGTTCTCATTTGGAAAGGAAAAGAATAAACTGATCTTGAGAAAAATGTGTACGATGGATTACTCTGAGAATTAATCACCTTGAGAAACAGGTCAGGCTAATTATTCCTGGAGTGGGCAAACAGCTCTTGAAATAAGCTCCTAGTTATCAGACTTTCATGCTTAACAGAGTCAGCCATAGCTTCTGTTTAAAAAATAAAAACTCATTTGCATGTCACAGTTCAATGCCCAGGGGACATCGTCTCATCACCAGGCAAAATATTTAACGGTTCCTTGAAAAAGACATTCTCTTCTGACCTCGCTTCCAATCCAGATGGGAAGTCTCTAATCCACTTGAATGGAAACATGTCCTCATGTTGTAGATGAGGATACGACAAAGAAATCCAAATGACATCTATTGATTGAACAGAAACTAGACCCACACTCTGATAACAGAGGACCAGCACGTTCTAGTAGCATATGAGATGATGACCTCTAATATCGCTTTCAAATCTACGAGTGGATGATTTTTATCTGATTGGCTGGAAGGCAAAATGGTGGGAACACTTGCAAGCAACCCTTCAACAAACACGTACCCATCCTGGAAGCCAAATTCAATCTATCCAACACCAAAGAGTGCCAGGAACTATTGACGGGTAACGTAGAAATGTAGAAATGGGGCTCCTCTAAACTTGCAAATAGTGGAACAGAACATTTCTGTATGCGATAATGAGAATATACTTGTCTTAGAAATCAGAAACTGTTCATTTCTTTCCATTCTGTTCTGTTCTGTGTTATATAAGATAAAGGGCATCTAAGGGTCAGAAAACTAGATGAAGAAATAATGAAATTTGAGGCTGTGTGGAAAAGAAAGGACAGGGGTGAAAAGAAAGAAAGTCAGGGAAATGCAGGATTGCTTTCAAAGTAAGATCCTACTGCATCTGGAATGAAAATAAAATCAATATGGAGTACAAGAAAGTCATTCTCCACTCTTTTGGATGACTCTATCCAGCTTCAAAAAGGATTACTTCATAAAGTAAATTGAAACTCAAAAGTTGAACAGGGAGACTCATGCACAACTTTTATTAACCCCATATGGTCCAAGGAGGCTTTCGAAATAAGGACAGTTGATGCTCCCTCCATCCCTGAATCTTGGGATTCTGGAGACAACTCATTTATTACACAAATGTGTCTCCTGCTTTAATTAAACTCCTTCGCTCATCAAGGGAAGGGAAAATAATCCCAATCTAACATCTCATCCATGTTGAACTCTGCTGTCTCTCTTCTGTTTCCAAATGAATTTGACTTATTAAAAAAGTAATGAGCTATTAATTAACTCTACACTCACACAAAGCTGTTTAATTCTCAATCTAATTAGCAGCAATCTGTTGAAGGGTTCTAACGATTATTTTAAATTTGCTAACAGAAACATCTTTTCACTTTTCATAAGTTATTTATAGAAGAGCTCACATCGGATCCCGCTTGGTTTTTAATCTGATAACATTTTTATTAAATGAGCCACTCTTCTCCCATCTCTGTGTGACAGGGTTTAGAACTGTTACCCTTGGAAAGCCCAGAAATAGTATCTTGGGTCAGCTACATAGCCATGCACTCTTCTGTCTTTGAAAGAACTTCCAAAGGATGAGTTATATGGGGAAGCACTGTCCTTCTGATGTCATTCTCAAAGAAGAGGCAAAACTCAAGGATGAACCACGGTGGACTCCAAGCTTCCAGCAGAAAGACTGAAGGCTTGGAGTTACTGGCGGGGTTAGATGTTGTAGGAAGAGAAGCACACCATGACATCCACAACAATGTCTTTTTTCATAACTGATGTAGCATAGAACATTCCTGAACCTCTTTTTATGAAACAACACACATTGAATCGCATTTCATTTCTGGGTAGAATTGCTACTATAACCACTACAGTAAAATGTAAAAATATCAAATGATATTTTATATGCATGCTCTTTGCATTTCTGTACACGTAAGTTTATATGTACATATTAATGTAAAGGGCTATATACTCCAAACTACGGATCAAATAAATATGCATACATACCCACACACACAAATTCCACATAAAATAAAATGTGTTTATACAGAGGCATTTTGATTCTTCCCTATAAAATATAAGAGATTAGATTATTGTTGATATGCCCCTTTCTCTGCTCCTCCAAGATCTAACGTGGGGTAAAACTATTTCGCAGTTAGGATCACCGCTGAGAAATATCTGGAGAAATAGCTGCGGGAGGAAGCAGAAGATTCATGAGCTTTCCCCTAACACCTGAGGGGAAACTGTTTCCTGCACCACCTCCTTAGTACATGAAGAGGCAACATGCATATGGATAAGAAAACAAGTTCTAGAGCCAAACTGCCTGGGTTTGAATCCCAGCTCTGTACTTACTAGCTGTGTGCCTTTGGACAAGTTATTGAACCTCACTGTGCCTCAGTTTACTCAACTAAAAAATGGGAACAATAATAGTACCTACTTCATAGGGTTGTTATGAGAATTAAATGAATTAATATCTCTAAAGCCCTTAGAACAATGCCTGGTACATAGTACATGCTCTGTTATTTCTAAATAAAATTAACTCTAGGTAGGCACTTCTCCCTGTAAAATATGTAGAACTGAGAATGCTGCAAGGCCATTATCCCACTAATAACAGTACCAAAAAAACACAAAAATCCAGAAGCTCAAATTACAGAGAACATTTGGTCACAGTGAAGAATTTCTTGTAGGTATTTTTTTCTGTTTCTTTTTTGAGAAAACAAAAGTAGGGTGTTAAATTAAATGCCTTATATTTTGAGCCCTCACTAGTGTTATTATTTATTAAATGTCATTATCCATTAAAATGCTAATAATTCACTAGGTTTTTAAAAATTAAACAGAGGACCTTGAAAAAATTAAATTTAAATAAGTAAACTGAATATTAATGGAGTAGGAAGCCTGGGGGAGTGCGTTCCAGAAACTAGTTATTTATTTATTTTACAAAAAAGTCATAGTTGTAAATAGTATTAATAATATCAGTAATAATGGCCCGTATTTATTTTTTCCACATGCCAGGCACTATGCTCAGCGGGTTACATGCACCATCTCATTGCATGTGACGTGGGCAAAGGCGAGCACACTGGCGGTCCTCTCCTCTCTGGATTACTGCTCTTACATTACTGCTCTTACATCTCCTTTCCCCAATTACTCAACTCCTGCAGCCAGTGCCCTGAGCAGGACAGTTGGACACTTCTTCGAAGGAGATGCCCAATTCCAATATCCCTGCTGCAGAAGGTCATGCAGGAGCTGAGAAGGTACTCAGGAGACAGAAGGTGCCAAGCAGACGGATGATGCCTAGCTCAGCCCTTAAATTGGGGGCCAAGGTCCTCCCATGGGCCTGTGTGTCCAGATCGTCAAGGCTGGAGAACACACAGGCATTTAAATCCAAAGCCCCATCACAGAATGTTGTCCACGCTGTCCATGTCCCTGAATCAGAGATCCTGGTGTCCCTTGGTTACCCCCTCAATGATGCCATAGAGTATGGCTCTCACCCAGGGGTGATTTTGTCCCCCAGGGGACTGTTGGCAATATCTGAAGACATTTTTGGTTGTCACAACTGGGAAGGGAAGAGCTCCTACTGGCATCTAGTGAGTAGAGGTCAGAGATCCTACAACGCACAGGACAGCTCCCCACAGCAAAGAACTGCCCAACCTAAAATGTCAATTCAATTTGCAATTTCAACCCAGGATGAAAACCCCTGCCCCTGAATGGCTTACAAATAGCACAGGTTTTGGGTCCAGATAGGCCTGGCCATGGCTCTACTACAACAGTCAAAGAGCCTTGGGTAAGTAACAAACACTGAGCCTCACTTTTCTCATCTACAAAATAAGAGCCTGATAAAGTCATGTGAAAAATCCCCTAGCATAGCCCTGTGAACTCAGCAAACTGCGGCTATTATTATCATGGGTTTGTCCTCATAGAAATCATGCAATCCACTTTCTGTCAGTATCACCTCTAGGTACTAGCTGCAAACCTTACCTTTGGGTAATGACTTTCAAACGATGACTCTAACTGACCCATGCAGGGGACTGAACTCATGACTTTGACCTCATTAGCACCACAGAAGAAATCTACTGAGCTGGCCGAAAGAAAGTACCAAAGAATCATTATTTCCACTTAACATTCAGCAGCTGACAACACAATCAGAGCACGCTGACCACAGGACCAGGCCTCTGGAATTAGGAGTCTCAACTATCTGACTCCCGGGTATTCCCTCTGGGCCCCCATGTCCCATAAACCAGAACACACAGGTGGTAGGGGATTAAATGAGATAAGGCCAGCAAAGCACTCAAGAGCTTTTCTTAATCAGTGTTCACTAAATGTAGTTAATATTAATGTCAGGAAATTAATGACATAATAGGACTGCACCAAAGCCCAACAGTTACTTACCAGACTCACCTGTGTGATAATAAATAATGGGGCAATGCTCACCCCACCTGTCTTATTCACCCAGGTCAGACCTACTCATGCTTCTTAGCTCACACATGATCTCACCCAGGAGGCCCTACGTGACTCCAGATCTCACTGCCATTCTGTGTTTTGGCAATTCACTGGGCTTACCTATCGCCATCACAACTGCCTTCTTACTTTACTGTAATTGTCTTTTTTTTTCTTTTTCCGTTACAAGTTTGTGGGCTCCCAAAGGCAGGGAATATATTTTTGTTTATGTCTATGTTTGCAGCTGTGGCATGGGGCTAGTACCTGCCACTGACTAGCCACCCAGCGTGGATTCCATGTGGGTTGAGACGTGGATGTGTCAGATAGCTCTTGCCACAAAAACACTGGCCCCAAACTAAGTGGCTTAAAGCAGAAATCATTACTCTGTGATAATGGATCTACAGATTATCTGGTCTGAGGGCCAGCTGATCTGGGTATGGCTCAGTGGGCTTGGCTTGGGCTTCAGCTGGGGTCCAGGTTTGTTCCACGTGACTCTCATCCTCCTTGGACCAGCAGACTAGCCACTCATGTTCTTCTCATGGCAATGACTGGACACAAAAGGGGTGAACAGAAACATGTGGTGCTTCTTGGGGCTGCAGCACAGCTCTCCACCCATATTTTATTGGCTTAAGCAAGTCATATGGACAATGCCAAGCTTACTGGGTGGGGAAGTAGGCCACCTCTCTACTGTGAGGAAGTGCAAAGACATGTGGACAGAGGGTGAGATGAAGAACTGGGAGAACCAATCCAGTCTACCATGGGAACGCCTGCACCCAAAGCAGAGGGCTGTTCTTACCTACCCCTAGGATCTGTGTGTAGTTATGACATGTTATCCCACCCTATCCTATCTATCAGGAGTTAGGGCCTGCATTATTCCATTCCAGTGTCTTCCACTGTGCCCACAGGTTATTAATCAGCACAAGGTCACACAACTGGAGAGGAGTAATGATGAACGCAAACCAAGGTCTGTCTCACACCAAAGCCCCCCACGCCTACTGCTCCCCAACAAGACCAAGCCAAGGTAGAAAATATGATCCCTGAAGCCTTCCTCCAGTGATATCTTCCTTCCCAAACTTAATTTCTGAAGTATTTTGGAAGCAGTGTGATACAGTCAGAAGAACTATGAAGACAAGAGAAACAGTCAAGAGCCAGCTTCGTGAACTCATCACATCCCCAAGCTCTATTCCCATCCACACTCCAAAAGGGCAGGGTGACAGAATTCCCTCTTGGACACCTGTGAGCTCTGTTCAAGGCATTCTGACCCAGAATCAGTTTCAGAAAAATAGGTTCATTTTAGTGACAAGAGCGACTGCACTCTTATAACAAATGCTTCCAAAACATTCCTCCCCAAGCCAGGTTTTGCTCTAAAACAGAAAACACAGATTAAAAGCATCTCACTCTCATCTGAGGTCAAACTGGCTTTTTCCCAGGGAAGTCGTAAAAGATCTGTGTGTCAATCAAAGTTAGAGGACTGAATCTTCTAATTCCTTTTGCAACTAGAGAGCATCCACATTCCATAGATAGAATAGTCAGCTCAGCCATACATACCTAGCTTGCTTAGGTCTATCCCCTATCACAGAAGTATTTTTTAGGTGCACCCCACTTCTTAAAATGTTTAATATGTAAAAATCTTAACATGCCAAACGGAGGAAATATATTACTGAATGTTAACTTCGTTCACAAAGTGTTCTTTTTAATTGGGTAAATCCCCCATAGCTTTTGTCTTAGTTTCATTATCTTTTGTGAGTTTTTAAATTGCAATATAGCTGATTTACAATGTTGTGTTAATTTCTGCTGTACAGCAAAGTGATTCAGTTATACATACATTCTTTTTTATATTCTTTTCTATTATGGTTTATCACAGGATATTGAATATAGTTCCCTATGCTATACAGTAGGACCTTGTTGTTTATCCATTCTCTATAATAGTTAGTATTTGCTAACCCCAAACTCCCACTCTGTCCCCCTTGGCAACCACAGGTCTGTTCTCTATGTCTGTGAGTCTATTTCTCATAGAAATATTTGATTTCAGATGTTCAATGCACATTTCTATCATGACTTCAGAAAGAAATATCTTGTGCTTGATCAGAAGTTGGCAAAGTTTTTCTGTAAAGGGCCAAATAATAAATATTTTCAGCTCTGCCTCTGTATGACAGAAGCAGCCACAGACTATAAACATATGTGAATGAGAGTGGTTGTGTCCCAACAAAACTTTACTCATAAAAACAGGGAGTTATATGACCTTGACCCATGCGTCATATTTTTTGACCCCTGACTGAAAAGAATAAGAATATGTTTGGCTAAACTTCTGGAAAATTGGTCAATACCTCCAAGAAGCCAAAGAAAATGTATAAAATTTAGGTCACCCTTTGGCAGAGTCTGATTTAAGCAATACCTAGCTACTCATTTAATCCTCCTTATAGGCTGATGAGATGGAAAATTATATTCCCATTTTGCAGATGAAAATACTGAGGCTCACTGAGCTTAGAGACCCACCCAAGATCACACACCTAGGATGTATAAAGCCAGGATCTCAACCAAGATCTGTGTTCATTTTAATTCAGTGATTTTTCACCATTAGTGTGTGTTAACATCATGCATCCCGAGCCTTAAAATGGTTACAAAGAATGATCAGAAAATGCCACTTTTATTCTAAAAAAATTATCAGTGATTTACATTTACAAGTAAGATGTTCATTAAAGCTCTTTTTACAATACTACCAAATTGGAAACACTCTAAATGTCCAATATTAAATGGGAAGTTAAACAAATTAGGATGGAGCTATCAAAATAATGTTCATAAGAATATGTAATGATATTGGAAAATGTTCACAATAATGTTATGTGAAAAAAACCAAAGGAACACAGTGGCTAAAGCAGGACCCCACTGTTTTAGCATGTGTATTATACATACAGAAAGCTCTGGAAAGCAACACTCTAATTGTTGATGATCATTTGGCTCTCCCTGGTTTGGGGATAGTAGGTAATTTTATTTTACTCTTTGAACTTTCCTGGTTTTGTCAAACTTTATTCAATGTACATACTAGACTTTTATCATCAGAGAAATACGGTTTTTTAAAGGAATTTATCCTTAGAAGATGTGGTATATGTGTGTGTGTGTATATACATATATATATGTATATATGTATATACATACCCACACACCCCCACACCCCCCCCCACACACAATGGAATATTACTCAGCCATAAAAAAGAATGAAATAATGCCATCTGCAGCAACATGAATGGTCCTACAGATTATCATATTAAGGGAAGTAAGCCAGACAGAGAAAGACAAATATCACATGATATCACTTACATTTAGAATCTAAAAAGAAAAATGATACAAATGAACTTATTTACAAAACAGAGACTCACATAGAAAACAAAATTATCGTTACCAAAGGGGAAAGGGCTTGTGGGAAGGGATAAATTAGGAGGTTGGGATTAACATATACACACTACTATATATAAAACAGATAACCAACAAGGGCCTACTGTATAGCACAGGGAACTAAACTCAATATTTTGTAATAACATATAAGGGAAAAGAATCTGAAAAGGTGTGTGCGTGTGTGTGTGTGTGTGTGTATATGTGTGTATGTATAACTGGATCATTGTGCTGTACACCTGAAATTAACACAACATTGTTAATCAACTATACTTCAATTTTAGAAAATGAAGGAAAAAAAGGCAATTTAACCATAATTATTTTCTATTCCCTCTTCTATTGTTCTTCTATTTATTCTCTTCTTATGGGAAAGTTTTTCATAAGTGAAAATTTAAAAAGCAACCATTCCATCCTCTAGATTCATGGGAGAATCCTGTGTACAGTCCTTAACAATAGGCTGCAACATACACCTGGGTTTATATCTATATAATCTTTAAAAGGATGAAGCAGTGGTCCTTCAAATGTTCGGAACCATCCCCAAAATCACATGTACATGAATCCAGTCGTATTTACAAGTCCTTTTGAGTAAAAAGAAACCTTCTTGTTTCAACATTCATCCTTTCTATGGTTAATGGCAAAAAAAAAAAAAAAACACAAACAAACAAACCCCACTAATATTAGGCATAATATCCCACTACCATTTGCAATGTGCCTAATGGCTTCGGTGTGGTTTTTTATATTGCCTCCGAGATAAGCAATGAATCAGAAGTTTCCTCCAAGTACTGAGGAAGTGGCACCATTTAATAGCAATGTCAGGAAATTAGGTCCAGAAGAACCAGACTTGAGTCCGCAGCAAGGTCACTTGAAAGCTGAGCGTCCCATGGCACGTCACAAACTCATCAGCTTAGCATCCTCCTTCTTAAACTAGGAATAGTAACCACACTTTCAACACCCACCACAGAGTCATGAGGATCTAAGGAGAAAACAGTGAAAAACTACATTATCTAAAGGGTGTTCCTGCCTTACTGCCAGCAATAATACTGGGTATGTGTTCTTTACCTGCCACTTTCAGATCCAGATTTTTAAAAATACTTTTCTTGGAAACTGGTTACCTTCTTCTCTACCAGAGGAAGTCATTGTGTATATATGCCTGTTGCTGTGTGTGTGTTTTGGTTATCCTTGTTTAACTCAGCTGTACATAAATAGGAGTCAAGTGTATGTGAAAATGGTTAACATATTCTTCTAGCTGGCACCACTCCTATTGCTTCCCTCAATCATGCTTTTTGTTCTTCTAAGCATCTTGCATATTATTGCATAGCTATTTTAAGTACATTTTTGTACCAATATAAGCATATATACAGAAAAGTGTACAAGTCATAGATAGATTGCTTAATAAATTTTCACAACACACTTAGATAACTGCCAACCAGACCAAGAAAGAAAATATTACCAACATCACAGAAGCACCCTTCGTGACCCTTCTCAGTCAACACCCCGACACCCTCAAGATAACTACTGTTTGATTTCTATCACAATACATTAGTTTTACCTATTTTTGAAATACTCACTAATGGGGTCATACATTATTTTATCATCTGTGTCCGGCTTCTAGTACCCAAAGATGGCTGAGATTCACCCACTTTGTTGCACAAAGCAGTTCATTATCTTTGCTGGATAGTATTCCTTTGTATAAATATATCACGATTTATCCATTCTACCATGGATATCTGGGTTGTTTCCAGTCTTTCTTGGTTCTTACAAATAATGCTGTTGAAAACATTTATGTAGATGGCTATGAGTAAATGTGTTGACCCACTTCTGTTAGGTATACACCTAAAAGTGAAATGGCATCTCATAAATTATGTAAATACTAGCTTTTTCAGATCTGCCAAATTTTACTTCCAGGAGCAGTGTAGGAGAGTTCCAGTTGCTTCACATCCTCACCAACATTTGACATCATGTCTTTAACATTTAATAAACCTAGTGAGGGTGCAGTGAAATTTCGTTGTAGTTTCATTTGCATTTCTGGATGACTAACAAGATTCAGCACCTTTGCATATGCTTAGTGTCCATATCCTCTCTGGTAAAATACCTCTTCAAGTCCTTCGACCACACTGCTTTATATTTTAGAAGCAATTCATGATTTATCCATGCCAAGACAGGAAGGAGTGGCAGAGAAAATAAAAAATGGTAGATGTTTTGAAAACATCATTTAAATTTGTCTTTTGGGGGCTTCCCTGGTGGTGCAGTGGTTGAGAGTCCACCTGCCGATGCAGGGGACACGGGTTCGTGCCCCGGTCCAGGAGGA
>NC_041227.1:15705684-15713753 GCF_002837175.3 Physeter macrocephalus | reverse complement strand
GCTCCGCAACGGGAGAGGCCACAGCGGTGAGAGGCCCGCGTACCGCAAAAAAAAAAAAAAAAAAAAAAAAAATTTGTCTTTTGCTTTCAGTTTTTACTCTGGCACTTGAATATGAATTTCCTTAAACTTTCTGAATTCACAATAATAATACCATCCATAGAGAAGCTAGGAAAATAGTAATGAGAGCTGTCATTTACCAAGCACTTACTTGTGCCAAGCCCTTTGTCTTCTCACATAAATCTTACACATATTATGAGTGTAGTGCTACAATCCCCTTTTTACAGATAAGGAAACTGAGGTTCAGAGAGGTTGAATAACTTGCCCAACAATACACAGCTACCAAGTGACTAAACCAAATTCAAACCTATTCTGGGGGCTCCAAAACCTGTGCTCTTGATCACCAAGCTATTCCTCATCGGTTTAAGATTCTAGTAGATTCCAAACTTTAGCATGCTTCAGAACCCCCTGGAGGGTTTATTAATACAGACTGCTGGGTCTGACCCTCAGAGTTCCTGATTCAGTAGATCTGGGGTAGGGCCTGAGAATGTACACTTCTAACAAGTTCCCAAATGACGCCAATGGGGTCACACTTTGAGAACCCCTGTTCTAGAAGATGGTGATCACGTCTGACTTTTCTCCATTATCCAAAGGCCCTGGCCCAGTGCCTGGCAAACACCAGACACGTAAATGATTACTGAATGATTCCTATCCCTGCTTGGCCCTCCGTGCTAGCACAGAAAGCCATGTCTCTCAGGCTGCTGCAGGCCGTTGTGAGTGAACCCTGTGACCCCTCTGACTTGGTGAGAGCCAAGAGAAAAGTAACGAAGAGCTCTGTTTTAGAAATGCCTGTTGACAAACATGAAGGGGGCAAGTGACTTCACAGATTTCCCCCACTTTTTTTTTAAAATAAATTTATTTATTTTATTTATTTACTTTTGGCTGCATTGGGTCTTCGTTGCTGCAAGTGGGCTTTCTCTTGCTGCGTCGAGAGGGAGCTGCTCTTCGTTGAGGTGTGCAGGCTTCTCCTTGCAGTGGCTTCTCTTGTTGCAAAGCACGGGCTCTTGGCGTGTGGGCTTCAGTAGTTGCAGCACGCAGGCTCAGTAGTTGTGGCTTACAGGCTCTAGAGCACAGGCTCAGTAGTTGTGGCACACGGGGCTCAGCTGCTCCACGGCATGTGGGATCTTCCCGGACCAGGGATCAAACTCGTGTCCCCTGCACTGGCAGGCAGATTCTCAACCACTGCGCCACCAGGGAAGCCCTCCCCGACTTTCTTTTAACCAGTATTTAGAAAAGTCAACACAAGGGGAAGAGTAAAACTGTTTCCTGGATGTACGTTGCTCCCAGGCCATTGTGTATCCAGAGCCTCCAGTACTCAGGATGGTTCTGGTAACTGAAGACAGTTGTAACTGACTCTATTCAAGCAAATGTGCCCACTCCCTTGCTTACTGCACTTTCTACGCTAGGGCTTTTAGCTGTGGCAGAAACCGTCAGCTATCAGATCTATTCTTCCTTTTCTCATTAAGTAACAGCACGACAGTTTTTAGCCAAGCACTATAATGCCCAGATAAAAGTCTATTTTTCAGCCTCCCTTGCATTTTGATATACCACATGATTAAATTCTGAGCAATAACACACAAGCAGAGGCAGACCTTCCAGGAAGTTTTCTTAAAAGAGAGGGAATATGCCCTTCTGTATCTCTTTCTCCATCTTGCTACTCCAAATGCAATGGCTGGAACTCAAGCAGCCACCCTAGATTATGAGGCTCAGGGCCACAGACCATGTGAATGGTAGAGAGGTAAACTGGAAGGAGCCGATGACTCTTTTAACTCTGTAGTACCACTAGACCAGCAGACTTGCTTCCTGACCAGTGACAGCTTTTACAAGAGGTGGGAATCAATTTTCATCTTGTCTAAGTCACAGTTATTTTGAGGCTTCTCTTTTATGCAGCTGAAGTTAATCCTAACTAGTACATAGATATTAACAGGCACTATCAGCCAGCTGAAAGACTACTGGACCCAGTTTAGCCTCCCTCTCTCGTAGTATGTCCTAAGCAAGTCACTTCAATTCCCTATACCTTGGTTTCCCCATCTGTAAAACAGGAAGAAAAAAGAATGTTGTAACTACTTCAAAAGGCTTTTGTGAGGTCTAGCTGAAATATGCTTTATGAAATATAAAGCCCTACAAATATATAAAGGACTTTCATTTCCTACAAACAAGATAACTTTTTAAAGAGAAAATAAAATAGGAGAAAGCCATGTATGAGAAGTCTCTCCTAATTAAGGAGAAGGGAGCTGAATCAAAACAACAGTTTCTCTGCTTACCTCTGCCACCTCACCTCCCCCAATCCCATCCAGGTCATTCTTTATTTTCCAAATGAGAACTTAATTTTGCTCTAACACCATTATTACATCTAAATGAAATATTTATTGGGCTGAATATCAATTGACTTTTAGAAATAAAGATTTGAAATTTATGCGCTAACGTAGAGTAATTCAATAATTGTAAATTTCACAACCGAGCTTTGTAATCAATTACTGTTTAGTAATGATATAAATGCATGTTCTTCTCAGGAGACCCTGGACAACTATAAATTAGATTCTGCACACATAACAATCTGGCAGCATCTCCACACAGGTTTTGTCCCTTCTGAGGAGTAACCAAGGCCAGGGATTAATCCCAGGCTGGCTTCCCCCGACCATGAATTTAGACCCCATTTCACTCATCACTCAAACTGTGCCGAGCCTAAACTTAATGAGCATTCACACAAAGCATAATTCGGAAGATAAATCACCTGGAAGGAAAACCTCACAGCCCAATTCAAAGAGATGCTGTACAATGTGTGGGTAATAGAGATAGTCACTTATGCATTCATCCATCCAACAAACAGTAATTGAGCACCTACTGTATGTCCAGCACCATCCTACATAAGTAGAGAAAATAAAATAGGAGAAAGCCATGTATGAGAAGTCTCTCCTAATTAAGGAGAAGGGAGCTGAATCAAAACAACAGTTTCTCTGCTTACCTCTGCCACCTCACCTCCCCCAATCCCATCCAGGTCATTCTTTATTTTCCAAATGAGAACTTAATTTTGCTCTAACACCATTATTACATCTAAATGAAATATTTATTGGGCTGAATATCAATTGACTTTTAGAAATAAAGATTTGAAATTTATGCGCTAACGTAGAGTAATTCAATAATTGTAAATTTCACAACCGAGCTTTGTAATCAATTACTGTTTAGTAATGATATAAATGCATGTTCTTCTCAGGAGACCCTGGACAACTATAAATTAGATTCTGCACACATAACAATCTGGCAGCATCTCCACACAGGTTTTGTCCCTTCTGAGGAGTAACCAAGGCCAGGGATTAATCCCAGGCTGGCTTCCCCCGACCATGAATTTAGACCCCATTTCACTCATCACTCAAACTGTGCCGAGCCTAAACTTAATGAGCGTTCACACAAAGCATAATTCGGAAGATAAATCACCTGGAAGGAAAACCTCACAGCCCAATTCAAAGAGATGCTGTACAATGTGTGGGTAATAGTCACTTATGCATTCATCCATCCAACAAACAGTAATTGAGCACCTACTGTATGTCCAGCACCATCCTACATTAGTGTAGGAAACAAAGGCGCCTGCCCTCCTAGAGGGTGAGAATAAGGTGCAATGAACAATAAATGATAATTGACATAAATAATCAAATTAAACTGGGCTGAACATCAACTGACTTTTAGAAATAAAGATATGAAATTTGTGAGCTAACACAGAGTGCTGGGCAGTCATAAATGCTATGAAGAGAAATTTATAAGCTAAGTATTATCCTAATTTTATAATTAAGGAAATTACAAATAAGGGTTCAAAGAGGAGAAGTAAATTGCTCAAAATCAGAAACTAAGTTGGATTTGGGATTTGAATTCAGACCTACCTGAGGCCCAATTCTGCCCTCCTCCCACCCCACACACTGAATGGGCAGATAAATGACCAAACCTACACAAGCAACTCGGACCTCGTTTCTCACTGACTGCAGAACAGAAAACCTTGTTAATAACACCCCCCATGTCAATTAGAGACTCTAACTCAGAAAATAAGGCTAAGATTAAAAGAATGCCCTGTAGCTAGACTGGACACTGGCACCCATTCGCATCACCATGCTTAAATCTAGACTTGGCTTAAGCAAAATTTCCATTTTAATTTCCACGTGATAAACACTGGTATTATTTTCACTCTGAAAGAACCTTAAAGCAATTGTGTGGATCACTGTTCATTTGAAACCCTTTGTCTTCACAGGGCCGGCCAGCTACAGGAGAATGCATTATAAATTTGGCTTCTATTGGAACTAAGCTTGGTAAAAGGGGATTCTGAAACCCTCGGGGAGACCTCTGTCACAGAACCACAGATTCTGGTAATTGATTAGAGAGCTTTTAAGTGAGTGCAGTGATTACATTTTGAATTCTTTTATATTAATTATTAAAGGCAAATTATGTTGTTGAAAAGAAAAGCCATAGAAAGATGGTAATTTAATGACGTGGGTTAGAGAGGCATTGTGGATAGGGTAATTGATTTAAAAAGTGAAAGGCACTGGGGAGAAGGTTTGTCAAAAATGGATTTTAACCATTTGAAAACTGTGTACCTAGTCATTGTTTATGTGTTGCTTGAAGATGAAAAGGAGCTGAAGATTTGGAATGTGACCAAGTGTGAGGGAAAGGAACTTTTGTTATATTTTTAAAATGGGCTCGCCCACTAGTCTAGTCATGCCTGACTGAACAACCCTGTATCTCTCTATATAATGTTCAGTGAAAGAGCTCACAAGAGAAAGAAAAAGATTTCACTTGAATGCTGTCACTTCCTTGGGCTATTCCTTTTCAACAGAGATGCCACTACTTCCCAAGAATATGGAAAGATGTTGTGAAAGTCAGAGCACAGATTTTAGAATCACTATATGATTTACACCCTAAAAATAAACTTGTGTTCTAAGAATGACACTGATCCCCCCATTTCATCCCCAATCTCCCTTCCACTCTCAGCAGGAGATGGAGGCACCATGTAACAGTAATAGTAGCAGCAGGAAGAGTAGGAATACTCCACACAGCAGTGGTGCTTACTAGTAGTTATAAACATCCATGGAGTGCAGCTTCTGAGCTGGGTCCCAGAGCCATCACTCAAAGAAGGGTTTTCCAGGAGAGCCACCCAACCTGCTACAACCACACTGGGTTTTGCATGAACAAGGGATGATTATGATTGTCATTCCTTCTCTACGCAACAGAAAATGAAATATGGCAAGGGTGAAATAGCTGTATGGCAAAATTACTTATGGTTATGAACTATTTCTCCCTCCTCTGGATTTCTCCTTAACCCTAGATGAGAAAAAAATTGCAGTCACAAAAAAGGCTAATCACAAGACACTGCCAGGACACATCAACACCCTAATGCACCAACTGGCATTAGAAAAGCCAAAGAAGACTGGAGGGCCCATCACTCCTAGCAAGTCCCTTGGCCATTCCCTAGCCATCTTTACTGCAGCCACAAGCATCACCCAGAAGGGGTGATAAAGCAGAAAGCCCAGGCCATTACAGTAAGGCATCACTCAGTGCAGCTGTGGCTTCCTGTGGCCAAACTAGGTCCAGAAAGAGGTTCAAGGTCCAGGGTGGGAGGTCATGGACACTTTCTAGCTTGGCATTCCAAAGAGAATTTCCCCGTGGGAGGATATAGTGTCTGATCTGAGAGAGACTGGGGCCTTGCTCTATTTCTGATGGCAGGTGAGGCCCATTCTTTGCATGCCAGACTTGGGCTAACACCCACTTCTCACTCGGTTTTGATGGGTCTCACTTTGATTTTTTTCCCAATTTTCTTCCCATAGCTGCAAATCTGGATACTTTAAGATACTGCTAGATCTCCCAAGCTGACAACTGCCATGGAACAATATGAGCTTAGGAAGAGTTTCATTCTTTCCACTGTAATGGTGATAACCCTGATTAGAATTATACTGTATTTTCAAGCATTGAGCAAAGAAAAGCAACGGTAGTTAGATGTAATGTGTATGAAGAAGACCAAGATACCTACCATACAAACGACGAGAAGCAGAGAAAGTCTCTATCGGGTAAACATGTCAGAGGTAGGTGAAGACAGCCAGAGGCCCTCCACTGGGCCAATGAGGAGGTATTCAACTGGACACTTTCGTGGGCAGCCACATAAAAGGACAGATAGATTCAAATGGGGTCAGAGATTTTTTAACAGTGGAAGATGAAGAAATGACCAACTGTTGGCTGATATGCATTCAGTCTCGTCTTAGACCAACTGCTACATCTATCCTATCACAGAAGACAAAATGCAGAGATCTGAAAGCTTCAAGCTCCTGCAACAAATCAGATGGATTATTGCTCTTGACACTCTTGGGGTTGCCAACCCACTCCTTCCAGCCTGTCCCAGCACAACCATATGGGGATCACAACATAGGAAAGGACAATAGGCAGAACAGCACCTCCACTGGATATGGCACCAAAGAAGAAAGTTCCAGCAATACGAAGAGACTTCTCTAATATCAAGAAGGGATATAGGACCTCAAGAGACCCCACTTCTACCACTGCACCTGAATAAATGGATCTGGGCTTTAAGATCACAGGAGCTCCAAGCTCTTGGCTTCATTGGCCTGCAGCACATTTGGAAGAAAACCAAAAATCAGACTGCAGGCTACCAGCTGTAAGCCCTCCTCTGCCTGCAGTTCAGACCTGGCTGGGGAGATGGGTTTCAAAGTCAGGGAATTATCAGTATCTTTCTCCCACAGCTCCCATGCTGGAAGCCTAGGATAGATTCCCCAATGCATTCTCAAACTATGCATATCACAATACCATAGAAGGATAAGTAAGTGTCGCTTCATCACAATTTTAAATATATATTCCAAATATATATAAATAAAATTTAATGAGATATGTCAGTTTATATATACAAATATATAGTACGTGTGTGTGTGTGTGTGTGTGTGTGTGTGTGTGTGTGTGTGTGTGTGTGTGTAGCATTATGTTTTCTCTCCATCTTCCCTACAAAGCTGTCAGCTTCATGAGGGGCCTCCCCAAGGGCCCTGTTTGTGTGCTTGTTTTACTCACTCTCACCTAGCCCTGAGCCTAGCCAGGTCAGTCATAAATTATTTCAGTGAATGACTGCAACTGACTCTGGCTAAAGGGGGCAGGTGTAGAGGTTGAATGTGTAGGGGCTTCCCCAGCCTTTCAAATAGGCTCTACCCAGAGAAAGACAAATATCATATGATATCGCTTACAGTTGGAATCTAAAAAAATGGTACAAATTAACTTATTTACAAAACAAATAGAGTCACAGATGTAGAAAATAAACTTATGGTTACCAGGGAGGAATGGGGGGGATAAACTGGGAGATTGGGATTGACATATACACACTGCTATATATAAAATTGATAACTAATAAGGACCTACTGTATAGCACAGGGAACTCTACTCAATACTCTGTAATGGCCTATGTGGGAAAAGAATCTAAAAAAGAGTGGATATATGTATAACTGATTCACTTTGCTGTACACCTGAAACTAACACAACATTGTAAATCAACTATACATCAATAAAAATTTTTTAAATAAATAAATAATTTAAAAATGAAATAAAATAGGCTCTACCCTTCCCTGTGTGAGAAGGGAAGGCAGAGCTCTGATCTCTCATGTCAGGGCCACTCTTCCTGATTCTCTGTGATGTTCCCTGCAAAAGGGCGGGGGGTCTAACAACCCCCACCCACCCTCCATGCACTCAGCCACAAGGGGTTGTTTTCTAATGTACACGACCACACGCTAGCTGAGCCCTGCCTCAGTGCCCTTTTTTTTTTTTTAACATCTTTATTGGAGTATAATTGCTTTACAACAAGGTCAATCAGTTTTACATACACATATGTTCCCGTATCTATTCCCTCTTGCGTCTCCCTCCCGCCCACTCCTCTAGGTGGTCACAAACCACCTAGCTGATCTCCCTGTGCTATGTGGCTGCTTCCCACTAGCTATCCACCCCACGTTTGGTAGTGTATATATGTCCATGCCACTCTCTCACTT
>NC_041227.1:15689702-15698691 GCF_002837175.3 Physeter macrocephalus | reverse complement strand
TGGGAGATTGGGATTGACATATACACACTGCTATATATAAAATTGATAACTAATAAGGACCTACTGTATAGCACAGGGAACTCTACTCAATACTCTGTAATGGCCTATGTGGGAAAAGAATCTAAAAAAGAGTGGATATATGTATAACTGATTCACTTTGCTGTACACCTGAAACTAACACAACATTGTAAATCAACTATACATCAATAAAAATTTTTTAAATAAATAAATAATTTAAAAATGAAATAAAATAGGCTCTACCCTTCCCTGTGTGAGAAGGGAAGGCAGAGCTCTGATCTCTCATGTCAGGGCCACTCTTCCTGATTCTCTGTGATGTTCCCTGCAAAAGGGCGGGGGGTCTAACAACCCCCACCCACCCTCCATGCACTCAGCCACAAGGGGTTGTTTTCTAATGTACACGACCACACGCTAGCTGAGCCCTGCCTCAGTGCCCTTTTTTTTTTTTTAACATCTTTATTGGAGTATAATTGCTTTACAACAAGGTCAATCAGTTTTACATACACATATGTTCCCGTATCTATTCCCTCTTGCGTCTCCCTCCCGCCCACTCCTCTAGGTGGTCACAAACCACCTAGCTGATCTCCCTGTGCTATGTGGCTGCTTCCCATTAGCTATCCACCCCACGTTTGGTAGTGTATATATGTCCATGCCACTCTCTCACTTCATCCCAGCTTACCCTTCCCCCTCCCCATATCCTCAAGTCCATGCTCTAGTAGGTCTGTGTTTTTTATTCCAGTCCTATCCCTAGGCTCTTCATGACATTTTTTTTCTTAGATTCCATATATATGTGTTAGCATATGGTATTTGTTTTCCTCCTCCTGACCTACTTCACTCTGTATGACAGACTCCAGGTCTATCCACCTCACTACAAATAACTCAGTTTCGTTTCTTTTTATGGCTGAGTAATATTCCATTGTATATGTGTGCCACATCTTCTTAAATGCCCTTTTAACTATCTTCATGCTCCTTGAACATGATTGTCATTCAGAGACTAAACCACATGGGTTTGCAGTTTCCTGAAGGTTCTATTTCACTGATTCCAGAGAGAGTGCAAATACCAGAAAACAAGACAAATATTGGGGGAAAGATAAAAAAAACACTGGAATATACTGCTTTTCTCTTACCCCATCCCCCATCCCTGGAATAAAAACATCATAAAAACAGATAAGAGCAGAAATAAAAAGAAGCTTGGTACCAATGCAAGAATGGTTTAAAAGCCAAACCTATGGACCTATCCAGTAGCCACAGGATCAAAGAGAACATTCGACAACCACACACATGAACAATGCATTTGCCGCTTCCCATTTCTCAATAAACACGGCTTCTAAAAAGAAGAATAGAAAGAAAAAAGACAGGACTTATTATTTACATACTACAAAACAAAAAAGAGAACAGCATCAAGAGACCTTGGAAGTATACACCTCTGAAAATAATCTACTATAGGATCCAGAAGAAAATTTCAGAAATCTGTTCATCATGCTTTACATCATTTATGCCAAAATTGGAAATAACACCTCTAGCCCCACCTCCAGTGTGCTACGCTTGTTCCGAGGCAGTCCTGCTTTTCTCCAGTATCTGATAGACATCAGTAAAATGACTTTTACATTCTTTTCACTTTCTGGAATTTTCAAATTGTTCTGTAATGATTGTATATTGTTTCTATAATAATTTTAAAAACTAACTTGGCAAAAAATAAAACAATTTCCCTTAACCAAGTTTGTTTTTTAAAGTGACTTATTAAAAATAAAATAAAAATATCCTCCCTCTTGTCAAAGAATTATCCCTCAAAGAAACATTTAAACTTAGATGGATTCAGAGGCGATTTATTTAGACAAGCTTATTTTTTAAACAAGTCAGTATAATACTGATAACAATTTGAGAAAGACCAGAAAAAAGAACTCAAAAAATCTAACTTATGAACATAAACGAAAATCCCAATTAAACACTTATCAAACTAGAAAAACATTCTTAAAAATAACACACCATGTCCTAATAGGGTTCATCCCAAGAACAGGACCCATTAAAAGTAATCACCATGTTAATACATTAAAGAGTAAACATTTTATGGTGAATTCAATAGTTACAAAAACGCATTTAATCAAATTCTTCACTTACGCCTGAGTTAATAAGAAAAAAAAAGGATCCTTGATAGATTAAAACACAACTCTTGCTTAACTCAATGAAAAATTAACACACACACACCCCACCCCACCATCACCACCACCACCACTATCACACCACAAAATAATCAACAGAGTATTCAAGGGGAACCCTGTAAGTGTTTCCATTAGGGAACAGTAAAAACAAGGATGCCCATTTTCACCATTATTACGTAACCGTATTCTATGAGCTACGATTAGGATGCGATTAAGAAAGAACAAAGTGGGGCTTCCCTGGTGGCGCAGTGCTTGAGAATCCGCCTGCCGATGCAGGGAACACGGGTTCGCGCCCCAGTCCGGGAAGATCCCACATGCCACGGAGCAGCTGGGCCCATGAGCCATGGCCGCTGAGCCTGCGCGTCCGGAGCCTGTGCTCCGCAACGGGAGAGGCCGCAGCAGAGGGAGGCCCGCATACCAAAAAAAAAAAAGAAAGAACAAAGTAATAGTATATATTGGAAAAGAGACAGTAAAATCATATTTATTTGTAGCTGATTGTATACCTGAAAAACCCAAAAGAATCAACTGAAAAGCTCATAGAAAAAATAGATTTCACTGACAGAGTTGGATTAAAAAGCAAACATTAAAAAAATCAATAGCGGGTTTTCCCTGGTGGCGCAGTGGTTGCGAGTCCGCCTGCCGATGCAGGGGACACGGGTTCGTGCCCCGGTCCGGGAAGATCCCACATGCCGCGGAGCGGCTGGGCCCGTGAGCCATGGTCGCTGAGCCTGTGCTTCCGGAGCCTGTGCTCCGCAACGGGAGAGGCCACAACAGTGAGAGGCCCGCGTACCGCATGCATGCATGCATAAATAAATAAATATCAATAGCTTTTTACACCAAGAATAACTATACAGAAAAAAACGAGAAAAGATACTTCTCAAAAGAATAAGAATGAACAAAATATCTAGGAATGGATTTTACACGAACATACAAAACCATGGAGGGTTTTACTGGAGGACAAAAAAGCTACTGAATCCACCAACAATGTTGTGCTTGGAAATTTTGTGATACACAATTTTGTGAAAATGAAGGCATAATTCCAGTCAAAAACCC
Organism: Physeter macrocephalus; assembly: GCF_002837175.3. Classification (NCBI taxonomy): domain Eukaryota; kingdom Metazoa; phylum Chordata; class Mammalia; order Artiodactyla; family Physeteridae; genus Physeter; species Physeter macrocephalus. The sequence goes on along the minus strand of NC_041227.1, from coordinate 15,695,461 downwards.
CAATATATGAACCTTGACGACATGACCCCGAAATTCATCTGAAAGAATAAACTCAGCAAGAATAGTCAGAAAAAAAATCTGAAAATGTGATGACCCTGAAGATTTGGGGTGACTTAGACTGCCAGATAGTAAAACGTATTGGAATACTATAATGCAGGAAGAGACAGAGAAATAAAACAGAATAGAACATCCAGACATAGACCCAAGTTTATATGGAAATTTAAGATAAAAGAGGCATTTCAAATGAGTAAGGAAGATACGTAGGATTCAATAAATGATGTTAGGACAACTAGCTGGTCACTAGGAAAACTTGGATCAAAAGTGTGTGTGTGTGTGTGTGTATGCATATTAATTAAGACTAGAGGGGGACTTCCCTGGTGGTCCAGTGGTTAAGACTCCCCACTTCCACTGCAGGGGGCATGGGTTCAACCCCTGGTCAGTGAACTAAGATCCCGCATGCTATGTGGCACAGCCAAAAAATTAATTAATTTAAAAAAAAAAAAGACTAGAGGAAAGGTAAAGTATTTTATTATCTTAGGTTGGATAATGCATTTCTTAACACGAAACCAAATCCAGACACTGTGAATAAAACAAATGACTATTTTGATTACATAAAAAATAAACCGTGTGGAAAAGGACAGCATAAATACAGTTTAAACACAACTGTTTACCCTGGAGAGCGGGGATTGGGCACCAACTAGAAGGAGGTATGGGGGAGTGGGATTCTGGAAATGTTTTATATCTTGGTCTGGATGATGGCTGCATGGGTGTATGCATGTGTAAAATTCATTGAGCTGTACAGTTCAGATTTATGCATGTTATCCTGTGTAATTTATGCCTCCATAAAAAAGAAACAGTAATACAGGGCATAAATCAAGCGTTTATCCTGTCTTTCCTGTAAATAGTGTATTTCAGGGTAAGCAAAGACTTAATGAGGGAAAATTCTTCTTCATCCAAAAATTACAGTGAAATAAAAAACGAACGAAAGAATTAGAAACACCATTCTGCAATCCCCAGTGAAATAAACTGTTCTAGAAAACATCCATCAAGAAGGAAATCTAAAAAAGAGCGGATATATGTATACGTGTAACTGATTCACTTTGCTGTAGAGAAGAAACTAACACAACACTATAAAGTGACTATACGCCAATAAAAATTGAAAAGAAGAAAAATGTCCATCAACGTCTGTTAAAACCATGAGCAAAGTGGTTCTCAAACTCTAGTGTGCCTCAGCACCACTTGGTGTGATGATGAATTTTATGTGTCACCTGGATCGGCCCCAGGGTACCCAAGATGTTTGGTCAAACATCTTTGTGAGGGTGTTTTTTTTTTTTTGATGAGAGTAACATTTCGAGCAGTAGGCTGAAGTAAAGCAGATTGCCTCCATAATGTGGGTGGGCTTCATCCAATCAGTTGAAGGTTTGAACAGAGCAAAAGGCTGACCTCCCCCTCCCCGGCGCCCCTCCCCACAAGCAAGAGGAATTCTGTAGCGCTGGGTCTTCCTGGTTCTAAAGCAGACAGCCTTTGGGCTTCATCTGCAACATCGGCTCTTGGACTGCAACTGTGGCGTCAGCCCTCTCTGGGTCTCAAGTCTGCCAATCTATTCTGCAGATTTTGGACTGGCCAGCCTCCCTAATTGAATGAGCCAATTACTTATCACAGATCCCTCTCCCCCCTCCTTCTGTTTATATGTTCTGTTTCTCTGGAGAACTCTGATATAACTGAAGAGCTTGGAAAAACGCAAATTGCTGGGTCCTACCCCCATAGTTTCTGATTCAATAGATCTGGGGTAGGGTGCAAGAATTAGAATTTCTCCTAGGTGATGTTGGTGGTGCTGCTAATTAAGGGACCACACTGTGAACACCAGCGCTTGAGACAAAAGGTTGATGGGGACATTTATAATGGATACATCCGGCTCATGACACCTGAATTTGCTAATTAATCTGAACTTCAATTTACAAGGAAATGGGGGATTAGAGAGACACGATACACAATACCATAAAGATGCAGTCAGCTGCATCCAGTGTATGGGAAAATCTGGAGAAAAAAATGACCCAGAGTCTTCAATAAATAACTGTCATGAAGAAAAGCAAAGGGGGAACTGTCAGAGGTTAAAAGAAATTAAAAGACCTTTGGGGATACTGATTCAAACTAGCTATACCTATTTTTTTAAATTAGAAGTTAAAGAAAATTTGGTGACATTGAAGGATTGTCATCAGTTTTGTTGGATGTGGTAACAGAATTATGCTTATATTTTTGAAGTCCTGCTGTGTTAGACCAGAGCTTCTTAGTCTTGGCACTGTTGACATCTGGGGCCAGATAATGCTTTGTTCTGGAGGGTTGTCCTGTGCACTGAGGGCTGTGTAGCTGCAACCCCAGCCTCTACCTGCTAGAAGCCAGGAGCAACCATCACCACCTCCAGCTGTGACAACCCAAACTGCCTCCAGGAATTGTCCCCTGGAGGGCAAAACTGCCCCCAGTTGAGAAGTTCTGTGTTCATACATCTTCTGAAAGATTTACAAGTGAAGTGATATGCCTGCGGTTTTTTTCTTTTTTTAATACTCTAGAAAAAAACTACAGGGAGTGGGGTGAGATGTCACTAGAACGGCAGAATGTGACCAGTGCTGCAGCTGGGTAGTGAGTACATGGGTGTCATTACTCTAGTCCCTAAACTTTAATATATATTTGAACACTTCTGATGTAAAGTTTTTGCAAGAACACATGCACATACATAAAGTAATACCATAGAAACACATTTCTGACAAATGTTCATCATATTAAGTCGAAAAAAGCACATCACTAGGCAATATGTACACTGTGACCTCATTTTGATAAAAAGAGAGAGAGAGACACTCAGAATATGGATCAAAATATTCACATTAATGGTCTCCAGGTGGTGGAATTGTAGGTAACAATTCTCTTCCTCCAATTTGTAGTTTTCAAAGCACTCCACATGAGCATATACATAGGATTCCGTGTAAACAAACAGATAAAATGGGGACTAATAAGGAAGAAAGGGATTGCTATGGAGAGGTACAACGCAGGCAAGGAAAAAAATAAAAAGACTTCAAAGCAAACACGAAATTTCAAAAAGTACAACAATCAGGGAGCCATTGAATACAGGGGCAAAGATACCTCATAGCCCCTAAGGAAATGTTGCATTAAAGCAAGTTCACGGCCACACCTGTGTGTGTGTATGTGCGTTTCCTTATACTGACCTTGGGCTTCTCAATTTCATTTGATCTCCCCTATTTCAGAAGGCAGAGTCACATGGAATAAATTTTAGCAAGCCTTTTCTCTAAATGAAGAATGGTATTTTCCCTGCCAGGCAAATGTTTAAACTCAAGTTTTTTTAAAATAATCTCGTTGATGCTTAAATCCATAGCCAAGTGGAAAACTCAGCTATTAAGCTAGACTCACACCCCAGAGGTTCTGAGTAGCAGAAGTTTAGCTCTTCCGCTTTTCAGCGCCAAATATAAATTATTTGCTATTTAATCACCTGTTACTTTGGCTCACCTGAGTGGCTGCAGCCTGACTTTGGCACAAGTAATTAACCGTAAGCCAGAGTTCCCGATGCTATGATTCCTTCTGCAGTATCTGGCCTAAATTTCAGATGCCTTTCTGTCTCCAACCTTCCCACAGTATGATGTAAAAGCACCTCCACCTTCACGGTCATTCCCTTCCACTAGAATGTAAAGCCCATAAAGACAAAAACTTTGCTTTCGTACCTGCTGTGTCCCTGGTGCCTAGAAGAGGAACTGCTGCATAGGAGGTGCTCAATAAATAATTACTGGAAAGAATGATTTAACTGAACTTCCCTCCCTTTTCCCGACTTCCGGCCTTCTCAGGAAACATCAGTTATTTCTAAGACCACCAAATGGTCTGAATTATCAGAAGTCTGATTCATTAACACGCTGTTTACCCCTGCTTCCAGCAGATTAAAGAAGATGTTAAAACAGGTGCCCTCTCCTGTACTACAGACACGCACATACACACACGTGTGTGCGCACACACACCACTCTGCCACAACCCTAGACACCTCCACACCCTCGGCCCTGGTGATACTTTCCATTTACTCCTTGCACCTCCGCCCTGTCTGTGCACAATCTTATTGTCTTCCCTAACAAAACCAATTAATTTCCAGAAGCAAATTCATGAAGTAGCATAAGTAACATCCACACCTAGAGCTGCTTCTGAATTCCCTCTAGCTGCAGACTTTTTCATTCCGCCCACAAAGGCTCCTGAGCTTATTTGAAGACATGACCGCCTGGCCTTCCCCAGGTCCTCAGCAGCACACAGGGCATTTTGCTGCTACTCCCAGACATTTTCTGCTCAATTCACTCCAGTGTTTGGTGTGAGAAATGACATCAGATTCTGGAATCAAGGCCAACTCTTGGCTAAACAATCCCCTTTTTTTTCCTGTCTACTGGCCTTCTGTCAATACCCACTCAGGGTCCCCATAATGTCACCCCAAATCCTCTCCTAACCACCCCTTAAAGATCTAGTCCAACTTCCTCCCAAGGAGAAGAGGAAACTGAGGCTCAGAAGCAGCATGTCAGGGGTGACCTAATGAGTGAGGGGCAATGCAAGGACTGTGCCCAGGGTCTCCTGACCCCCAAGAGCCCAGTTTTCTTTCTCTAGAGCAGGGGTCAGCAAACTAATAACCCCTATGAGCTACATCTGGCCCTCTGCTTCTTTTGTCAATAAAGTTTTATTGGAACACATGCATGCACATTCATTTCCATATTGTCTATGACTAGTTTCCACTATGACAGCAGGGCTGACTAGTTGTGACACAGACTGTCAGACTGCAAGCCTAAAATATTTACTATCTCACTATTTACAGAAAAAGTTGACTGATCCCTGCAAGAGGGTTCAAAAGGAACTGGAAGGTAGGAGGGAAAGGTCAATGCAGACACCGCATGGAAGAGGTCAGCTGATCACTTTGCTAGTCTCCTCAAGGGTGACCAGCTCCACAAGGGGGGGCCCCCTCGAGGCAGAACCGGTCATCTCTCTGACCTCTCTTCGCCCAGGCTACCCCTGGCATCTTTGCCTTTGCAGAGATTCAGCCCCACCCACTGTCAAGCACACCTTTGGCTGTCCACACACACACACACACACACACACACACACACACACACACACACTGTGTTCCAAGAGTGCTGTGGCCTCCATAAGTAGGTCTGGAATACTAACCACAGGCTGCCACAAAAGAGAGCCTCCAGTCCATAGCATGGGAAAGACCAAGAGGCATGGGACATGCCCAAGGGGAGGGAGACTTTTCCAGTTCATACAAAAAAAAAAACTGTTTCTGGGGGTCAGGCTGCCTGGATTCAAGCCCCATCTACAGCCCTTACCCACCCGGTGACCTGGAGTTATTTACTTTCTCTGAGCACAGGGCTTCTCATCAATAAAATAAAGGTGTCTACAGTTGTGAGGATTCAATGACACAGCACATGTGGAGTTCCCAGCGCAGTGCCAGCCACAGAGCAAGTGCTGAGTCAGGTGCTGGTGAGAAGCTCTGGAAGGACTATGTCGCATATCTGGACGTGACTCAGGCGAGTCAACATTCTAGTATCCAGAAGAGCCTCTGAAGCTCAGGGTCTGAAGCAGGCTTCTTGCATTCCAAGGGCAAAGCACAGAAATGCACAGGAGAAAGACAACGGAGTGGGCTTCCCTGGTGGCGCAGTAGTTGAGAGTCCGCCTGCCAATGCGGGGGACGCGGGTTCGTGCCCCGGTCCGGGAAGATCCCACATGCC
>NC_041227.1:15685025-15687782 GCF_002837175.3 Physeter macrocephalus | reverse complement strand
ACACACACACACACACACACACACAATGCATCAGGTAGAATTCCTAGAAGTGAAACTACCTTTCAATGGAGAAGAGTTAGCAAATCTCTGGGTATGCGTGCGTGCGTCTGTGTGCGTGTGTGTGTGTGTGTGTGTGTGTGTGTGTGTGTGAGATGTGTGCAGTGTATGGTGTGTTGGTCTTTTTTTATTTCATTAATACAATGGGATGAGATCTTCTGGTTGTAGAATATTAGAGCCAAATTGGAACTCATTCAATTTCACTTCATCTGCTTCTCTTTGAGTCTGTTGTTCCTCAATTTCATCCACAGTTTTGGTTATTAATGCCTCCATTCAGTGTTTCATGTTCACTAGGCCTTCTTAATCCAGTTTACTTTTTTGAGGCTTAATACCCTTACAGAACCACCGTGTGTGAAATTATCTTTTACAATGCTGAATCCAAGCAGTTTATAGTTTTCAGTCAATTACTCCCAACTGCCAGAGCTACGCTCAGGATACTTCTGGCTAAATTTTTTACGTCTTGGATCATGAATTCTCAGACACGACTAACCCTAGTGTCTGGTGAGGTCACTTACTTGCACTCACACTCAAGCCAGAGATTCTCTTCAAACTTGGAAATCCATACTCAAAAGTCACATGTGTTCTGCAAAATTTTAGTATAAATTCCGGGCTGATAAACTGGGTGATATTTCACGGCGCCTGATAAAGAGGCACCTTTTAAGAAATCCCGTAGGAATGTAAATTGATACAGCCACTATGGAGAACAGTATGGACATTCCTTAAAAAACTAAAAATAGAACTACCATACGACCCAGCAATCCCACTACTGGGCATATACCCTGAGAAAACCATAATTCAAAAAGAGTCATGTACCACAATGTTCACTGCAGCTTTGTTTACAATAGCCAGGACATGGAAGCAACCTAAGTGTCCACTGACAGTCAAATGGATAAAGAAGATGTGGCACATATATACAATGGAATATTACTCAGTCATAAAAAGAAATGAAATTGAGTTATTTGCAGGGAGGTGGATGGACCTAGAGACTGTCATACAGAGTGAAGTAAGTCAGAAAGAGAAAAAAAATTACCATATGCTAACACATATATATGGAATCTAAAATTTAAAAAAAGTTCTGAAGAACCTAGGGGCAGGACAGGAATAAAGATGCAGACGTAGAGAATGGACTTGAGGACACAGGGAGGGGGAAGGGTAAGCTGGGACAAAGTGAGAGAGTGGCATGGACATATATACACTACCAAATGTAAAATAGCTAGCTAATGGGAAACAGCCACATAGCAGAGGGAGATCAGATTGGTGCTTTGGAACCACCTAGAGGGGTGGGATAGGGAGGGTGGGAGGGAGACGCAAGAGGGAGCAGATATGGGGATATATGTATACATATAGCTCATTCACTTTGTTATACAGCAGCAACTAACACAACACTGTAAAGCAATTATCCTCAAATAAAGCTGTTAAAAAAAAAAAAAAGAGGAAACAAGATGGCAGAGTAAAAGGACGTGCTCTCACTCCCTCTTGTGATAACACCAGAATCACAACTAGCTGCTGGACAATCATCGACAAGAAGACACTGGAACTCACCAAAAAAGATACCCCACATCCAAAGACAAAGGAGAAGCCACAATGAGACGTTAGGAGGGGGCGCAATCACAGTAAAATCAAATCCATAACTGGTGGGTGAGTGACTCACAGACTGGAGAACACTTATACCACAGAAGTCCACCCACTGGAGTGAAGGTTCTGAGCCCCATGTTGGCTTCCCAACCTGGAGGTCCAGCAATGGGAGGAGGAATTCCTAGAGAATCAGACTTTGAAACCTAGTGGGAATTGACTACAGGACTTTGACAGGACTTGGGGAAACAGAGCCTCCACCCTTGGAGGGCACACACAAAGTAGTGTGCACATCGGGACCCAGGGGAAGGAGCAGGGGACCCCAGGGGAGACTGAACCAGACCTACCTTCTAGTGTTGAAGGGTCTCCTGCAAAGGCAGCTTATACCACAGAAGTCCACCCACTGGAGTGAAGGTTCTGAGCCCCATGTTGGCTTCCCAACCTGGAGGTCCAGCAATGGGAGGAGGAATTCCTAGAGAATCAGACTTTGAAACCTAGTGGGAATTGACTACAGGACTTTGACAGGACTTGGGGAAACAGAGCCTCCACCCTTGGAGGGCACACACAAAGTAGTGTGCACATCGGGACCCAGGGGAAGGAGCAGGGGACCCCAGGGGAGACTGAACCAGACCTACCTTCTAGTGTTGAAGGGTCTCCTGCAAAGGCAGGGGGTGGCTGTGGCTCACCGTGGGGACAAGGACACTGGGAGCAGAAGTTCTGGGAAGTACTCCTTGGTGTGAGCCCTCCCAGAGTCCACCATTAGCCCCACCAAAGAGCTCAGGTAGGCTCCAGTGTTGGGTTGCCTCAGGCCAAACAACCAACAGGGAGGGAACACAGCCACACCCATCAGCAATCAAGTGGATTAAAGTTTTACTGAGTTCTGCCCACCAGAGCAACAGTCAGCTCTACCCACCACCAGTCCCTCCCATCAAGCCTCTTAGATAGCCTCATCCACCAGAGGGCAGACAGCAGAAGCAAGAAGAACTACAATCCTGCAGCCTGTGGAACAAAAACCACATTCACAGAAAGACAGACAAGATGAAAAGGCAGAGGACTATGTACCAGATGAAGGAACAAGATAAAACCCCAGAAAAACAACTAAATGAAGTGGAGATAGGCAACCTTCCA
>NC_041227.1:15684056-15684743 GCF_002837175.3 Physeter macrocephalus | reverse complement strand
GATGCAAGAAATGTTTAACAAAGACCTAGAAGAATTGAAGAACAAACAAACAGAGATGAACAATACAATAACTGAAATGAAAACTACACTAGAAGGAATCAATAGCAGAATGACTGAGGCAGAAGAACAGATAAGTGACCTGGAAGACAGAATGGTGGAATTCACTGCTGCGGAAGAGAATAAAGAAAAAAGAATGAAAAGAAATTAAAACAGCCTAAGAGACCTCTGGGACAACATTAAACGCACCAACATTCGCATTTGACGGGTCCCAGAAGGAAAACAGAGAGAGAAAGGACCAGAGAAAATATCTGAAAAAATTACAGTCGAAAACTTTCCTAAAATGGAAAAGGAAATAGCCACCTGAGTCCAGGCAGCACAGACAGTCCCAGGCAGCATAAACCCAAGGAGAAACACGCCAAGTCACAGAGTAATCAAATTGGCAAAAATTAAAGACAAAGAAAAATTATTGAAAGCAGCAAGGGAAAAATGACATACACCATACAAGGGAACTCTCATAAGGTTAACAGCTGATTTCTCAGCAGAAACTCTACAAGCCAGAAGGGAGTGGCATGATATACTTAAAGTGATGAAAGGGACGAACCTACAAGCAAGATTACTCTACCCAGCAAGGATCTCATTCAGATTCGACGGAGAAATCAAAAGCTTTACAGACAAGCAAAAGCTAAG
>NC_041227.1:15682730-15683461 GCF_002837175.3 Physeter macrocephalus | reverse complement strand
AAAAGAGGAAATCAACAGTAACACAATAATAGTGGGGGACTTTAACACCTCACTTACACCAATGGAAGGATCATCCAAAATGAAAATAAATAAGGAAACAGAAGCTTTAAATGACACAACAGACCACATAGATTTAATTGATATTTATAGGACATTCCACCCAGAAACAGCAGATTACACTTTGTTCTCAAGTGTGCACGGAACATACCCCAGGATAGATCATGTCTTGGGTAACAAATCAAGCCTCAGTAAATTTAAGAAAATTGAAATCATATCAAGCATCTTTTCTGACCACAATGCTATGAAAGTAGAAATGAAATACAGGGGAAAAAACGTTAAAAAAAAACACAAACACATGGAGACTAAACAATACGTTACTAAATAACCAAGAGATCCTGAAGAAATCAGAGAGGAAACCAAGAAATACCAGAGAAATGAAAAAGAAGTTACAACAGACACTGCAGAAATACAAAGCATCCTAAGAGACTACTACAACACTATGGCAACACTATGCCAATAAAAGGACAACCTGGAAGAAATGGACAAATTCTTAGAAAGCTATAACCTTCCAAGACTGAACCAGGAAGAAACAGAAAATATGAACAGAGCAATCACAAGTAATGAAATTGAAACTGTGATTAAAAATCTTCCAACAAACAAAAGTCCAGGACCAGATGGCTTCACAGGTGAATACTAACAAACATTTAGAGAAGAGCTAACACCAATCCTTC
>NC_041227.1:15681042-15682324 GCF_002837175.3 Physeter macrocephalus | reverse complement strand
TCTCCAGAAAGTGGGCATAGAGGGAACCTACCTCAACATAATAAAGGCCATATACGACAAACCCACAGCAAACATCATTCTCAATGGTGAAAAACTGAAAGCATTTCCTCTAAGATCAGGAACAAGACAAGGATGTCCACTCTCACTGCTAGTATTCAGCACAGTTTTGGAAGTCCTAGCCTCGGCAGGCAAAGAAGAAAAAGAAATAAAAGGAATACAAATTGGAAAAGAAGAAGTAAAACTGTCACTGTTTGCAGATGACATGATCCTATACATAGAGAATCCAAAAGGTGCCACCAGAAAACAACTAGAGCTAATCAATGAGTCTGGTAAAGTTGCAGGATACAAAATTAATGCACAGAAATCTCTTGCATTCCTATAAACTAATGATGAAAAATCTGAAAGAGAAATTAAGGAAACACTCCCATTTACCATTGCAACAAAAAGAATAAAGAACCTAGGAATAAACCTACCTAAGGAGACAAAAGACCTGTATGCAGAAAACTATAAGACACTGATGAAAGAAATTAAAGATGATACCAACAGATGGAGAGATATACCATGTTCTTGGATTGGAAGAATCAATAATGTGAAAATGACTATACTACCTAAAGCAATCTACAGATTCAATGCAATCCCTATCGAATTACCAATGGTCTTTTCTACAGAACTAGAACAAATCATCTTAAAATTTGTACAGAGACACAAAAGACCGCAAGTAGCGAAAGCAGTCTTGAAGGAAAAAAACGCAGCTGGAGGAATCAGACTCCCTGATTTCAGACTATACTACAAAGCTACAGTAATCAAGACAATATGGTACTGGCACAACAACAGAAACATAGATCAATGGAACAAGATAGAAAGCAGAGAGATAAACCCACGCACCTATGGTCAACTAATCTATGACAAAGGAGGCAAAGATATACAATGGAGAAAAGACAGCCTCTTCAATAACTGGTGCTGGGAAAACTAGACAGCTACATGTAAAAGAATGAAATTAGAACACTCCCTAACACCATACACAAAAATAAACTCAAAATGGATTAGAGACCTAAATGTAAGACCAGACACTATAAAACTCTTAGAGAAAAACCTAGGAAGAACACTCTTTGACATAAATCACAGCAAGATCTTTTTTGATCCACCTCCTAGAGTAATGGAAATAAAAACAAAAATAAACAAATGGGACCTAATGAAACTTAAAAGCTTTTGCAAAGCAAAGGAAATCATAAACAAGACAAAAAGACCACCCTCAGAATGGGAGAAAATATTTGCAAACGAA
>NC_041227.1:15652857-15680101 GCF_002837175.3 Physeter macrocephalus | reverse complement strand
TGCATTATTATGAACTTTCATCAAATCTTTAACCGTGGTCATTTTTAAGTCTTTTGTCATTTACAGACAGTTCTGGGTGTACTCTGATGCTTTTGCAAATATGTTCCTATAAAAGGGTTTCATCTTCAAGGAATTCATGGAAAAGATTCTGACAAGTACAGGTTTCTGGTAACTGACTGTACTGCTGAACTGAATGAATAAGCATTTTCAGAAATTTAATGGAAAACCGATGAATTCATAAAAGTGCTAACAAAAGATCAAGATAAAAAAAAATTAATTACATGGGGCTGAGTGAACTGATGAGGATGATTATGTTTTGTGACTTTCTGTTTGAATTAAAAAAAAAAATCCCACAAGGACTCAGAGGCAAAAAATATACAAATCAATTTTCACTGCAAAGTAAAGGAGCTGTTACAGTGGAGGATTACTGGACTGAATGTCAATGTTATGACATAGAAAAAATATATATATATATATGTGTCACCTTGGGCATGTTACTTAACTTCTTGTCTCATATGTAAAATGGGATAGTAGTAGTATTGTTGGGAAATTATGTGAGATAGTATATGTAATGTAGAGCACTTAGAATGGTATATGGTTCAACCAAAGACTATATATGTGTTTGCTTTCTTCATGGTATTTTATTGTATATATGCAATATAATTAATTTAGCTAGTTTCCCATTGATCAATGTATAGCATTTTCAATTCCTCTGCTATTCCAACGTTGTTGTCAATATCCTTACATATCCATTACCATTGGCAAAAAAAAAAAAAAAAAAAAAAAGGAAATCCCGTAGGAAATCCATTTGTAATTTTTTCCTTAAATCCTTTTGGCTAACAACAAAAAAAGCACTGGCCATTAAGTCAACTCTATCAGTTAGATAGTTAGCTTTCCCTGTATAACAAACTACCCCCAAAATTCAGTGGCTTCAAACCACACCATGTAGGTATTACCCCATGAGTATATGGGCAGGACTTTGATCTAGGCTCGGCTGATCTAGGCCAGACTCAGTCATGCAACTGTGATCAGCAGCTGCTCAGCTAGGGAGCCCTGCTTCTAGGTTAGCTGGGGTGATGGGGACAACTGGGTCATGGGTATTGTCATCATCCAGCAGGCTAGCACAGGCTTCCTCACCTAGAGGCAGTAGCAGGGATCCCAGGAGCACAAGAAGACACATCCCAGTGCACAGGTACTTTTCAAACCTCAGCCTGTGTCACATTTACTACCAACTCATTAGCCAAAATGAGTCACATGACCAAGCCCAGTTTCAAACAGCAGAAAAACAGACTCCTCTTCTTCATGGGAGGAGGTGTAATCTCACTGCAAGTGCCCGGATACAGGTAAGGGGAAATTGATGGCCATTTTTACAAATGACCACATCAACTGGTTACAAACTCATCAAACTTAAATAATATTTGTGTAAGGCTTTGCAATACAGAGCTGCTTTCAATCTCACTGACTGTATTCCTAGAACAGTTTCTTGAAACAAGATCCACATAAAAGCAACCACTGGAGACATGCAAGGCCAACAGTTAGGTATCCATCGAACCGCTCCAAGTCATCCTAGAAGTTAGCATTCAAGGACCCTTGATCCAGATGTGGCAGACTCTTGAAAGGCTTTCCTCAAGGCAACCATGGCGCAGAGGACAGATCACCCATCATGGAGTACAGAAGCCTCAAGCTTAACCTCAGCTCTCAAAGCAAGTTGTTTCAATTTTATGTGCCATCCCTTTCCTCCTCTGCCGACAGGGATGGCAGGACCAATGTAAAGAAACCGCTGGAAGGATGCAAGTGAAAACACCTGTGCCCGAGCTCCAGGCACCCGAAGGGCCCAGTGTTGTGTGGAGGAGACCTTGAAACAGCGAATCAGGCCCAAAGTTCTCAAAGGACTTGATCAGCCAAACAAAAATGATGGACGTGACCAGGAGGCTGGAAGGAAGACCAAGGTTCTAAGCCAGCACTGAAGGGAAACGGAACAAGTGTTGTGGCCACAGGGCTGCACCCCAGGCAGGATTTGAAATTCTGAAGATGGCGGAACTGTGTGTTCTCTGCACCCTCCATGGAAACAGACAGGTATTGCCCCGTTCCTTCTCCAAAGGAGAGTGAGTCCCCGGGCTCACCAGCAGTATCCTAGGAAAACAGCCCTACCGGATGAAAGAAAAGCATGTGACTACACGTGGTTTCATTAAAGACCTGAAGGAATCCTGCTGCTCCTGCTTTACAATAGAAAATAAACCCCTATCACAACCACTTTTTATATTTCCAGGTAAATAACAAGAGCGATAGCTACAATTTGTTGCATATCAGCCGTATGGCAGATACTGCCATCCAACTACCTACATTAAAGAATTAGCATCTGGGCCACAAATATCCATTCAGTGACTTCGCTGAGCACCTATTATGTACTAGATTCCACCCAAGGGGCTGGAGAGGCAGTGACGCTAAGTGCCAGGTAAGGTGCCTGCCTGATTACCGTCGCTAATGCTACCACTGCTGCCGCCAACAAAAGATTTCACCTAGCTTTTCTGAATACTCACATTTTCTTTAGCTATAGACTCATTTTCTCAAAGACTCCCATGAGTACCCCTGGAGGTAGGCACCTTGATCTCTGCTTTACAAATAAGTAAACTGAGGCACAGAAAATTTGTCCAGGAGCACACCGCCAGCATGTGGCAGAGCCAGATTCAAACCAGGGAGCATCACACCTTCTGGGAGATCCTGCCTTAGCAAGAACTCCTCTTCTCCCAATAAGGGGGTCCTGTGGAGCACTGAAGGGTCCCCCGTGGGATCAGAAGCTTCCCTCCCTCTCACTATGAGTTATTCTCAACAATGCCCTCCATCTTTCTCTTCCTATGACTCCTAGACAAAGGCAAGGGGCACCCATTTCTGCTCCCCCTCCTCCTCCCCCTTTCGACTTTCCAGAGTCTTCAGCAAATGGATCTAATATAAATTCAACAGCTCACTGGCTCTACATCTCAGCTCTGGCTCTGGATCTGCCTAAAGGGCTCATGGGGTTGCTAACTTGGCACTTGAATAAAATCTAACACTTACACATTCATGCATTCACTCATTCATTCAACAAAACTCACCAAGAGCCCACCAAGTGACAGCCCCAAGGATATGCTCAAGAGTTTTACACGGAGAAAGGCCACTGCGGCCAACGTGGGAGATGGGGATAGGGCCCAAGAGGTGCCAGCCTGGACAAAGAGAGCAATGAGAGGGGTAGAGAAGAGTGGGCAGGGCCTGTTCTGCTTGGATCCAAATCTCAGGAGTCTCGGCTGGAGGCGCAGACTTGGGAGGCCCTGTCCTGTAAAGGCAGTAGGTGTGGGTGACATCACACAGGGTGACAGCTCTCAATTGAGAGGTGAAATGTAGCCCAAACTCCTTGGGAAGCTCTGTGCAGGCTCCTGTCCCTAGAGATTCTGGTCTGCCTCCCAAGACAGGAACTGGGCACACGTCAGCTTGCAAAGATTCCTCAGGCAATTTCCCCATCTCAGCTCACCAAGAATCACTGGCACGTGCAAAGTAGACAGGGAGAAGTGAACCTGGGATGGGACCCCATCAACTTCAACCAAGAGAACAAGCCCACAGAGGAGGCTGGAAAGGAAAGAGCTTCCAGAGTCCCCCCAGGCCAAAGGAGCCAGAGGAGGAGGGGCGACAGGTCAGTAGCATCAAAGGCTGTGAGGCATGGCTGGGGGAAGATCTGGTGTCACGGGAGGGGCATGGCTTTGTGCTCATTTCTTTATTTGCTAAGATGAGTTAGTTGAGCATGTATACATGCTGGGAGGAAGATGTCTCAGGGATCTCCAAGACCACCCCTGGGTTCAATGGTTCAGTGCTGGAGGACTCAACAGACAGTCATACTCATGGCTATGATTTATTACAGCAAAAGGAAACCAAGCACATCAGCAAAGGAAAACGGTACATGGGGTGCAATCTGGAGGAAAGCAAGCACAGACTCCCAGGGTCCTCTCCCAGTGGAGTCACTAAGAACGCATGTGACAACGCGTGGGAAGTGCTGTCTATGAGGAAGGCTCCTTAGAGACTCAGCACCCAGTGTTTTTCCTGGGGGCTGGTCATGTCGGCACCCTCTGCCTAGCACATTCCTAAATTCCAGACTCCCAGAGGGAAAGCAGGGCTCAGCATAAGCCACACTGTTTGTTGAAACACTTGGTCAAAGTCTTATAAGTTAGGGAGTGGTGGGTACACTCCTGAAATTCAGGTTCCCAGGGAGGGGAAGTTTTACAAAGCAGGTGGGGTATCATGCCCTGTGAAGCTAAAGGGGACTTCGGGCGCCAGTAGCCCAGAGAGCATCAGAGAGAAGGGGGCTCCCATCTGATGACTGAAATTTTCTCTGGGAAGAGAGGAGAACTTTGGCAGAAATGGAGAAGGACATGGCAGGCTAGAGGAGACTGGGAAAAAGTTGACCAGAGCCAGGGAAAAGTTATGGAGCCAACGTGCATGTCCAGATGAGGCAGAGCACCATACTTACATAGAAGATACATTTTTAAGATTTAAGGAACTTTCCTCCAGCAGCATCCCGATAAAAGGGAGAAAATAAAAAGAGCTGGATTTGTTCAGGTGTTGGGCTCAATACAGAGACAAAGGGGAAGGAAACTGGGTGGGGTTCCAAGAAAGAGAATGGCACATGTGATGACTATGAAATCTACAGACTTTCTTTAAAAATAAATTTATTTTATTTATTTCTATGTTTTGGCTGTGTTGGGTCTTTGTTGCTGTGCACAGGCTTCTCTCTAGTTGTGGCGAGCAGGGGCTACTCTTCGTTGTGGTGCATGGGCTTCTCATTGCGATGGCTTCTCTTGTTGCGGAGCATGGGCTCTAGGCGCTCGGGCTTCAGTAGTTGTGGCACGCGGGCTCAGTAGTTGTGGCTCACGGGCTCTAGGCACGTGGGCTTCAGTAGTTGTGGCACACGGGCTCAGCAGTTGTGGCTCACGGGCTTAGTTGCTCCGCGGCATGTGGGATCTTCCGGGACCAGGGCTCGAACCCATGTCCCCTGCATTGGCAGGCAGATTCTCAACCACTGTGCCAGCAGGGAAGCCCAAAATCTATTTTTTTTTTTTTTTTTTGCAGTACGTGGGCCTCTCACTGCTGCGGCCTCTCCCACCGCGGAGCACAGGCTCCGGACGCGCAAGCTCAGCGGCCACGGCTCACGGGCCCAGCCGCTCCACGGCATGCGGGATCCTCCCAGACCGGGGCACGAACCCGTATCCCCCGCATCGGCAGGCGGACTCTCAACCACCGCGCCACCAGGGAAGCCCTACACAGACTTTTGAAGGAAGTGATCACCAAAGGAGGCAGACAGACAGCAAACTGCACATAAGGATCTTGCCATAGGCACCTCCATCCAAAATGGCAATTCGACTGATTGGAGGAATTCGACCAGGGTGGTATCTAGAAGTCACCTGATGCATGAATGCCTTCTATAGAGTCCTGGGCAAGTGGTCATGGGGTTCTGCTTGAATGTATCCGGTAACAGGAAACTCACCACCTTCCAAGAAACCCAAGCATTTCTGAACATTTGCAATCATGTGAAAGTCCTTACCGCCAAGTGATAATCTGCCTACTGGAACTTTTGGACTCTGGTTCTGCCATCTACTGCTGTCCAGAGCAAGGGTCCAGGATAGGCTACCATGTCTCCAATGCAACTATGTTGGTGTTGCAACCCTCCAATGGTCTAGTCCCTATAGTTCTATTAATACTGTCCCAAATAAAATGGTTTTTTGTTTTTGAAGTTGCCATGGTTCACTGAGGATGCACATATAATTTCCCCTTGACTGAACACCTTGAGACTTCTTCCATTACCTACTGTTAAACCAGGTCTTCTCCATCTCACACCCAAACAATCCTGTTATTTAAATACTTGCTGTAGGAGTTTCTTATCGAGACAGAAGGAAGGGAAACCCATTTTCAGGATGAAAACGGGAACACAAACAGTTTCAGCTTCCATTTTTCTCTGGTTCTGCCCTGGTTTGTAGATTAATTCCTAGCACCGGGATCTACGGCCAGATTAACAGAGAATCATACAGAAGAACCTTCCCCAACTCACAGAAGCCAGTGAGAATCACTCTCTTCACAATCGTCCGTTTCACAATGTGTTTAATTGTAACTGAATAAATTACTTCTGTCATTCTGCAGAAATACTTAAAATAAATAGCTCTCTTTCCTTGAATTAAAATCATAGTCTTTTGTTCACTGTTTTCTGTCCCATAAAGCAACAGAGCCTGTTGATTAAAGATCATTTATAGGATTTCATTTCCAATCTATTTTATGATATCATTTTAAAATACCCCCAAATATTCAGCTGCAAAGAAGGATAATAACTATTGGAAATTGGCTCTTTGAGACTTTTTGATGAGAAATGAAGTTGTGGATGTTGTAACTCTCCACGAATGAACATGTATTAGGAGAGTCTATTTTAGTAACTGCTTGGTTCTTCTTCTTGGATTTTTTTCTCTACCCAACTTCCTATATTTTTCTTGAGATTACAAGATAATCCCCACTGACACACTAAATATTACCTCTCTGTATTGAATGGATGACACTGAGACAATAAATCACTTTGAGCTAACACAATATGCCAACCAGCCCCAGCTAAGACAAATATTTGATGAAAGATACAAACTGAAATTTAGCAAGGCAGGAATGCTCGGGGAATTAGGTCCTGAATTATCAACCCTCTCTAGACACTCTGCAATGAAAAAAAAAAAAAAAAAAAAAAAAGATGTACAAAGAGGCCATATCTGCATGCATAAGATGACGCTGTGTTCAGACTGGCCACAACTGTGCAACAGCCCATGCTAGGGGACATCCTAGTAAGGGACTGTGGTTAGGCTACCCTCCAAATATAGTGAATGTCATGACAAAATAAATGACTGGTCCTCGGTTCCGGACTTAAAAAAAAAAAACCAAACATGAATTGTTTTTTCTGCACTAATTCTGAAATAATGTTCAGAAACAATGTCAACGAAAGACCGTCTGGGGCAGATTTACATGATGCTAACGAAGCTGACACTTCAGGGTCCCTCATGGGCACACTTCCCTTTCAAGGCCCTGTATCTGATTCTGTATTGAAAGAGTACCCTCCATCACGTACACTTCTACAAAACCTCCTGGACCTGCCCCTGTTGACCCTGCCTCACAGGTGCTTCTAAACGGGACTTCATAGATGTCCCCAGCTGTCAAGAGGCATAGACTGCATTCACAGGTCATGTGAAATCCCCTAACAGGAAAATGGAGCATCCATGGCCAGCACCGTACACCCTCCCAGAGTGGTCCAGCAGAACCTCCCTGACTCTAATCTCACTCCCCCTCACCTTCCACTGAAACATCAATGCTAACTCATCCCAGCTGTCCCTGAGCTAAGCACACTCCACCCGAGGTTATCCCTCGGGACATTTCTCCTTCAGGACTCACCGAAGGGGCACCAGCTCTGAGAAAGGAAAGCCTGGCGCCTCCCAGATGAAACTGACTATTAGCTGGTAACTATCCTGGGTCTGAATTCTGCCTCTTCCACTTACCAGGAACCCCTCATTCCTCAGTTTCCTCACCAGCAAAATGGGAGGCAAGAGTACACTCCTCCTAGAACAGACAAGAGGATAATCTCTGTGCACAACAGAAACTCAATAAATGCCAGTACATCCATCACCCCTGGATGGCATGCATTCTCACCAGCCCTCCACCCCATCCCCGGGGCAAGAGGTACCCATGGCAATAACGCCTATATATTCCTTCCAAATCATCATCTTCATCATCATCACATCATCTTACACATCCCTCGGTCAGAAATCCCTCAACAATTCAGTCTACCTCCCCACGAGGCTGGGGACTTCTTAATGGCAGGGATGTGAGCCTGAGCACGGAGCCTGGCGCTTCAGACTGTTTGCTGAACACACGAAGGAATGAAGTGATATTTATATCCTGACCAACAGAGGTAGCATTCCATAATGCATCCCACAGATCGACATGTACACACTGCTATATTTTAAATGGATAACCAACAGGGACCTACTGTAGAGCACAGGGAACTCTGCTCAATGTTATGTGGCAGCCTGGATGGGAGGGGAGTCTGGGGGAGGATGGATACATGTACATGTATGGCTGAGTCCCCGTGCTGTGCACCTGAAACTACCACAACATTGTTAATCAGCTGTACTCCAATATAAAATAGAAAGTTTAAAAAAATAATGCATCCCACAGTCTCTGGTTTGCTAACATTTTAAGTCTATATAGGAGAATTTGGTGAGAAGGGAAAAGGAGACAGCAGGAGCAGAGAGCCAAGCATCTTTGCATTCTGCTTCTCTGTATATTCCTGAGAGTCTTCCTTCTCCATCACGTGCCTGCAGAGCCCAAAGCTGCTAGTTGTCTACAAAATACTTCTCTAAGAACAGCGTCATCCCTCCACCTCTGTGGACTGAGCTCCAAGGGGCCTGAAGAGGAGAGCAGAATCTGATGAAAGGCAAAAGCCAGGCAGCAAACCTCAGCACTTCCACCCTGGCAACCGCTCCCATGGGATTAGACATCACCAATAACTCTATAACCCAAGACACGACATTAAGTCCACAAAAAATCTCCTCCAGCAAAGCAAGAGATTTATGTGTAATAGCTGCAGAGAAGGTGTGATAAAAGTTCATGAGTGTGCTAACTGGAAAAGATACACGCACCCCAATGTTCACAGCAGCACTATTTACAATAGTCAAGACATAGAAACGACCTAAATGTCCATCAACAGATGAATGGATAAAGATGGGGTACATATATATATGTGTGTGGGGGGGTGAGTGTGTGTACCCACACACGCAATGGAATATTACTCAGCCATAAAAAAGAATGAAATAATGCCATTTGCAGCAACATGGATGAACCCAGAGATTATCATACTAAGTGAAGTAAGTCAGAAAGAGAAAGACAAATATTATGATACCACTTATATGTGGAATCTTAAAAAGCAATACAAATGACCTTTACAAAATTTATAAAACAGAAACAGACTCACAGACATAGAAAACAAATTTATGGGGACTTCCCTGAGGGTGCAGTGGTTAGGAATCCACCTGCCAATGCAGGGGACACGGGTTAGAGCCCTGGTCCGGGAAGATCCCACATGCCACAGAGCAACTAAGCCCGTGCGCCACAACTACTGAGCCTGCGCTCTAGAGACCGTGAGCCACAACTACTGAAGCCCGCGCGCCTAGAGCCTGTGCTCCGCAACAAGAGAAGCCACCACAATGAGAAGCCCGCGCACTGCAACGAAGAGTAGCCCCCGCTCATCGCAACTAGAGAAAGCCCGCAGGTAGCAATGAAGACCCAAAACACCCAAAAATAAATAGATAAATAAATTTATAAAAAAACAAATTTACAGTTACCAGGGGAAGGAGGGGGGAGGAAAAATTAGGAGCATGGGATTACCAGGTACACACCACTATACATAAAATAAAGAACAAGGATTTACTATATAGCACAGGGAACTATATTCAATATTTTATAATAACCTATAATAGAATAGAAATATGTGTGTGTGTAACTGAATAACTTTGCTGTACACTGAAACTGACACAGTATTAAATCAACTATATTTCAATTTAAAAAAAAAATTCATGAGTGTAACCTAAACACAGATTACTGATGACGTCCGCACACCTCTAGGCTGGGAGGTGGTGTGATCTTCCTCTATGTTTAACCTCATCTCCTGTCACTCCTTCACACCTGTCCTTCACTCTCAACTCCAGGGAAATGACAGTTCTTATATGTGCCTCAGCCATTCA
Organism: Physeter macrocephalus; assembly: GCF_002837175.3. Classification (NCBI taxonomy): domain Eukaryota; kingdom Metazoa; phylum Chordata; class Mammalia; order Artiodactyla; family Physeteridae; genus Physeter; species Physeter macrocephalus. The sequence goes on along the minus strand of NC_041227.1, from coordinate 15,670,316 downwards.
CATCCCACTGCACTAGTGCGTCTATCACTGGAGCCTGGCATGCATTCTCACCAACCCTCCACCTCATCCCTGGGGCAAGAGGTACCCATCACAGTAATCCCTCTATATTCCTTCCAAACCCGTGACCACTCTGTGAGGCCTTCTGGATTCCTCTTCCTCAGAGTCTCCTGGTTCTTGTCATGTGGTTCTCAGCACTTTCCATACCGCATCATACTTGTTTACGTGTCTTTCACCCACCAGACCAGACTATATCTACATAGAACAGGAACTGGTTATTTCCCCCTCTGTATCCCCAGAGCCCAACACAGCAGCTGATGCACACAGCAGGCGCTCTGTAATTGTCTGATGAAGGAATGATTCAATGAATAACCACCCCCACCCCCAGAAATCAGAGACTTAAATTATGTTGCTCATAAGCCCTGAATTTCTTAAAAGAAAGTGCATTTCCACACAATGGATCACTGTACCCAAAGCAGCCTAGCTATTTTTTTTTTGCAGAAGGAATAAAGAATATGTGGGTTGGTTTTTTCAGGAAGAAATTACCCATAGCAGAACCACTCTGGAAGCTCAGGTGCAGTGGTGGTATAGTTTTAGCATGCCTCAAAAATGTGCCATCTGCTACCTATTTCATAGGCCAAAAAAAAAAAAGGCAGCAGAAGTGAAGAAGTAAGATGGTTTTCGCTCTCACCTCCGACATTGCAAAACATCAGTATCTCCTGCTTGAGAAATCGTTAAAGTGCCTGAGATAGGACAGGGATGGGTTTGTTTTTTTTTTTTAATGTCTGTGTGATATTCTTACTTCTGCAAGACAAATTAATGCTGCAGAGTAACTGGAGAAAAGGAAAAAAAAGTGGTGATTCATGTTTGCTTGGAATGCAGTTTGCTTTCATTGTTTTCTCATGTAATTACATATATTACCAACGTAATTACAAATAATACACATATTTGGTTTGTGCAATTATAGAATAGTATATAATTTTTAAATATGGTACATTTCTTTCTCCAAGATTCTTTTATGAATGAAACAATCTATCATTTCTAAAAATATGATCCTGTGCATCACATTTTAATAAAGTAAAAATTAGTAAATATTTACCTTTCCTTTGTATTTCGACAAAATAAACTTTGTCATGTCATTCAGGTTTCAAAAGGCTCATTATATGCCTTGAAAAACTGCTTCCACTAGGCTAATTCTACCCACTGGAGAAAAGCCAGCTTCACATTATCATTATCAAGAAAGGTAATTACAAAGAACCTACTATGTGCAAGGCATGGTCCTGGAAGGCCTCTGCGATGGAAATAACACCTCCATGAACTGGTAAAGCACAGCCCACACTGGAGTGGAAGAGATGGACAAAAAGCTAGGCTCTGTCTCTTACCAGCTGTGCACCTTTGAGCGAGTGACCAAACCTCACAGAGCTTCCGTAAAGTGGAGGTCATACCACCTCGCTCATCGTGCAGCATGAGGATTAAATGAGATAATGTACGTGAAAGGCCCTAATGCAGTCTCAATTGGGCAGTACACACAGCAAACGGTAGGAGGTTCTTGCTATAACAGCATAAATCATAACCCTCATTTACTGCCGTTGTATTTTTTTTTTTCTTTTTTTTGCGGTACGCGGGCCTCTCACTGTTGTGGCCTCTCCCTTTGCGGAGCACAGGTTCCGGACGCACAGGCTCAGTGGCCATGGCTCACGGGCCCAGCCGCTCCGCGGCATGTGGGATCTTCCCAGACCGGGGCACGAACCCTCGTCCCCTGCATCGGCAGGCGGATTCTCAACCACTGCGCCACCAGGGAAGCCCCTGCCGTTGTATTTTGATTTGCAAGATCACAGTTCATCTGACGTGCTACACAGCATCTCTAACAGTGTGGTCTCCTGATCTCGTATTTTCAGAAGCAAAATGACAACCTAGACTCTATTCAAAGTTGAAGGGCCCAGGGGAGGAAATTGTGTGAACACCCTGGAAGTTTGCAGGGAGGAGAGGATGTGGAAGGGAACACAGAATTCTCAACTGGAAAGACCAGAAGGGAATTTCTAGATAATTCTAATCCAACTAGTGGCCCATACTTAGATTCTGCTGGATCCACACAATAGAGTATCTTCTGTTTAAAAAGCCAATTTTTAGGGCTTCCCTGGTTCGTGCCCCGCTCCGGGAAGATCCCACATGCCGCGGAGCGGCTGGGCCCGTGAGCCATGGCCGCTGAGCCTGCGCTATGCAACGGGAGAGGCCACAACAGTGAGAGGCCCGCGTACCACAGAAGAAAAAAAGCCAATTTTTAAAATCAGGAGATTTCCCACAAAAAGTTAGATTTAGACATTCTCTTAAAAATGCAAGCTTAGGCAAGACTGAGCCCAAGCTGCTTCATGGCAACAGCTGGCTGGAGCCAAGGAATACTGCCCTCCAGCTGGTCTCACCCTGAAGTTTGTCCTCCACTGTGTTCATTATTTGCATAAATTAAGGCACCCCCGGGACCCAAAAACTTGGAGACTCTCAAATGCATCTCCAGACTACACAAAAGTGACCAGTAATGGACACGAAGACAGGCGTGGTCTGTCTCCACATTTAACCTCATGTTTGAGAAGGGAATGGACAGACCATAGTTGGTCTGAGATGTCCTGAAGATTTTCCACCTAAATGTTAAAGAATATGTCTCTAATTTGGTACTCCAGTGGGGTAAAAGATGGCATAGGAACAGAAAGCTTCTAACAAAGAGAGCTAATAAAGAACTTCAAGGCAACAAACTCTGCCAATGAGAAAACGGAGTCTCAGAAATTTCTAATAACTCTGAGAACTAAGAATTGAATGCAGGAACTCCTCCAGATCCGAAAAAACAGACCGCAGATGCGTACTGCTTTTCTAATTACGTAAAGACACACTCCATTCGATCCACAGGTTCATCAAAGTTAAAGTGCCAAGAACTAGAAGACTAGTGAGATTAGGAGTTACACTCCTGCGTCACCTGAAGATGGAGAAGGATGACCTCAGCAAACCCAGCTGCTGGAACCAGCCACATTCTGGAGACAGGAAGAGTATGAAGGATTTGATGCTTCCTTTTACAGTGACATGTGGACGAAGTTTAAAGGTTTCATCCTGGATCCATTCCTTATCATGGAAACAACAGTTTCCTCAAAAACGGGAACTGCTCAGGAAAAGTCTCTGTCTCATGTTCAAGTTTAACCACAGGCTCAAAGACTAAATAAGTAAACTGACTACATTTTAAGAGTAAGCCAAGGGGCTTCCCTGGTGGCGCAGTGGTTAAGAATCCGCCTGCCAATGCAGGGGACATGGGTTCGAACCCTGGTCCGGGAAGATCCCACATGCTGCGGAGCAACTAAGCCCGTGCGCCACAACTACTGAGCCTGTGCTTTAGACCCCGCAAGCCACAACTCAGTGGTTAAGAATCCGCCTGCCAATGCAGGGGACATGGGTTCGAACCCTGGTCCGGGAAGATCCCACATGCTGCGGAGCAACTAAGCCCGTGCGCCACAACTACTGAGCCTGTGCTTTAGACCCCGCAAGCCACAACTACTGAGCCTGCGTGCCACAACTACTGAAGCCTGTGTGCCTAAAGCCCGTGCTCCGCAACAAGAAGCCACCGCAATTAGAAGCTCGTGCACTGCAACGAAGAGTAGCCCCCGCTCGCCGCAACTAGAGGAAGCCCACGTGCAGCAACGAAGACCCAACACAGCCAAAAATAAAAACAAAATAAATTAATTTTAAAAAAGAAAAGCCAAAAAAAAAAAGAAAGACTGAAAGAAAACTTACCAAAATATTAAAGAGGCTGACTCTATGTAGTAGTATCACTTAACAGATGGCAGATACCATTTTTGCTCCTTTTTTCTCTAATATCTTCACTTTCTTTAATGGGCTGATCTTACTTGTTTAAAATAATCTATAACTAGATAAGAAAAATAAAATACATGAATTAGTCCCATTCAAGTGACAGAGCCCAAGCAGGCATCTATCTGGTCTTGATCTGGGACTCACAGATCTATCCCAGTGGAGCTGAGCCTATACTTCTGCCTTCTCTGTCCCCTGCTAGATTAGGCAAAGTGCCCCCGACGTCCTACCATCTCCACTGTACCTCCCAATCTGAGCAGCAAGGTTTTCAGCACATAGTAGGTGTGTAACAAATATCCATTAAGTGAATAAATGCACACTCTCTTGCATTTCCCTTCACCTGCTCTTTTTCTGGGTCTGTCAATTTAAAGGATGTTACTCAGGTGAATGATAGTTCCTGGAAGAGACCATGCAATTAACTACCCTTGTAACCTCAAAAATCGTATTTGAAATCAAATCTGCACAAGTGACAAGTGGAGGATATAAAAAATGGCACTCTCCTCAGCCTCTTAATTACATACTATATATCAAACTTCTCCTAAGCTCTGAAAATGTCCCATTTAACATTCTGCACTTGGCATTCAATTCCAAAACCTGAAATGGAGATTGTATTACTTAAACATTTCCCTGATTATTTTTTACTAACTTGTTCCCCATTTTTATCTTTCAACCAGGCTTTATCTACTCCCTAGTTTCCTATTAGGCTGTTGTATACTGGCCAAAAGAATTTAGAGGAAGGCTCAGGTGAAATTCAGGTACTTCACTGTCTGAAGACTAAGGGACATCTACCCAGGGGCAAACGTGAACACAAAGTATATGGTGAAGCCAGCTGCCATCGGATATATAAAGAGAAAAGAAACACTGTCATGCAAAGGCATGTTGAAGACACACAGAGAGAATCACCCCTCTCACCATTCCTCTCCATGAAGCTAAGTATCTTGAGTTTGGAGACCAATGTGTATACAGCACGACTGAAACACTGTTTAAAAAGTATGTATGTGTGTTTGCATACAGATGTGTCTGTATACCCATAGGAAAAAGTCAGAAAGGATACACATCAAGCAGAAAATAATAATGAGCCCTGCGTACGCTGAGTGGAAAAGCCAGTGCACTAGGGGGATAGAAACTTCTACTTCTTACTGTATATAACTCAGATAAAGTGAAAGAACTGGGGATGGATTGTATTTTTGAGTTTTACCTTTTTTTTTGTTCAAATAAAAAAGAATGTGAGTATGTGTATCTGTATAAAGCTTCGTTCTCTACCTTCAGGTTAAAACACAGTGTTTTAAACAAACACATATAAACAAATATGCACTGAGAAGCAACAGCAGAATCAAATGGCCTGAAATTCAGCTTTGCGGCATCTAAATGAAAGTCCTTAGCTGCCAGAGCCACTAGTCAATTCTCAGACCCACAGTGGACAGTCACATTCCGAGGCAGAGGCGGGACTGGCTTCCCCTCGGTCTCCTCATTGGCCCAGATGGGGTCACATGCCCACTTATTCACCAACTGCTGTGCCCAAGGAAATGTAAGCGATAACTGGTTCAAGAACCCAGTCCTAAGCCAATCACTGAGGCTAGGAAAGTTGAATTAACTCTGATTGGCTAAGACCAGCTCACAGATTGGGGGACGCGGGTGAGGTTGCTGGGAGTCAGATCCATTCCTAGGAAAAGAGAATAAAAATCTAGGTGCAACTAGGAGAAGGAAAGGGAGAATTAATGCTGAGTAGGCATCAGCAGAAAGGGCTCCTGCTACCATCTATATCCTGTATTAAGGGTCGTATGGAGGTACCCTAGACGGCTCCTTTCCCTCAACATCTGCTCAGTCCTAATGTAATGTCAAATCCACTTCCTCATCAATTATCACAATGTGCGCGCGCGCACACGCGCACGCGCGCACACACACACACACACACACACACACACACACACACATATATATATATAGCTTTCAAGATCATTATGTATGGGGACTATCTGCTCAGTCCTAATGTAATGTCAAATCCACTTCCTCATCAATTATCACAATGTGTGCGCGCGCACACGCACGCGCGCGCACACGCGCACACACACACACACACACACACACACACACACACACACACACACACACACACACACCTGCTTTTATCTCAAACTGACAAGCCTTAATCTGAACTATTCTATTTACGCCTCCCTTATATCCCTGATTCTGGGGTTGTCCTTTCTGATTCACCCTTTTACTAACCATGAGAGTACTTATTTCAAGAGCAAATTGAATTATGTCATTTTCCTACTTTGAACCTGTCAGTGGCTTCCCACTACTGTCCTCAGAACTCCTTGGTGTCACCCAGCAGTAGGGCCCTACCTGGATCTCCAGCCCCTTTTCCCACCACACCCCCTTCACGTCTTCTCGCCAGTCTTATCAGCTCACAGAGCTCCCTAAACCTGCTGTGCTGACTCGGGATTTTGCATCTCTGCTTAATTCCCTCACCTCCAATTCCCTTGCCCTTCACATGGGCCAACTCTTATTCCTACTTCAAGACCGAGATCCCCTAAACCGCTCCACCCCAACAAAGATGAGGGAGCAAAGTCAGCCTTTCAGAATTAGGTGGCTTGTGGAGAAACTTCTGGAGACGGCTCTATCCTCCTCCAGGAAAAAGAACTGCAGCAAGTTCCTTCCAGAGGAGAAGATCCTCCACCTTCTCCATCCTCAGGTCTTTGGGGGAAGGAAACACCAAACCATTAAAGCTAGCAATATTCTCCTACAGGAGAGGTCTTCCTCAAAACTGCTTAACTCCCTCTAAAAATATAAATTGCTTTCTTACTCTTCAGAAATTAGCAGCCTGAACCCTGCACACAAGACCCTTCCACCTATGTGAAGAGGGCTAAGTCACTCATCAAGTTCCCCTCTTTACAAAAATTAGCCCTGTTCTCAGCATTCCTCCATTGAGAACTTTCCTCCACCACTTTGAAGCCTGTTCATCATTTCACCTGGCTCCTTGGCACACTGTCCACACTCCTCCCAAGCGACAATGAACTTCACTGAGGCTTAGAAAGACACAAGGAGTGCCGGGCGGACCCCGTGCTGGGGCTTCTCTACTTGCTTCTGGCATCTGGAAGGTCATAAGCCTCATTTCCTGGTCAGCCCTGGGGACAGGAACACGTGAACAGCTCCACTTGCGTCAAGCATGAAGCCATGTAACAGCAGCTCAGAATTCGGAGCTCCAGACACAGAGGGTCGGGTCCTCAGCAACACACACTCTACAGATGAGGACATAGAGACCCAAATAAGGGAAATGGTTTCCTATGGCTTCCCAGGAAGTTAATGACAGACGAGCACTAGAATCCAGGGCTCCGAGCTCAAGTAGCTCAAATGATAGATGGGTGGAAAGAAGAACAGATGGACAGATGGCTGGATGGGAGAGAGGGACAGAGAGAAGAACACAGAGATGACTAGCTGGCACCTTTCTATAAAAATCTAAATCAGAGCAAAGTCTTCTCCCCAGGCAAGGAGCGACCTGAAAAAATTCTGCCGTGATTCCCAGGGGAGGAGAGTGAATGGTCGACTCAAACTCAATGCCAGCTTGAGTGGTGGAGAAAAGATGAACACATACAGACTCTTAACAGACCAAGAATGGCATGTTCTCATCAGTTCCAGGTTCCTAGCAGCCCCTGACCACCCAATGGAAAAAGTGGCTACAAGTAGACCGTCGTGATCGGTATAAGCAGGAGATAGCAGCTGCAGTGGCTTCCTTGCCTGGCTCGCAACGGGGGCTCTTTGTTGAAACTTTTGTGGTTAGAGGAGAGGTACGTCTACCCTGACCAGCTCCTAGGCCAGGATTCACGTAAAGGCGGTGGGCCGGGTAGGATGAATCAGTTATCAGAAACCCCTTGTCTCTTCACTCAACACCTATTTTTGAATATGCCAGGCATCGTTCTCAGTCATTGGAATACAGCAATTAAAAAAAGACCCAAATCCCTGTCCTCTTGGATTGACGTCTTAGTGGGCGTGGGAGATGGAAACAGACCGTAAACAAGAAATGTAATAAAGTATATTGCATTGGTGGAACGTGCTAAGGAAGAAAGAAACAAGAAGAGATCTAACTGATACCCCTTGTTAGCTCACCCAGAGCTAGTCTATGGGTAGGACGGAGCGGGCACTTTGCAATACCAAATAGGCACCTCCTCAAACAATTCCATCCCCTGACAATCCAAGTGTTACCAAGGAAAACTTGTATAAAACCAGGCAGCCTGTTGGGGAGGGCAATGGACACACAATCAGAAAACCCAGAAGAGGGATCCTGGTTCTGTTAAGGGTGTGACTCTATTTTTTTTATTAATCTTTATTGGAGTATGGTTGCTTTACAATGTTGTGTTAGCCTCCACTGCACAGCAGAATGAAACAGCCATATACATACAGATATCCCCTCCCTTTTGGACTTCCCTCTCGTTTAGGTTACCACAGTGCATTAGGTAGAGTTCCCTGTGCTATACAGTGTGTTCCCATCAGCTGTCTATTTTATACATAGTATCAATAATGTATATGTGTCAATCCCAGTCTCCCAATTCCTTCCACCCCACCCCTTTCCCCCTTGGTATCCATACATTTGTTCTCTACGTCTGTGTCTCTTTCTGCTTTGCATGTAAGATCATCTATACCATTTTTCTGGACTCCACATATATGCGTTAGTATACGATGTTTGCTTTTCTCTTTCTGACTTACTTCACTCTGTATGACACTCTCTAAGTCCATCCACGTCTCTACAAATGACCCAATTTCATTCCTTTTTATGGCTGAGTAATATTCCATTGTACATATGTACTACATCTTCTTTATCCATTCCTCTGTTGATGGACATTTAGGTTGCTTCCATGTCCTGGCTATTGTAAATAGTGCTCCTATGAACGCTGGGGTGCATATGTTTCTTTGAATTATGGTTTTCTCTGGGTGTATGCCCAGCAGTGGGATTGCTGGATCATATGGTAGTTCTATTTTTAGTTTTTTAAGGAACCTCCATACTGTTTTCCATAGTGGCTGTATCAGTTTACATTCCCACCAACAATGTATGAGGGTTCCCTTTTCTCCAAGGGTGTGACTCTTTAGCTGTGTGACCTTGGACAAGTCACTCCACCTCTCTGAACCTCAGTTCCCTCATGTGTAAAATGGTTAATAACACCCACCTCATTGGTTTGTTTGGGAGCAGTTAGTGGCAAGACCCATCAAAACAGTTTGGCACAGCACCTGGGACTTAGGAACTGCTCAGTAAATATCAGTGATAATTATCACGTTGTAATTGTTATTATTATTAGCAATTGACTTAGCTTGGGGTCCCCCAGAGGTAGATCTTGTGAGCAGGATTAGAGAACAAATAGGTTATTTGGAAAGTGATCCTAAGAAACATTAGTGAAAGAGAGAGGACGTGAGAAATGGAAGGAAAGAAGCCAATACAGGGTGTGTTATCAAGTCAGTGACCAGTGTGAGCAGCTGGAAGTTAACCCCACCTGGTGCTCTGGAATCCAGAGGAGGACACGTGACTATCCCGCCACAGGGTGAGGGAGCTGAGATGCTCATACACCAACTCCTGTCGGTCACGGGGTGAGAGCTGCTTGCGGGTGGAGGCGGGGCATTAACTTCTGGCTTTGGAGAAAGAGATGCCCTAAAGTTGTCTGGGGCACAGATGTGGGCAGGACACACGCCGGCACCTGCCCCAGCATCACCATCCATACGGCTTTGCCGCGGACACTGGGGCACTCTGCCCGAATTCTCCAAGCCTGCTTTTCATCTATAAAATGGGGAGAATAATCATTTCTGCCTCTCAGAGATGGCTTCAGGATTTTTTTTTACAAAATCATGTTTGTCAAAGCCCCGGGCGTGATGTCTGGCCTGAAGAATTTCAGTTTCCTTTCTCTCTTTCTTCCTCTCCCCACTACTCCCTTCGCACATAAAGGGAAAAGCTGGCTTCCTCGCAGGCCACGGAGGCCCTTTCAAAAAGGGCATTTTCGGTTTTATGGCTACAAAGCACTCCTTCCCCATAATGGACTCTCCGACGTGGATAATGATCTCTCTCAGTACCCCTTTCTGGATGGAGGAAGTGGAGGTGCTTTGAGAGCAAAGGTGGCCATTCATGTCCCCAAGGTACGTTTAACTTCTGTTGCTTTTGCACCCACCTCACTGGGACCTTTTATCTCCAAAGCAAACTGGTAAAGACAGAGTCATTCATAACCCGATTACATTCAGCACCCTCGTGCGTGGGTACACTGCTGGGCTGCTGACAGAGGCCCTGGCAAGGTGACCCAAAAAGAAGCCAATCGCTTCTGCCCACCCCTTCCCACCACCGCCCCCCCCCCGCCAAAAAAAGAAAACCAGTCTTGAAAGGGCCCCTGCAGGAAGCAGGCCTGGCCGGTGCCACCCACCAGCCCGCAGAGCCGAGCCGGACTTGGGCCCGGGAGACAAGTACTCATGTGTGAACAAGAAGCCACCAGAATATAAATGAGCAGGGAGGTCTAAGCGCCAAGAATCCGCCACAACGGCTATTTGTTTGGTGCTCTGGGAAAGCACCAACGGAGCCTCCACGGAGGCAGCCAACGGCCAGAATAAAACTGAAAGAAGCTGACCGGGTTTCAGACACACAAATAAGTCCAGTTGATTAAGAACTCCTCCCTATTTAGAGTTAGCGACAGCCCCAAAGAGGCGCCCGCCGGCGGGGAAAAGGTGATCTCATTGACGAGAAATGAATTAGGTGGTTTCTGGACACAGGACTGTATTCCAGACCCCAAGTATGGCATCCGGCATCTGACTGATTTTTCATACAGTCCCCAACACTAGCATGAATAGCCCCATTTTACAGGTAAAAGAACTGAAACTCGAAGGGCTTATCAATCATTTGAGCATGGTGATAAAGCCAGTCAGCCAGAGAGCGGACCACATGTCAGGTCTGCCTCTTGAGAATAATTATTTTTTTAATGTACAGTGTTTTCATATGCAGGATTTAATGTAAGGCAAAATTTTATTTATTACGTTTAGAAGCTACTAGTTCCTTCCATGGTGGAAGGAGGGGTGAGACATGGGAAGAGGTATGGGGAGACTTTGAAGCTACTAGTTCCTTCCATGGTGGAAGGAGGGGTGAGACATGGGGAGACTTTAAGACCCTCGGTGGTGGTTTCATGGGAGTATCATCTTGCGATGACAATGTGTCAAGGTAGACACTTAGCGACTAGGGAATTTTCTGTATGTATGTTACACTAACGCAGGGGTCAGAAAACCAGGACCTGAGGGCCAGCTGCTTGTTTTACTGGAACACAGCCGTGCCCATTCATTTACATATTGCCTCTGCTTCTCTGACCCTTTGGAGAAAAAGTTGGCTGAGCCCTGCGTACACTATACTGAACCTGACTTGGGCACTCAGGAGATCTGTCTTTCTGCTTGTGTGTTTCTTAGCCAATCATGGAAACGAGCTTTTGCAGACTCTATGGACACATCAAATGACAAAGCAGGAGGAAGAGCTTAGTGTTACCCTGATGTGTTCATTAAAGAATTTACAGGTTAGCTGATAAAAACAACACACAATCCAATGAGAATATAAGTAAGAACACCAGAATAAATGGAAGAAAATCAAGATCAGAGGCAAGACAGGTATTACAAAAACCACCCACTGTGACCTCATACATAATGACTAACATTGGGCTGCAGATCTGACTCAGAGTTTCCTGGACACTCAAGCAAAATGGTAACACATGTGACAGAAATGCACTGAATGTCAGGAAAGCAAGATGGGATTTAAAATATCCCCTGCACAGTCTGGCAAGTGTTTAAACCAATGCACACAACTGAAAGCTGGCTGTTCTTGATTTTCAAAGCACCTTTACCCCATTTTCCCTGCAAAAAGATAACTCATTTTTTGCTCTGATGGGCAAAAAAACCCTCAGGAGCCTAATTTTCGCCAACTGCCATGTGGCACTGCCCATCCCCATCTGGGCTGACTGGCACAGACCTCGGCGAACAGAGCCCAGGGCCCCCAGAGGGTCCTCCGATCATGGACCATTGCAATGACCTACTTGGGATTAGAACAACATTTTAGAGTATAACTGTGTTTTATGGGTCATAAATGTTGCACAGATGTTCCTTATTTACATCAACTCGGTGGATTATTATTGCGACATTACCATGCTAATATGGTGATTCTTGCATTTGAAACTGGAAGGTAGGAAGCAGGGAGATGTAATTAAACAAGCATGGTACACATTCGGGGGCGGGAGTGGGATTCAATAAAACAAATAGTAGTAATAGGTAGCACTGAATGTGTGCTTACTATGTGCTTTATATATGTATTAACTAATTTAATTCTCAGAACAACCCTATGAGGTGGGTTTTATAATTATGCCCCTTAACAGATGATGAAACTGAGGCAGAACTAGACTCGGTAACTTCCCAGGGTCAGAAATGTTGTCGTGGCAAAGCCAGCGTCTGACTCCAAAGCCTCTGTTCTGTTAACAAACGCCCCAAAAGCAAGAACAGTAGCAACTTTCTGCAGAAGCAAAAGCTATTCTTGGTGCTGTCCTACCCTGCATCACCAAAGCACATAACTAGTAGTGCCCAAAACTAGCTCGGTGGTCCCTGAGAAGTATAACACTGACTCCCTACTGACAAGAGGTCTCCATGGTCCTGGACTCCAAGAGCAGCAAGGAGTCAAGCCTTTGGATCAGGTCAGGGGGCTGCCTCCGGCCCCTCCCTTCCCCTCCCGCTACACTAGCTCGGCATTCCACGGCTCCAACCACACCAAAGGGCTTGGCTTTTCTCAATGACCTGTTGCTCCCCCATGCCCTCGCCTGCCTCACTACCCCAGTCTACCAGAAACCATCCCTGGCTCCAGCCAAGCGAGCCATTCCCCAGCTTACACCTACATCTTACATCTACTGTCTCTGTACCAGGACCGCAAACATACCCACCTGTTTCCCCAAACCAGACAGTAAGCTCCTTGAAGACAGGAATGGTCCTTTGTGTCTCCCCTGCTGATGGAGCTCCAGTGGGTGACCCAGAGAGGGAAACACTGGGCAAACACTGGGGGACCAAAGGAACTGGCTGGGGAGAGAACAGAGACCTACATTTGACAGCATCAAGGATGCCCTGCCAGGTACCACAGCCATGCCTCCTAAGGCTTGCCATGAACTGCAGCCTCTTAGCAGATTTTGAGTCTCCAGAATAAATATCTGTGGTCAACAACTGAGACAGACAGAGTGCTGGCTTTGTGACATTCCACTCTACAACCCAAATCACATTCGCCCTTGATTGCATCAAAGTGTTCTTGTGGTCCATGCTGTGCTAGCACGAGGTGAAGAACAGGCTGTACGTGTGAGGCAGCAGCTAGTTCTTACATATTATGTTACGGTTCTGTGGCTCCTGCACTGGACTAGTGTCCCCAGGGAAAAGCCATCCAAGGATGTCTGCCCACAGCACATCTATCTCACCTGTGTGTCCTTATGTGTGTATAAAAAGGGGGGGGAGAGGAGGAGGGTGAAACACATACATTCCACCTTTTCTCTTGCAGAAAACGTGCTCCTAAAAATTAGTTGCAAACTGAAAGTTTAGAATATACGGATCCTTACATGCTGCAAGAGTGGAATAGAGGAGGCTGTCTGTGGGGAGAGAGTTTAAAAATTATGAAATTTTAATTATGGTGTCAAGGTTTCGTTTCTTTACTCCGTGTCTACAATGTACTCCTGATTATTCAGGATTAGTTAAAATATTTTAAAATAAATTACAAACAATAAATTTAATTCTGTGATGTCTTATCTTAAATGCCAATTATCTCAGCTTACTGAAAATGACGTTTCATATGAAGGAGAAAATGAGTTTGTGCTGGGGAGAAGGACGTACTGGCAGAGATGTAGCAAAAGATCGGGCTGAAGGCTCAGCACTGATTTCCATTCATTCCTAGAGTCTGTCAACAAACATTTACAGAGCACCCAGTATGTGCCAGGCGCTTCCTAAGTGGTGAGCAAGACAGAACTGCTCCCTCCAAGAGCTTACATTCAAGAGGGAGAAACAAATGAATAAGTAAATAAACAAACACTGTGAGATAGTCGATACTATTAACATATCAACGTATTCAAGCTAATGTGGACAGAAAGTGCAGGAGTGATACTTGAGTGGAGGGTGAAAAGAAGGAACATCCCAAGTAGAAAGAACAGCGAGAGCAAAGGCCCTGAGGTGGGCACAGATTTTGACTGTTTGAGAAAAGAAAGAAGGCCAATGTGGCTAGAGCAGTAGTCAGCCGACCTTTTCGATAAAGGCCCAAACAGTAATTGCTTTAGCCTCTGCAGGGCTTCAGTTTCCCCTGCAACTACTCAACTCCACCATTGCAGCGTGAAAGCTGCCAAAGACAATTTGCAAACAAACGGGCAAAGCTGTGTTCCAAAATAACATTTTTATGGACACTGAAATCTGAATTTCATACGATTGCCACATGTTACAAAATGCTATCCTTCTTTTGATTTGATATCAACCACTAAAGATGTAAAAACCATTCTTAGTTCACAGGTCACACACAAACAGGTGGCAGGCCAGATGTGGCCCATGGGATGAAGTTTGGTGACCGCCCCCCGCAGGCTAGACTCAATCAACCAAGTAATGGCAGTGGGAACCATGGGAGAGGAGATTACAAAGAGTCTCAAGAGCTAGATCTTAGAGGCAAGAAGCAGTAGTTTGGGTTGGGGGCTTTATTCTCAACGCAAGGGGCATGATTTGAAAGAGAAGAGGGACATGCTCTGATTTATGCTTTTAAAAAATTACTTTGGCAGCTGTGTGGTGATTCTGACGGTGTCATCAACTTTCCTGGAAAAATGTCAATAGGAAGCTGAACACTGTCCTCTTGATTAAGGAGTCTGGAGCAGACCATCTTCCCATCAAAAGCTCTATGGATCTGTTGATTTCTCTCTGTACCTGAATCACTGAAGCTATTTTTTTTTCTTTAATGTTGACTTTCAGTCCATAATTTTAAAGATTTCAGTCCATAATTTTAAAGGCCACGCAACATGGCCCTTAAGCCACGATGGTGGAAGACACATTTCCAGCAGTTCACATGTGAGCTTCATCTGATTTCCTTTCACAACGGAAAGCATCGGACCAGTTAACAAATGGAAGCTCAGCAGTCAACACTGTCTTTACACCTTTCAGGCTCCATCTTTGCCTCAAACATATTACGGAGAGGACGTGCAGTTTCACACTTCCATTTTCCTCTCACTTTTATAATATAAGAGAAAACTGAAAAAAATTCAATCACAGCTGTGCAGCCAAAGGCAGCAGGAGAGGAAGAGTGGCCCGTGGTTGGCAGACATGAATACAATGGCTTCACCTGGTTTTATAAAGTCCAGATTCAACACTGGGAGGGGCATGAATGAAAGAGGAAGACAAGCAAAGCATTTCCCCCCTAATTCTTACTGATATGAAAGGAAAGGCTCTCAAGAGACTTGGCCCTTTTCAGCTTCATTGTGTTTTCTGTGTGCCACCCTTCCTGAGTCCTGACTTCCAACATCTACTCCAGAGCCTGACCTTCGTATCAATTACATAGGCTGTACTTGGTGTCCTGACATTCAACTTAGCCCGCAGCCCAGCTCCAGCTAAGCCTGCCCCGGCAGAGAGAAAGCAGCTCATGTTACCAAGCCCCGCAAAGCCTTTCCTCCTGACACCTTCTGACCTCTTCAAAAACCTAACGCCCCTTGACCCTTGCGAGCTTGGACAAGGTTCAAGCTCGTCTGTAAACACTAGTTCCCTCATCTGCCTACGTCTCAGGGTTATCAGCGAGGGTGAAAGGAAATCACATATTTCAAGCTCCCTGTAAGACCCGCGATAAGTCAATCAAGGTAAATAAGTAACCAGGTCAAACCCAAAGAGAATTTTCCATCTCCCTCTTTCAGTCTCTTAAATTTCAATCCCTCCATACCCAAAGAAGCAAAGGCTTTTGTGGCAAGGCTCTGAAGAATACCACACACACACACACACACACACACACACAAAGGGGGGGGGTAGTTTGAGATGTGGGTCTGTGGCAGGTAGACTCTAAGACGGTCCCCAATGATCCTCATTTCCCAGTACTTATGCTTTTATGTAATCCCCTCCCCTTGAGTGTGGGCAGGACTGGTGACTAGCTTCTAACCAACAGAATATGGTAAAGGTGATGAGATGCCATTGCTGCAATTAGATACATAAGACTGTGACCTCCGACTTGCTAGCAGACTCTCTCCCTTGCTGGGGAGATGAAGCAGGCCACTGTGTCGGAGAGGCCCATGCTGCAAGGAACTAAGAATGGCCTCTAACCAACAGCCCACAGGGCAGTCAGACCCTCAGTCCGGCAGCCTGCACAAAACTGAATGCTTCCTACAGATGGCCAATAGGCACATGAAAAGATGCTCAACATCACTGATTATTAGAGAAATACAACTCAAAACTACCATTAGGTATCACCTCACACCGCTTCAGAATTGCCATCGTTAAAAAGTCAAAAAATAACAAATGCTGGAGAAGGTATGGAGAAAAGGGAACCCTCCTACTCTGTTGGTGGCAATGTAAATTGGTGCAGGCACTATGGAAAACAGTATGGAGGTTCCGTAAAAAACTAAAAACAGAGTTACCATATATGATCCAGCAACCCCACTCCTGGGCATATATCCAGAAAAGACGAAAACTCTAACTCGAAAAGATGTTCATAGCAGCACTATTCACAATGGAAACAACCTAAATGTCCATTGACAGATGAATGGATAAAGAAGATGTGGTACATATATACAATGGAATACTACTCAGCCATAAAAAAGAATGAAATAATGCCATTTGCAGCAACATGGCTGCAACTGGAGATTATCGTACTAAGTGAAGTAAGTCAGACAGAGAAAGACAAATACCATATGATATCACTTATATGTGGAATCTAAAATATGACACGAACTTATTTACAAAACAGAAACAGACTCACAGACATAGAGAAAAAACTTGTGGTTACCAAGGGCGGGGGGCAGGGACGGATTAGGAGTTTGGGGTTAGCAAATGCAAACTATTACGTATATGTATAACAATCACTTTGTTGTACACCAGAAACTAACACAACACTGTAAATCAACTATACTTCAATGAAATAAATTTTTAAAAAAAACAAAACACTGAATGCTGCCAACAACTACATGAGCTTAGAAAGAGATCCTTCACAATCAAGTCTTCAGATGAGAACACAGCCCTGGCTGATGTCTGGATGGCAGCCTCATGAGAGACCCTAAGCCGAGGACCCAGCTCAGAGATGCCCAGACTCCTGACCCACAGAAACTGTGAGATAAACAATGTCACTGTCAGTTGCTTAAGTGGTTCAGTAAGTATTGTTTTCAGTGGCTAACTTCGTGGTAATTTTTTAGGCAGCAACAGTTAACTAACACAGGGTCCGCTTCAATTTGAATTTCTCAAATCATCCTAATCCAGAAGTCACATGCTGTCAACTCTCCTTACAACTCCAACTGCACTGCACTAAGCTTTCACCAATTTAAAAGAATAGACACCGAAGAATCTCTACATTAAACACATCTTGATCCCTTTCCTCCAACAAAGGGACGTCATTTGCTAAATCTTCCCCTTTTTTTTTTTTTTTTTTTTTT
>NC_041227.1:15647608-15652736 GCF_002837175.3 Physeter macrocephalus | reverse complement strand
CCATGGCTCACGGGCCCAGCCGCTCCGCGGCACGTGGGATCCTCCCAGACCGGGGCGCGAACCCGGTTCCCCTGCATCGGCAGGCGGACGCGCAACCACTGCGCCACCAGGGAAGCCCTAAATCTTCCTCTTTGATGCAAGTGACAAAGAGGAAACTCAAACCGTGGCATGGCCACCTCTGGGTCTGGGAGGAAAGGATAATGGCACTCAGCCTGGCCTGCCTCACACCAGGAATGGAGTCAGATGGTTCTGAGCCACGGGTCTCCCAGACCATTTGAATAGAACTGGCCTCAGAGGAAGCCAGAGGTGGGGCATCCTTCCGTGGCTATTGTCTCATTGTTTGTAATCAAAATCTCTAGTCCATAGCAATTTTTCCCATGCTAGCATGAATTTCTCATGCCAACTAAAAGTTATCTTTAATGAAGAGCCTTAGGCTGTAAACTTGCTCCCCTGAAGAGTCAGGTCAAGCAAAATCAAAGGAGTCGGAGAAAAAGAAGCAGTATACTCCTCCAAGGAAACGCCATGCGCCCTGTTTCACCACTGGCCTCTCGATGCAATTCCAGGCCCTCTGGCTCCTCCAGACTCTCCCTCTTTTTACCTATATTTTTCTTTATGCATTTCCTCCTACCCGCCTGTCCCCTCCCATGTTGCCTTCATTCCAGTTGCTCCTAAGAAAACCTGCCTTTACAATATCAGAACTTTCCGGACAGCTAAGGTTTGCTCTTTAATTCAATTTCCTACATACTTAAACCTAGGGTTCATTAGGCGGAAGACATCATGCCAACCACCGCAGCAGACACTTGAAGAGCTGTGTCTACAAAGTCTTTAAAAATATTCTACAAACTGCCCTCTTCCCTCCTAAATGGTGGAACGGGGCCACGGTGCAAAATCTAAACAGGTTTCAGGCCTTGCCCCCTGCCCTCAGCATCTGTGTGAACTTGGGTTGGTCCTTTGCTGCATCTAAGATTCAACCTCTTAACTGCAAAAAGGTGGTTGCACTTGTTAAGAGCAAAGATTAAAATGGAATGATATGCCTAAAAATACCATAGAAAACATTACAAAGTAGAATAATGGGATTAAAGAAAACAATTTAGCCTTTTCTTATAACTCAAGGTTATCTGTTAAAAGGTCAGTTATTGTATTCGGAACCCACACCTAGTTCTTTCTCCTGACATCATTTTGTTTTAAAGTGACAGAGTTTGGGGTATTAATTCTTAGGATTAAAAAAAAAATTTTTTTTTTTTTGTTTAATTTTGTATCCTGACATCATAACTGCCATGACTGCCACAGCGTCTTGAGCAAAGCAATAAGGTGCAGTCTTCGGGGCCTTCGGAGGAGGGGAGCGTCCTCTGCCTACGTGTTACTGAGTTTACTGAGATCTCACTGCTGCTTCTTATAGCTCTCCTGCTCCTCTCTAGCAATCAGGTCATCACTCCTTTTATTAACCACCACGGCAAGCACGTCTCCCTGAAGCAGGCAGTCTCCTTCCTTCCAAACTCCCTGGGCTTGGAATCATACACAAGAGTCTGGGGGCTCTCCCTTAGGGAACGGACAGGAGCTGTGTGTGGGTTTAACATCTACTGGGTAGCCCAGAGACTCTTCAGCGTCTTTCCAAAATCTTGACGTCGCACTAGAAGGTGAGGCTTCTAAATAGCAGTATTTCAGAGGAGAAAGGAGTGTTTACACAACGCCTGGTGTACAGTTACCATTTACTGTTTCTATGTAGGACCCTACTTGATGCCTACCTATGTGCATAAACACGCATCTGCATGTCTAAAATTCAACAGTAACAAGACCATGGACATATATGATATGCAGAAGAAATTCCCATTTAACAGTGATAATTTTCACGCTATTTATTCACCACCTTACATATGTTATTTCACATAACGTGCATAATGAGATAGGTACTATCATTCCCCATTTTGGGATAAAGACATTAAAGCTCAGAGAGGTTAACTAATTTGCCCAAGGACATACAGCAAGTAAGCAAGACGATTAGGGATCCCAGGCAGTCTGAGCCCACAGCCAGCCCAGATGGGAATGAGAATATCTCCAGAGACTGTTGCAAGTTCAAGTCACATTATCAGTTTTTCCTAATAAAGAACAGTAAACTCTAAAATCCACCGATGAAACTGAGACTTACTACAATTCATACATGAATTACCAATTCTCAAAAAATTCTTAGAAACCACCACTGCTATTATCACTTGCCAGGTATCTTATATGCATCATCTCAAATGGTTGTAACCGCCCCTGCCAGGAGGGTAGAATTATTCCCCACGGAAGGATGAGGGAAGCTAGGCTCAGAGAGATACAGTAACTGGCTCAAGGACACACAGCCAGTAAGTGGCAAGAGCCAGGATTTTAATTCAGGTCTTTCTGACTTCAGTGCCTATCCTCTCTCCAACACGTCGAGTGACCCAAGACAAAACAGATTTCAAGGCAAACTCCTCTTTTGTAATCAATCTTTGCAATTCAGTAGATTTTTCTGAATCTTACACAGCTCTGAAATTGAAACAATACTGGCCTGGAAGTGAACACAGCTTGACTGAAAGCTGGGTTTGGCCAGTTAATAGCTATGTGAACAACAAGGTCCTACTGTATAGCACAGGGAACTACATTCAATATCCTGTGATGAACTATAATGGAAAAGAATATGAAAAAGAATATATATATGTATAACTGAGTCACCGTGCTGTACAGCAGAAATTCAACACAACATTGTAATTCAACTATACTTCAATAAAATTTTTAAAAAACAGCTATGTGACTTTCGGTAGGTCACACAGCCTCACTAAGATAGCATTCCTTTAGAGTAATCCAATTTCACAGAGCCTTTATGAAGATTAAATAAAAGAATGTGTGACATACTGCATGTGCCACAGGGGCTGTTTTAAATATTCTTTCTTTAATTCATCGACTATTTTCCTTTTTTTTTTTTTTTTTTTTTTTTTTTTACAAAAAATGGAATTGTAGGTTGAGATTTCAGACTGACAGATTTAGGAGAAAGTACCCATTATCATATAAGACAGAACACAGAATCTTCACATTAAAACTAAAATTGCTAAAAGTGATCTTAGAAATCACTTCCTATCCATTCATTCACCAACATGGAGTACCATGTATAGGAACTGTGCTGGGCACAGGGGATCAGCAGTGAACAGAACAAAGTCTTGACTCTCATGGAGTGTTAATTCTAATAGAAAAGAGTCAGAAAGTAAACACATAAATAAATAAAAAGACTATTTAAGGACTTCCCTGGTGGCGCAGTGGTTAAGAATCCGCCTGCCAATGCAGGGGACACGGGTTCGAGCCCTGGTCTGGGAAGATGCCGCATGCCCCAGAACAACCAAGCCCGTGCGCCACAACTACCGAGCCTGCGCTCTAGAGCCTGCAAGCCACAACTACTGAGTCCACATGCCACAACTGCTGAAGCCCACACACCTAGAGCCCGTGCTCCGCAACAAGAGAAGCCACCACAATGAGAAGCCCACGCACCACGATGAAGAGTAGCCCCCGCTGGCCTCGACTAGAGAAAGCCCGCGCGCAGCAACAAAGACCCAATGCAGGCAAAAATAACTAAATTTATTTATGTTTTTTTTTTAAAAAAAGACAATTTAAGAGGATCAAGTGCTATGAAGAGAGATGGCAAAGCTCCCTCTCATTTGGCTGAGACAGAAACGGTCCTCCAAACCAGAGAATGGACTTAATTGGCCAAAGGCCCCACATGAAATTAATGGTATATCTCTGCTCCCTAGACCAGCGGTTCTCAAATTTTCACATGTGCCAGAGTCACCTAGAGGGCTTCTTAGAACACAGATTACCCACCCCCAGAGTTTATGATTTAGCAGGTCTGTGGTGGGTCCCCCAAATTTGCACTTATAAAAAGTTCCCAGGTGATGCTGGGGCTGCTGGTCCAGGGACCACACTCTGAGAACCACTGCCTTTGAGGAATAGAGCCATACCAGAAAGCAGTGAGGCAGGAAGGGAGGAGGATAAATACCCCAAGCCTTCTCCTCCTGCCTTATAATCTCCTGCCAGGGCTCCCCATCTGCTAAACACAATTAGAACCAGAGGGCAAAGGATTCATACCTCCTGGAACTCGGAGCAGTACAAAGAAGGGCTCCATTAACACAATTCCCTCCCCCTGCCCCTTTGCAAATTAAAGGGTACTAATAATCTCCCACTGTTCCTAGTCTCTAGACGTCTCAGCACCCCTTGTGGGTTCCCTTAGCCCCAGCCATGTACAGTCCTCTCATTAAAGTGTCACAACACATTGGAGTGTAATTCTGTTTTCTGTCAGGATCCAGAGAGATACAGCAGGAGACCCCAGACACCTCCTCTAGTGGTGATATTTTTGGAAACTGACAAAAGCTATTCTATTTCTTCCTACAGTAACATCTATCAAATGCAGGTCAAATATCAGATAATCTTTTTTTTGCTACATAAATATGAATTGTACATGCAACTTCCAGGAACCTGCACAGCATATGCAATGAGGTCACTCTGAACAAAGCTTTGTGGCCTGGGATGGGCACTGGAGTGACCAACTCATCCTGGTTTGCCTGGTTTTACTACTGAAGGTCCCACATGCTGGGAAACACCTCCGTCCTGGACAAACCAGGACAACTGGTCACCCTTGCCATGTGTTCTGTGCCCCACTGAGTTCCAGCAGTACTCTCCAGCAACAGCATCACCACCAAGAACAACGAGCCTTTATTGAGCAATTTCCGTGAGCCTGGCCCCAGGCTAAGCATTTTACATACATCACCTCATTGATTTCTTAAACTACCCTACAGGCAAGTTACTATGATTCGCCTCATTTCACAGATGATAAAACTGAGGCTCAAAGGGCTCAAGTAACTTGTTCAAGGTCATACAGCTTGTAAGTAGCACAGCATTGAGCCCACATAGTCTGAGATCAGAGCCTGCACTTTTAATCACTACGCTTTCCTTCATGTCAGAGCAGATGGGTCCACCTGCCCCAGACCTGATTCCACAAGAAAAAACAGCCAAGAGCTACCAAAAGGTCACATCAGGAACCAAGCTCAAAAACCGCAGTCAGGGCTTCCCTGGTGGCGCAGTGGTTGCGCGTCCGCCTGCCGATGCAGGGGAACCCGGTTCG
>NC_041227.1:15621524-15647237 GCF_002837175.3 Physeter macrocephalus | reverse complement strand
AGAGGCCGCAGCAGAGGGAGGCCCGCATACCACAAAAAAAAAAAAAAAAAAAAAAAAAAAAAAAAAAAAACTGCAGTCACAAGAGCTGAAATTGAGAAGGAATTTACACATTCTTTATTGCAGGGCACACAATGAAAAATTCAACGGGGAGGTATTGAGTGCCTTTGGAAAATTAGAGATAAAATTACACAGGCCCTTATATTTCAGAACCAAAGTCTTGCTGCAAAAATCTCTGATGTTCAACAGCTGATGGTGCATCCTACAAACTCAAAGGCAGTCCCACCTGATGGCTTAGGCTTCAGCTGTTCATTTGTAAAACTCAAATAATCACCTCTCCTAAATCCACAGGCTGACTATCTTGTGGGTTAAATGAATTCAATCAACTATGTCCAGCTGACAAGTGTTTTCCTAAACTGCTGTGTTTGCTGGAGACCCAGAGGTCCAAAGACCATAGTCAGGGATGAACCCTTCATCCCATCTGAGTTCCTGGGAGGGTGGCACCTTCAGCTGCTGAGCCCCCAATGTGAAACCAGCCGCATCTAAGGGCCCAACTTTTGTTCTAGGACAAATGAGGGTCCTTTCTATGAATTACCCTCTTTTGATACTGGGATGGTTGAGACTTATTTGGGGAGAAGATGGGGCTTCTTTCTTAGGAAGACAGCCCCTCTTCCCCACTCGGAAAAGTCTCCTACCATTCAACATTATGTGTTTAAGGACCTGGAGTCTGAAATGAGATGACTCAGGTGTGACTGTGGCCAAGCCCTTGAGCCTCCATAAAACCGGTTCTCTTACCTGATATATGGGATTGTTGTGCCTGCTTCATAAGATCGTTATGAGAATTCAATGAAGCCTTAGAACTCCCCCGCAATTTTCTCATTGAAAATTCTGCAGAAAGGCTTTCCACCCAGGAACTTCAAGTGGGACCTAAACTCTTCCCCTAAGGATGAATTGAGCACAGCACCTGGCACAAAGTAAACCGGACCGAGAGCAGGAAGCAGTGGCTAAGAACACAGATTCCAGCCTCAAACTGCTCGGGTTCAAGCCTTGGCTCTACCACTCACTAGCTGTGCAACCTTGGGCTTAACCACTCTGTTCATTTTTTTATGATAACTGTACCCACAACATAGGACTGTTATGAAGACTCCACAAGTGACAATTAGTAAAGCCTTTGAAAAATGCCTGTGGCTCATTTTAAGTTTTTAAAGTACCCAATAGTGTTAGTGTTCCCTATTTGGCAGTCATTTCCTCTCTTGTATTTACTCCCCTGGTGTTCAGTTTGAATCCTTCAGGCTCTGCAGACACACCCCGGTGCACATGTGATTTTCATAACTTTTAAATCTGGTTGCCCATTATTATTCCCCTATCATCCATCATTTCACCAAGTGACTTGTCATCTCCTTGTATTTTCTGCTTTCCATTCCAACATGAGCCAAATGCTCCGCTCCTCTGGATACTCTTATGGGTTTAGAAATTTTCACCCCAGGAGAGTGAAAATTCTTTGTTATATTCTAATCTGGACTAATGGAGTCGCCCTTTGAAATGAACAATCCTGGAAACAGATTCTGTTTGTTTCATCTCCTAGACCTGGGGATTTCACAACTTATTCCTTTTGAACAAACTATGGATGGTGTCAAATAACAAAACTGATTCATCGGGAAAGGGTAGATTTTTAATATTTTAACCCCTATCAAAGATGTCAAATGATTTGATTTTCAGGGGGAAACAATCAAAAGCCTAAAGTCAGAGACTAGAACTCCAGCCCTAAGAAACACCAAAGTCGGGCTTCCCTGGTGGCGCAGTGGTTGAGAGTCTGCCTGCCGATGCAGGGGACACGGGTTCGTGCCCCGGTCTGGGAAGATCCCACATGCCGCGGAGCGGCTGGGCCCGTGAGCCGTGGCCGCTGAGCCTGTGCGTCCGGAGCCTGTGCTCCGCAACGGGAGAGGCCACAACAGTGAGAGGCCCGCGTAACGCAAAAAAAAAAACAAAAAAAAAAAAACACCAAAGTCATCTGCTCATTTTACAGATGGGAAAACTGTGCCTAGGTTCACAGCATCTCTAAACACTGAAAAGATTATGGAACATTATTCTTCTGTGTCAAATGTACCCTCCTCAAGCAAACCCAAAGGCTGCCCCATGGAAGAATCTCTGTTATTCTCCATGAGACCCCAGGAGAGAGAAGGTGTAGGAGGTAGATGGACACTGATGCCTAAGAAGGCCGCTCCATCGGGGCCCCAGTCACTCATGCTCAAGTGCCTCCCTACATTTGTAACACAATTCTCTCCTTTGCTCCTTCTAACCAGATGCAGGGGTCTTATAATTCCCCATAGGAATCCTCATTACAGACTTTGAAAGGCAGCTTTCCATAAAGAAAATAAGACCTCAATTTGTTTTGAAAGAATGATTGAGGAACAGTTCATATGTTTAAAATCCCTATAATTTACGACAAATCTTAAATTGCAAGGGTATCACTTTTTAAGGAAATAATTGAAATGCAGAAATATTACAAAGAGAAGTATAATTAACACCTATGTTCTTCTCTATCAAGAATTATCAACTAATTTTAACAAAGTTTAAATGTATTCTCCTTTTCAAATGAAATAGATTACAAATTAAAGCCAAAATGCCGTTTATCTACCATCTCAATTCCATTTCTCTCTATACCTATTCTGCAAAGAGTAGCCTACCATTTTGCTTCTTATACTAACATACACATAGTGTGATTATTAATACAATATTCGACTGTTACATCCATAAAATTGGCTCTTTTTTCTTCCTACAGGAAAGGATGTGGCCTTGCAGATGCTGAGTTTGCTTCATGAACCAGAAGAACCTATTTGTAAATATTCGTAAATATCTCTTAATAAATGCTCATATTTTTAGTATAGGATCTTCCAAGATGCTATGCAATGGCATGGCAAAAACTGGGCTGCTTCTGTGCATAAGCAGGATTCTGCCGGCGTTGAAGATGTCACCAGCAAGTATGCACCCCATGAGGGGAACCAAGAGGCCAGAAAAGGTCAGGCCAAGACACCACATCTGCTTCATCTCTCTGTAGTCACCTCACTTCCATGATATCCTGTATCTTTAGCTAAATAAATCAGGAATTTATGAAAGTTTGGAGCACATACAAGGTCTCTGCCGGATAATTTGTAATCCATTTTAATTACGCCGTTGGTGTCAGAAATGGGACAGGCACGCTGTGCTCACTATCATGGCCAGATTTTACTCTGAGATCAGAATGCCAAAGTAGGAAACAATAAGTAAAACATGCTGAAACGTGAGAATTTCTGTGAGAGGCTCTGAGCCAAGTGGAATTCCTTCACTGTTCCTCTGCCTCATACCATTTGGACCCTGCATATAGTAAAAGATGGCTGAGCCAAGGGCAATGAGCCCAAGGCATAATTCCTGGAATCTTCTATATGAGCCAAAACGCTAGCTAGAACTAAGAATCTCCAAAGGGAGTTGAGACCCCAAAAGAAGGAAATGTCAAATTTGAGCCAAAGCCTACAGATCACAAAGGGATGGCCCCCAATTAGACATCTGAAAAGGTAGGCTAGAATAGGGGAGGTACCAAGGACCCCTAGAGCTCCAGGTGGAACGGGTGGTCAGCAACTTTCCAATGACAAATGATAGCTGCTGAGGTTTGGGAGGTAAGAGGAAATGAGAATGGAATTAAGAATTGCTAAGTCAATTCTCAGGGAAAAGCAATTACAATGTGCTTCTGCATACAAGTGAATTTAAATGTATGCTGAACATTTTACGTGCAAAGAGATGTAAAGATAATAAAGGTAAGGGAGTTCTGACTTCATCAACCTTCACTAAAATAGCGACCAATAAGGAGAGCGGTCCCAAGTTAAACTAAGAAAATCTACCTTAAAATATGTGTACACAGCACAGGGAGATCAGCTCGGTGCTTTGCGACCACCTAGAGGGGTGGGATAGGGAGGGTGGGAGGGAGACGCAAGAGGGAGGAGAAATGGGATATATTGCTGATTCACTTTGTTATAAAGCAGAAACTAACACACCATTGTAAAGCAATTATACTCCAATAAAGATGTTTAAAAAAAAAAGAAAATTAGAGTTAAATATTAAAAAATAAAAATAAATAAAATATGTTTACATCTTTACACACAGTAGTGACCTTGGAACTCTGGGATTTGTTCAGGTGACTCCTCCACCAAAAATCGTGTTCAAGGGGTCAAGTCCCAGAAATAATGCTATACTTGGAATACACATCCTCTGTACAGAAAATTTTAAAGATTTAATTGAAAGGAAAAATTTTGCATTGATAAGTACACCCCTCCAAGAAAGTTTTTTAAACTTCTGTCTGAAGCAAGAGTGGTATGGTACTTGGGTTCGGTTAAGGTGTCTGCATGTTTGAACTGAGCATCTCAACAGTTGGAAACTACAAGTTTCCTCTTTTCCAGGAGATTCCACAGTTCCTCCATAAATCCAATTTAAAGGGCCTCAAGACAATGCAACCCAAGTGTGAGACAGCTGCCCTCTGCTTTGTTCCAAACAATGTGTCTAGAGGAAGATCACCATCCTAAACTGGAGCCAGCTGAGATACAGGGAAGAGGCTGGCCATCCTCCTGGCTTCTGAATATAACTGATCATTCCTCCCACTCCACCTCATCCCTCCCCAGCCCTGGTTTGAGACAGGTTAGAATCTTGCTTAAAGTCTTAGTTTCCGAAGTTTCTGAGCTGAAAACCATTCCCCCAACCCAGTGCACACATTTCCTATAACAAAAAGTAAAAAGATAATGTAACAGGTGCAGAGATGGTAAACAGAAAATATTTGGCAGAAGAAAGAAAAAATAATAGTTAAAAATATCAGGAGCTCTGGTTCTGGAAATAGGAGAGAGACTGAACATGGAAATAGCTTTGAACTCAAAGCTGATTCACTGGAGCAGAATGACCCAGTCCTTGACCCAGTCCTGCATGTACAGCTGTGCAGGTTCCACAGAGCCACATGCAGCAGCCCTGACCTAGACACCTAGGACAATTATGCCCTCACCTCCCTCATAGCAGGAGGGGTGCCTGGCACCCAACCTTGCACAGCCTGACTCAGCAGGACTGAAGATGACAATGAATAAATGAGAAATTGCTCAAAAGTCCAAGCCCCTGAAAGTGGAACCCAGACAAGCATTTCCCCAAGGCATATAATGGGCAAACTCAAGGTGTCTTGGTTTCCTCCTTCCTCAAGGTCACCTTACAGAGATGACTCCAAAAGAGCTTGTGGTTGGGACCATCATAAACTGGTGACCCTCCCGCCTACTTACAACTGCCTAGGAAAGCACAATGGGGACCTCTGGAACCACCACCAAGCAAATAGGTAACCTGAGTAACAGGTAAATTCCTGGAGCACATCCCCATCAGGAACTCCAATGTCTGGTCAGCCCATCTGGATTTTTACAAAACCATACTTCCTGGAAGATCTCATGGGCCCCAACCACAGTCACCTAAAAAAATACCGTGATTGAAGTTCTTCTGTAATGACTGTACTACTGCCTCAGCAATCAAAACTAAACGTACATGCAGGACATGTTTTGATCCATAAAATAATCTGTATATTTACATTAAACTTTCAATCACTGTAACTTAATATGTAACTTAATAAATTATCAATTTTCGTCTTATGTGAAAATAAAAAAACTCTCTAGACATGGGTCAAAAAGGTCTAAAATATTAAGTACTAAATTTTTTAACTGGGATATCTATATGCAATAAAAATAGTAAATTTTAGCTAAACTTTATTATAGCCCTAAACTACTAGTGTTTATTATAAAATGGTTCTTGTGGAACCTACATACTAGTGTAAACATTTTATAGTCTTATAAAAACACAGTACTTCAACTTTTAGGATAAAGTTTGAAAAGTTTTCTGATGAATCTTCATATTAATTCATTTTTTACTTTCTGACCTTCATAATTAACTTTTTTAAGATTTAAGCTAAGTCAATTATGGGACAATAAATCTCTCTACTCAAAGTCCTTTAAGGAGAGAAATCTTGACACTGAACTGATACTGGTGCCCAAAATAATAAAAAGAATGAAAAGATGTGAACACACTTTAAAAGTGATGTTTGTAATTTTTTCCCCAAGATACAAGGTTTCCTATACTGCGTGTCATTTATTTGAGGTTCCTGTGGTTGGCAGCTCCTAACATGGTTATGAAAGATCCCCGCTTCCTGGTAGTCAAGCCCTTGTGTGATTCCCTCCCCTTGTGGGGGAGTGGGATCTAGTGACTTTACTTGAAGATGGCAAGAGTGATGAGATGTCATTTCCAAAATGAGGTTACAGAGACTGACTTCCGGCTTGCTCATACGCTCTCCTGTCCCCTCAATAGCTCACTCTGGTGAAGCCAGGAACCATGTTGTGATGGAGGGCCCACTTGGCAAGGAACCCAGTTGGCCTCTCTCCAGCTCATGAGGAACTGAGGCCCTCAATCCAACAGCCATGAGTAACTGAATCCTTCCAACAACCAAGTGAGTGATCTTGGAAGCAGACCCTTCCCCATTCAAGCCGAGTTGACTGCAGCCCCAGCCAGTATCTTGACTGCAGAGATCCAGAGCCAGAGAACCCAGCTGTGTCACTCAGATTCCTGACTCAAAGAAAAGTTGTGAGAAAATAAAGGCACTGAGTTTCGGGGGACCTGTTACACGGCAATAGACAACTCACCAAGTTGCCTTAGGATGACACTGGGATATGTTTTTCTTCATTTTAGAAAGCTGGAGCTCAACAAACACTGACAGGTGAGAATCATCTGGACCTGTGCACTTAGGGGCCAATTCCAAGATGCTTCAGAAGGAATAGTGACATCAACTTCGAGGCTATACTCACATTTAAGCACATACCTTGACAACGACAAAATTATTTTTAATTAGACAAATAAGTTCTCATGCTCAAGTGAACTTTAAAAAAACCAAAGAGATAAATGGTCCTAAAGGCATGCTGTTTAAAATATCTTTTTCTATCCCTAACATTACCAAGAGCCCCTGTTTTATTCTCTTCCAGTGTTCAAATAAAACCTCCCAATGTGCAGCTCGGGTTCTGATATCTCCACAAAAAGGGATCTGGGCTCTTTTTTTTTTTTTTAAACATCTTTATTAGAGTATAATTGCTTTACTATGGTGTGTCAGTTTCTGCTTTACAACAAAGTGAATCAGTTACACATATACATATGTCCCCATATCTCTTCCCTCTGGGTTCTTTTCAAAAAAAATAAATAACTGACTACATGTTTGGAACAGAAAACCTAGGGGTAAGCCTGAAGTTCCTTGTTGTCACAGAAAAATCAGGATGCTCTCAAAGATGTTTGAAAATGGTGAAAAAGGATCTGGTTTAAAGGGGCTCCCAATGACTAACTTGTGATCATTTGAGCAGCAGAAAAGTCATAATTATAATCCAAAAGAGCAAGTACAGGCCATTCAAAGCCACCCCATTCATGAGGATTAAACTTTAAGCAGGCTTTAAAAAGTTCTCCTTGCGGATATGAATTCATGAATTCATGCTTGGTTCCAAAGAGACAAATACATGACCCTTAAAAGATTAATAACCACCCACTATGAATTACAGGAGGATCAAGAGAAATGGGTTTGTGATCTCATGATCAGTTTCGGAACCACTGGGATAAAAGGGAAGTAAAGTTAAGTCTGGGTGATCCGAGAGGAACAGGCTTTCCAGGGTCTTGGGAAATTGGAGCTAGGAATGTGGGTGACAGCACTGCGTCCTCCCCTGGAAGAGGACAAGTGTCATGATGTCCAGAATGTTTGAGGTTAATAAACATCTTAAGAGCAGCACATGAACTGCCGGTGGCACGTTCTTCCGGGGTGTTGATGGAAGCCCTCACAAAAGGCAGAAAAACAAGAGCTGTTTCCTCACCCCTGAAAGTTGTTCATCCTGTTAGGAAACTGAGGGGCCAAAAGCATGTTGTACCTGCTCCCAAGCAAGGGGGCTTCCACCCTTCTGTTAAATTTCCACATCCTTGGCTTAATGAGAAAGAAAATGAATGAACGGTCTATTCCCTCCTCCCCCTCCCCCCCACCCCCCCATCCCCCCGCATTCCAAACCCTACCAAAACACTCCAGGCACAAAGCATTCGCATCTTCAATTTTAATAGACATTGCCAAATGAGCACTCAAAGAAGCTGTTTCAATAGTCACTACTCAACAGGGAACAAAGCCACCTAATTGCTCAGATCCTTATCAAAACCTGATAGTCTTAAACTTTTTCATTTTTGCCAAACTGATGAGAGGGAAGAAACATTAGCTCATTGATTTAATTCACAGTCTAAAGAGCCTAAAAGAGGGGTGGAAGGACAAACCAAAAATAACGCCTTGCAAATAATGAATGCAACAAACTATTTTGGAGACCGGTAAGGCACAATTAAGAGTGATGCCGCTTACCGGGTGCCTGTTTTGTGCCAGGAACCAAGCTCGACAATTTACAGGAGTTACCTCTGGCTCTTGCAGCACCAGGGCACAGGTGTGCCCCCTTTACAGATGCAGAGATAAAGGTTCAGAACAGTGAAGTAACTTACCAAGTTCATATCACAAGCCGGGAGCTGGGATTTAGAGAGTTACTCAACCATCACCACCTGCCAGTTTTCAAATCTTTCCATCACTCCAAAACGTTCTCTCATGCCCACTTGCTACAAATACCTGCTCCCATGCCCAGCCCCAGGCAACTACTGCTCTGCCTTCTGTCTCCATAGATTTGTCTTTTCTGAATATTTCATACAATATGTAATCTTTTGTAACTGGCTTCTTTTGCTTAGTGTAATGTTTTTTGAGGTTCATCCATGCTGTAGCATATTATCAATAGTTCATTCCCTTCTATTGCTAGTAGTATTCCACTGGATGGATTCACCAGTTGATGGACATTTGGATTCTTCCCAGCTTTTGGCAACCATGAATAACACTGCTATGAGCATTCACGTACGTGTCTCTGTGTCGACATATGTTTTCATCTCTGTTGGGTATATTCCTAGAAGTGAAATGGCTGTATCCTATGGCACGTGTACGTTTAACTTTTTAAAGAAACTGCCAAACCACTTACCGAAGTGGCGTCACCATTTTTCATTCCCTCCAGCATCAAATGAAGATTGTAAGCTGAATATTCAAGAAATTGGAAAGACTATCTATTCCACTTGTGCACCAGTGAATGTGTGTGTCAGATGTACTTCAGCAGCTTGACTAGAGTGTGAAAAAAAAAAATTGTCTGTAACACTGTAGACTCACTTCAATTTATTAGTCACCCATCAGTCTGATGGTGGATCTGGTGGGGTTTCTGAGCAGCCCTCACCTGGGTAAATACCTAGGATGTGCCGAGGGAAACAATGCTGACATTTTGAAATAAAACAGGCCAAAGGATCACTGTTTCTCAACGGCTCCTCATCTCTGCCTTTTTGACACATTAATTCCCATTTTTCACAGTTGACTTCTGGCAGATCCCTTGGGATCTATACCTCGCGTCCTCACTGCGTCCCTCTGTATCTTTTCCAAAACTTGCAACTCTTACCAATAGATCATGAATAAATATGATCATGGTCATTTCTCCCTCTTCCAGGCAAAGAAGGGTGTCCAGCAAGACCACATCCATCGCTGAATCTCATCAGCCCCTCTGGTAACCCTGTCCCACCTGCACACAACACTAGGGCTCCCCGCTGTCCCTCTGGCTGCATCTGATTGCTCTTAATCCACAGAAAACCCACAGCATTCTTCCTCTCCAAACCTATTTGAATCCATTTTATAAGATTTCACAAGACACTCCAACTACTTTCTAATATCTACATGGTGCTGCCTCCTAGCCCCAGTTCCGTAATGTGCCTGCAAATGCTATTACACCTGTCAGGCATGGTTTGTTTTCAATAATCTCATAGCTTTTTTATTTACTGGACCGCCCCAGCCCTCTATGCGTTTACTTAGTCTTCGCTTATTTGTCAAGTGCACAAAGCATCTTTCCCCTCACAGCCCCAGAGGGCCACGCACTTGATTTCTAGGTTAGGTAAAAGATGGCAGTAGAGCAGGAGGAAGAGCCAGGAGGCAAGGAAGACAGTGTGAGGAGGGTGGTAGGAAGGGAGGGAAGACGTACGTGAACACTGTCCAGTTACAATGTGTGACCACTCTGTTTTCCATCCGTTCTCATTTACCAGGTAAAACATGCTTGGAACTAAACACACCTATCTAAACCTTTGAATGGCCAAATGTATTAGTATCACCTGTTTCATTCCAAGTCTCTTTCTAAAAGTGGCTGCAGAGAATCAAGCCTCCGTAAAGAAGAAAAAGAGAAACGCTAAAAATCATCACCAAAACCCAGCCATCTAATTTTCAATTCATAACTGAGCTTAACATCAGTGCCCCCTCGGCCTGTGTACATGCATCAATGCCAGGGCAAGTAAGAGAAAAAGGCTCCCCTTCAGGATAAAGTAGTACAATGCACTCACGCTTCGTGCATCATCTTATCTAGTCTTTATAAAATCCAGTGAGGCAGCTATCATCATTCTCACCTGACAAATGAGAAGCTGGGGATTAGAGAAGTAAATGACTTGCCCAGGCTGACACAGCTGGAAAGAGGCAGGGGCAGTATTCAAACTGAGGACTTCAGACTCCAAAGCTCATACTCTTTTTTGCTCAATCAGGCTGCCTCCCGAGTTAAACTCCCCCGTCCCCCATTACAGGTACCTTGAGACTCTACCATCTCTTCATCATCATCAATAACTGTGTATCAAGGACCCACTGCCTATATGGCATTGCTCTTGTTTCCACAGCAACACGCTGCCAGAGAGTCATGGGAGTATCCCGTGCTCAAAAAAATGATGATGTAATGTCCTGTGATTGTGGCTCTGAAAGGTGACAGTTACACTACTACAGAGGATGCCGTCTCAGCTGGCAGCCTGGAGCCTGCAGGAGCTAAGCAAGAAGAAAAGAAGGAGAGGAGAAAGGCAGTGGGTTATAACCCAAGACGGTGGTCTAGTTTCACTATGAACATGTTTGCGATTGTTGCTGAAACAGAATCCTAGCCAGGTTTGCACATTAATGGTTCTTTTATTAGAAAACAAATCAAGCAATCCAGGAGAGAAAGTAAAATTTGACTGTACTGCTAACAGTTCCCCAGAGGTATGTGGCAATGATTATCGAGTTAAATGACTACATCGCTAACAATTGTGATGGCAAGTCAGTCCCTCTCAGATCCATTCTTGCTCTCAATGTACGGATGCTGAAACCCACTAGTAAATAAATAAATTATCCCCTTATCCATTTGTTTAACTGTTTCCTTCTTTCCTCATCCCAAATCATGTTTTTGCCACACTTTTCAGAGGCTGATTTTAAATGTGTTGGGTTTTTTTTTTGCCATCATTGCTTACAAAAATAATCCTGGCTCATGAAACACATCTCACAAGAAGGAAGAAGGAAATTGCCTTTTGATGACAAGCTTTCACCACTGACTTTTGGACACTGTGACCGACACATTACAGCAAAGTATATTACCCCAACTGTGTACTGGATGTAAGCTTACAAACTGAAATTGCTTTCGAGACTGAGAATTTTCAGATTAAAAGAATATGGAGAGCACACCACTGAGTTTTTAAACGTATTATTTACCCAAACTTGCCAAAAGTTTTAAATCAGATTCTTTCAAAGAAATCAAACTATAGTCATATTTAGATTTGGGTTAACAATGTCTGCATTTATAAATAAAGTAAGAAGATAAGTCCATTTTTTAAAGTCAGCATTTGCAGCATTCCTGCATCTACAAGTGCAGATGTTAGAAACCTGGAAAAAATAATTAACTTAAGTCTTCTAGTTAGCATTAAACCAGAAAGGAGAGAATAGATACATACAGAAAATCCCCATTTTTACAAATGAGTGAGGCTTAGAATGCATCATATCTCCAACACAAGTTAATCCCCCCCGCCTCGTTTAAGAAGCCCCTGGAACAAACGCAGCCACTTGCTAAGAATACACTAGAGTAGGTTTGCAGAAGCCACTCAGCTCAGGTCGAATCAAAAGAAACATGGTGCCTTAAATTTCTTCCCAAACTGTACTCCAGGATTGCTTCTCCTTCCCCTGTGTTCCGAAGAGCAAACAAAGAAGAGGTGCTTGCTCCTCACACTTCTCTAAATGTTTTAACAAAAGGCTGCTGAATAAACACATTACTCACTTAAAAATTGAAAAGAAGTTCTATTCCGGAGATAAAAGCAACTAGATTTGCATTTTAACAGTTGTGGGCGAGCGCCACCTGGCGGGAGCATCCGGAGCCGGCTTGCTTTTAGCATCGGGCAGCTTCCCAAGCCCGTACGGTTTTACCGCACGCCACCCAAGAACGCTCTGAGACCCGTGGAGGAATATTTTTGACACTGGTTCTTGCCGCGGAAACCTGAGTACTATTCATGGGTGGCAGGCCTGGCAGGCCTTGGAGGATAGTAAAAATTTAAGTCACAAATGATGCCTGGTCCCCAGGACTGCCCCCAAGCATCCTCCTCCTTCCCTGCCCTAGCACACCTAACACAGACCCAAAACGAGGAAAACAGGAATTGTGCACCATCTCCAGAATGATGTGTGGCTGTCCCTCTTCTCTTACTTGCTAAACCAACCTATCAGCTTCACACACCTCAAAAGAAGTGTCCTGGTCGCCTAACTTCCCAGCCACGAAACAAGCTGTTCCTTCGCAGAAGTCCCATATTCAGTTCCCGTTTTGGAGCAAGGAAGACTCCAGTGCATTTCCAGTGGAATGTCACTCCAGCGGCTATTAACCTCAGAGGCAGCCTGTTTAAAGAGGTTACACTCCCCCACAGTTTTTCTCTTTCTTCCCTTCTCTTTCTTTCAGCGTGATAATAGATGGGCACCGCTGTTACTCATCAATCCAAAACGAATCTTTTCCTAAGTCCCACTAGCTCATCTCAGCCTGCCCCTGTGATCCCAGCAATCTCCCCTCAGCGTGGTCACACCTGAGCTAATTGGAAACTGCAAGGTGATTCTGAACTTGGAAGCATACCTGCACCCCTTTCTCCCTTCTCTCCTTCCCCCACCGCCTACCCTTTGGGGGCTCAGGGCTGGAAGCTGCCTCCTGTGGGCTTTGGGGATGTGTAAGATCCCGGATCCTGGTGGCCTCCTGTGCATGCCAACTTGCCATTAGTAGCATGCCAGGGCAAACGCCCCCCGCCCCCCCCCCCACACACAGGGGGAACTACCTCTGCTCGCCTACCTGCACCCCTTTCTCCCTTCTCTCCTTCCCCCACCGCCTACCCTTTGGGGGCTCAGGGCTGGAAGCTGCCTCCTGTGGGCTTTGGGGATGTGTAAGATCCCGGATCCTGGTGGCCTCCTGTGCATGCCAACTTGCCATTAGTAGCATGCCAGGGCAAACGCCCCCCGCCCCCCCCCCACACACAGGGGGAACTACCTCTGCTCGCCTCCTCCCCATGGTCAAATCCAAATACGAGTCCCCCAAACTTTTCTGGAGCAGACCCGCTCACAGGTCAAAGCCCCTCCACCTGAAGCGCCTTAACAGGTGCGACCGTTTGCTTCGGATAAGAACCACGGGGCAGGAAGGAGGAATCGCCGTCTCGATCGTTAACACCAACACCTCCACGGTGCCTTCAGCGGCGTAAGGACAAGCTCAGGGAAGCAGCGTGGTTAGAGCAAGTCTGGGGCCGCCTGTCTCCCCCGTGAGACAAGAAAAGCCACCGCCCTGGCTGCCTCGGCCTGCTGGCGACCGGTCCTCCCCACGAAAAGCGCGCGCTGCCCAGGAGGCTGCCGGGGAGAGGACGCTCCACCCCGGGCGTCGATGCCGCTTCCCGTCTCGCCGCCCCAAACACTCAAATGACAGATTCCGACAAGTGGGAGGCGGCAAGCGGAAATATTCGCCACAGCCGCGGAAAGTTACTCGAGGCCGGGGGGTCCGCAGGAAAGTAAAGCGGCACACTTCGCCGAACGCGGCCGGCCGAGGGACGGCGGGGGCCGGGCACGCTGGCCCGGGCGCGCCTGGACACGGCTGCCCGCGGCTGCAGTCGGGGACCCGGGCTCCGGCCAGCCGCCCCCCGCATCCCCCGCGAGTCTGCACAACTTTCTCTTCCCGGGGCCCGGCGGCAGGCGCCCGGACGCGCCGGGGAGGGAGAAGGGGCCGGGGGCGCACTCACCTGCGGCGCTCTGCGCCCGGGCGCCGGGCAGCGGCGGCAGCTGCAGCCGCAGGAGCAGGCTGAGGGCGAGCGCGGCGAGGCTCGCCATCCGGGCGGCGGTGGCTCAGCCCCTTCCCGCGGGGGCCGGGGCCGGGACTGGGGCGGGCGCGGGGCGGCCCCGCATCGTCGGCGCGGCCGCAGGCGGTGCGCGCCGCTGGGCTCGCGGAGCCGGCGCCGCTGCGCTCGAAGCCGAGGCGCAGCGCGAAATGAGGCGGGAGGCTGGGCGGGGGCGGGATGCGGGGCGGGGGTAGGGGGGCGGTGTCCCCGGAGTCCTAACGCCGCCGCCGCCGCCGCCGCCGCCCACCCGCCCGACGCTCCGCCTCGGCCGCGCACACACCCTCGCGCGCACGCCCGCGCCTCGCACACGCCCGCGCCTGGCCCAGGCGGGCTCCCCGCGCTCCCTCGCCGGGCCGGGCGGCTCGGGGCAGCTGGCTCGTACAGTCACGCGCCCCGCGGGGTCCTCGCCCCTTCCCCCCGGGCCGCGCCGCCGCGCACCATCTGCCCGGCTGGGGTGCAGGTATAGGGGGCGGTGGGGGGAGGAAGGAGAGAGAGAGAAGCCGTGGGAGAACAGGTGAGTGGGGGGACGGATGCGAGAGGAGGGAAGGAGGGGGCAGGCGTCTCGACTCGGGAGCGGGGACCAGGTGAATGGGGGGAAGGGAGGGGTATCTCCCCTCAACTGTAGCAGGTGTCCGCTGGTGAGGGTCTCGGGCACGCCCTGCGATGGGTAGTTCATGTAAGAGTCGTCACCCCACCTCCAGCACGCGCGCGCGCGCGCGCACACACACACACACACACACACACACACACACACACACACTCTTCTGGGTGCATCTATGACCGCGCCGCAATTCCCACCCCCCACCCCCGGCATCAGCCTCACAGGCACCCCCTCCCCCCCCCCCCACCCCGCGCGCGCGCGCGCGCACACACACACACACACACACACACACACACACACACACACTCTTCTGGGTGCATCTATGACCGCGCCGCAATTCCCACCCCCCACCCCCGGCATCAGCCTCACAGGCACCCCTCTCATTCACCCACATGTCTCCCTTGTCACCACCCCACACTGGAGGGGGTGAAGACTGGGCATGAGGCATCCCAGTCTCTCTTGCTGCCTTCCCCCTTCCCCTTCTCCGGAGACAGATCCCTGTAGCTTTTTCCTTTTTCTTCCCGGTCTGAACAAAAGACGTGGTTGAGGCTGAAAGCCTAAAACCATAGATCAGAGTCCAAGCTGTCCCTTGCAGCCCACAGGCTGGGACTCTGCTCTCCTGGGAGCAGGGGATCTCATGGAAGAGACCAGGTGCCACTTGGTCCTGGCTGGGGGCCTGGGCTGTAAAAGCCAGGGGCGGGGCCTCTGGGCAAAGCTCAAGGGGTTCACACTCTGTGAACCTGGCCAAAGCCCTCCTTCTTCTGTTTCAGCAAGCCCCAGCCCCCGACCCCATCCCCAGTCTCATCCTTGTTGGGACTCCAAGGATTGGACTGGACAGACTGTTGGGGAGAAATATGAAAGTCGGGCATGGTTAGGGTTTCCAAAACTGGGAGCCTGGGGCTCTGGATTGAGTTGCTCTGGCAGAGAACACAGAGTCTCCCTCTCCTGCCCCCCAGTTCCCACTAGATGGAGTGGAACGGTCGCCTTGAATAGAGACCACTAACTGCCCCCATGCTACACTTGTAATCCCAGGCTAATTCTTCCAACTCTTGTCTAGCTGCCCCCCACCACCTTCACAGGTGAAGGGCTTGGGCTAGCCTAGGTCTGCTTCCCAGACCCCTGCCTGGGGAGCGTGGGATTCTGCAAGTCTGGGGAGAGGCCTGGGAGTGGGACCTATTACCAGCTGCCTCAGAGCTTCTTAATAATTCTGCAAATACCTACAGGGCACTTAACCATGTACCCTGCTCGGCTTCTTCATCTGTCACCCGAGGCCTGTCTCAGGCAGGGGAGTTATTAGGGAGGCCTGACCCAGGCCCATGACCTGTGACTCTGGGCATGGCTGATCCCAGGGCCTGACCTGGGGAGCAGGAGGTTTCTAAGCCACTAAGGAGCTTCTAACTTGTCCTGGTTCCCTTTGGCTCCTAATCATGCCCTGTCTCAGACTTTCTGGAAAAGTATAAAATAGCAGTTCTCATAGAGTCCTCAGAGCACAAGCCCTCCCACACCCACACTCTAGAGATGCTATATCACTGCCTTAAAAAAATCCCACTGAATGGGGTTCACGTGGCCCCAAGAAAAAGCTCTGTTCGCAAGGTAACGAAGCTGGTGGAGCAGGACCAGTGCCTGCCCTCAGCACCAGCCTGTGCCTGCCCAGGCTGAGCCATGGCCCTCTGTGCTTTCCCAGCCTCCCTCCACCTGGAAACTGACCCCTCTGTTCCTTCAGGAGCCTAACCTGCTGCCCAGTAGGACTCTGACTCCGGTCACAGCACCGTGCTTTTGCACCTGCCATTCCCTCTGCCTGGAAGGCCCTTCCCTGCATCATCTCCCCAGTTAGCCCATGCTGGTCCTTAAGGCTTCTCTGTGAAACTTTGGCAGAGAGGCACTTCCTGCCCTATGCCTATTGCCAAGGCCCCCTGGGACAGCTGCTGTAGGGATGCTTTTCACACTGGGGGGAATGTGGTTCGTCCCCTGGGTCTTTTCTACAAGCCTGAGTTCTCAAAGGGCACCTGGACACTTAACACAGGGCTGCTGGGTGATGGGAGGTTGATGGGGGAGGGGGAGGGGGAGGGCTGGCTCAGGGCCACAGATGCCTGTCTTCTCAAGGGAGGGGCTTCATGGAGAGTGACAGCATCATCTCCCACCCTCCTTCACTGGGACTTCGGTGCTGATTAGAAAGGAGGGGCTGCTTTCCCACCTGCCCCCCATCAGCCTGGGGAGCTGGGGGAACTTGACCACGTGTTCACTCCTGGCTCAGGGCTGGGTTCGGTGTCAGTGCTGAAGCAAGGAAGCCAGGGCCTGGGGTGGGGTTTGTGATGGCTGGAAA
This sequence comes from Physeter macrocephalus, assembly GCF_002837175.3. NCBI lineage: Eukaryota > Metazoa > Chordata > Mammalia > Artiodactyla > Physeteridae > Physeter > Physeter macrocephalus. Next base: position 15,630,078 of record NC_041227.1, on the reverse strand, counting down.
GGCCCCCAGCCCCTTTCAATTCCACTCAAGAAGGTAGCTCCTTATCCTTGGGATGACTCTGCCCTTAACCCCGTGGGACTTTTGGCAAGACCTCTCTCAGCCTCAGTGTCCCTGTCTGCACAGTGGCTTCCCTTTCGGCTCTGGTGGGGGCCAAGACAGGAGTGTTCAGACACTTTAGCTGCAGATCACTTAATCTGAGCACAGTTTGAGGGGAAGCCTGAAACATGGGCATTCTTTCAACAAGTGAGCTGGCTGGCTGCCATGTGCCAGGGATGGTAGGGCTGTGGGTTTGCAGCTTGAACAGCAGACTTGGTCTTTGCCTTCGTGGAGTTTACAGTCTCGTGGGAAAGACTGGACAAAAAGAAGGGAGGTAAAGATCCCAGTGGTGATCTCCATCTCCCCAGCCCCTCCCCTGCTCCCAGTGATGACTGTTCTCCAGTGGGGGGCAAAGGACTGGGGGAAGACAGCTTGGGCCAAGATGCTTCACTTACCCCTGGGGAAAGCCCAGTGACATAGCTACTGTTTTATCCCCATCTTATACACAAGGAAACTGAGGCTCAAAGAGGCAACACCCTGTGTAGGGAGGCAGCCGAGGAGTGGCCCTCCACTGGAGCCTTCTCTCTCCTTGCTCTTGTGCAGGGCACCTTTAGCCATTTAAATATAAAATTTAGAAATGCAGTCTTTAGTCGTACCAACCGCACTTCAAGTGCTCAGGAGCTACACATGGTTAGTGGCTGTCATATTGGACAGTACAGATATAGACCATTTCCATTAACACAGAAAATTCTATTAGCACTGCTCAAACTACAGCCTATGGGCCAAATCTGGCCCACTGCCTGTTTTTTTTAAATAAAGTTTTATTGGAACACAGCCATGCTTATTCATCTGTGTACTGCCTATGGCTACTTTTGCAGAAAGTTCTATTAGACAGTGCTGCTCTCAAGCAGGGGTCAGAAAACTACTGTAATAGGGAAGAACCTTTGTATTCTATTACAAGTTAATCACTAAAGGGATGTTGCCTATAAGCTTAAATTATACATAATGGCCCATCTCTGGGAATCCTGCCTCCCAGGTAATGAGCATTAAGCTGAAATACCTTTGCTTAGCTCACAGGAGACATCCTGAGTAGGTCCACCTGTGAATGGCTGAAGGAAGGAAGACAACACATCCCTTCCTTCCCCCCAGTCTGACCAGAACCAGGAAATATTTGATTTTACCCCCTCCCCTTTTTAGTATGAAAGAAGCCTGAATTCTAACTCGGGTCAGATGGTTCCTTGGGACACTAGTCCACCATCTTCTCAGTCTGCTGGCTTTCTGGATAAAGTCGCTATTCCTTGCCCCAACAACTCGCCTCTTGATTTATTGGCCTGTCCTGCAACAAGCAGTACGAGCTTGGGCTCAGTAACACCACCACCTGAAAAGGGTTCCTTCCTAAAGTCCTGCTTTTGGATGCAGTAATATTATTGGATAATGCATGTTTTTATAGAACAAAATGGTTGGGTCATGAGGTTACACTTGAAAAATACTCACGGTTTTCAAGTTGCATTTGAGTTATTTATATTTGCATGTCATGACAGAAAGTGTATGGGGACTTTCTAGAACAGTCCCTGACCTAGGTCCTCTGCCTGCCTCTTGTCTGTAGAAAAACTGTAGCCTCCTAGGCTTCCCTGAGTTCCAAAGAGTACATTTAATCAGAGAAGTGAGAAAATGCAGAAAGAAAGCAAAACAGTCAAGCAGGACAAAATAATAATAGTTTAGCCATTAAACAAAGACAAGGATTTTTAGTTCTTCCTCAAAGTCTAGAGATAATATTCTGAGCCATATCCTCTGAGCTGTTTTCCAGGTACTGAAACCTCCACCAGGTGGAAGAAGTTAACTGTATGCTGCCCACCAGCTCGTAGACCCCAGACCAGTTGGAACCAGAAGGCTGGTGATGTTGACTCCTGATTACCTCACCACCAGCCAATCAGAAGAACGTCCATGAGCTTATCACACATCCCACAACCCCGCTCCCTTACCCTGTCTTTAAAAATCTTTCCCTGAAAGCCTTCAGGGAGTTCAGGTGTTTAAAGCACTAGCTGCCCTGGACTCCTTGCTTGGTGCCCTGCAATAAATGCCGCACTTTCCTTCACCAGAACCCGGTGTAAGTAGATTGGCTTTACTGCACACAGGCAAGCGGACTTAACTTTGGTTCAGTAACAAAAGCACCAATGCATATTAATATGTCTGCCATAAAAACATTATTCAAATAAGCCAGAATCCGGCCTGCCTCTTGTTTTTATAAATAAAGTTTTACTGAAACACAGTCTTGTGTATTTGTTTACGTATTGCCTATGGCTGCTCTCTGCATTACAGAGGCAGAATTGAGTAACTGTGACAGAGATCATCTGGCCTATACCACTGAAAATATTTACTGTCCTTGCCCTCTACGGAAAAAGTTTGCCGGCCCCTTCTCCGGAGATAGTGTTACATCACAATCTGACAATCATTGGTCAAAAACTGGTTCTCAAAGTGTGTTCCCTGGACCAGTGGCACCAGCATCACCTGGGAACGTGTTGGGAATGCAGATTCTCAGGCCCTACCCTAGACCTACTGAATCAGAAATGCTGGAGGTGGGCCCCAAGAATGTGTGTTTTAAGCAGCCTCCCAGGTGATTCTGATGCATGCTCAAGTTGAAAAACCACAGACCTAAAACATGCATGGAGGAAATGCCAGTAAGTGAGTGGCACAAAAAGGTGTTAATGGGCTCCCGTGGGAACAGAAGAGTTTGGAAGGATGTCAGGAGAGTGATAGCCCATCCACTGCCTGGTCCCTCTGCGGCAAAGCCTTTGACAGCCCTTGGATGAGGCCATGCCAGCCGCGAGAAGACCTTTCACCAGCCACCTGTGCCAATGCCCAGGCCTCACTGCCTGGCAGCCCCACCCTCCCACAGAGTTGTCAGCACGTTTGGAGCTGTCTCCACGCATAAATTCATGGACCAGCTGTCTCTTTTAAGCTGGTTGCAAGATGATACCATTAATAGATGTCAGACACATTGGCAATGATCTCTTCATTAATAATTTCCTCTTTTCTGAGAAAAAAAAATTAGTAACAAGCAATCATCAATAATTCAAAAATACAAGTTAACCTTTCTATTAGCAGAATGGCTCTACACATACTACGGACTCTTTCAGAGCCAGTAGCTCTGGCTTGAATAATGTTTTTACAGCAGGAATATTAATACGCATTAATGCTGTCTGTCAAAGTATGCAAATATAAATAACTCAAATGCAACTTAGAAACCATATGTATTTTTCGAGCGTAAGCTGATGATCTAACCATTTTGTTCTATAAAAACATGCGGGGGGCTTCCCTGGTGGTGCAGTGGTTGAGAATCTGACTGCTAATGCAGGGGACACGGGTTCGAGCCCTGGTCTGGGAAGATCCCACATGCCGCGGAGCAACTAGGCCCGTGAGCCACAACTACTGAGCCTGTGCGTCTGGAGCCTGTGCTCTGCAACAAGAGAGGCTGCGATAGTGAGAGGCCCGCGCACCGCGATGAAGAGTGGCCCCCGCTTGCCACAACTAGAGAAAGCCCTTGCACAGAAACGAAGACCCAACACAGCCAAAAATAAATTTTAAAAATAATAATAAAAATATACTGTACTATCAATACGTAACACACCACAAATTCTATCCTTTAAAAGAAAATGCATTATCCAATGATATTGCTGCATCCAAAAGCAAAACTTTACGAAGGGATCACTTTCAATTTGAGGCCTTTGTGGTTAGAAAGATTTCTCTTGCACTGAACCAGCGCTGCCACCCTGTCAGAGTTGGCTTCTCTTTCTGGGGGTGGACAGAAAGCCTGGACACACTTCCAAGTGACTTTCGTCTGGATGTTGGTGTGCTCTGGGTAAGCCTCCTCCATCCCTTACATCCTTCCTGGGCCTCTTCTTATGTAATTTTCAGGACCCTCCCCCCAACATCTGTTTCCTCTTCTATAGGACATGCTCTATTTTGGTAACACTCCTCTAGTTTGGGATTAACATAAACACATTACTATATATAAAATATATATATATATATATACACACAATCTATATAAATAAATATATTTAACAAGGACCCTGTATAGCGCAGGGAGCTCTACTCAATATTCTGTAATATCCTATATGGGAAAAGAATCTGAAAAAGAATGGATATATGTATATGTATAACTGATTCACTTTGCTGTACATGTGAAACTAACACAACATTGTAAATCAACTGTACTCCAATATAAAATAAAAATTCTTTAAAAAACCACCCCTCTTCCAGGTGAAGCCTTGCACCTGCCCACATTCCTTACACCTCCATTTACCACCCAGGTGACTGTGAACTCGTCACTCTCCCTCTGCAGACCTATCTCCCCACTGGGGTAACTGTTCCCACCATTGAACTGAGTAAGAACCAAGTGATTTAATGGATGTGAGAACACCTAAAACAGGGCCTGGCCCACTCAAGAGATCACTTCTTTTCCTTCCTTTGCTACTTCCAAGTCTTAGATTCACATACCACCCCAGCCTTGACGCCACGCCAGTTATCATAGACACCTGGATGCCAACACAGCACCAGCTGCTTCATCCTTGGGTCAAACCACCAGCACATGGTCCAGACCATTGGCAGGTAGACCGCAGTGCGTGGGATGCTGGGATGGCATCTCACTTAGCCTAAGTGGGTTCTGCCAGACAGCTGTTTCTTTTCATTAAAACACACACACAAAACTAAGTGATGTCTGCCAAGCACCCACCAGGGATGTTTGTGTCTCTAACGTGTGACCAGCCCCATGCTGAGCAGTGGGGATGCCAAGGTAAGGTGACCCCATCCACAAAGCCCAGAGTCAGCCCACGCTGAGAGGTCACACCAGCACACCAGTGGCAGATGGTGTTAGGGTCATGGACATAAATAATGGATGTCAAACATGATCGAGACATGGCCCCAGCCTTTCCTTCTTGCTTCCAGCAAAGTGGTTCTCTGATGAAGCAGGACAAAAGCCACTGTTTCCGTGGAGGCCTGGGGCCCTGGAGTTGGGCACGGGTGTTTCAGAGCACTGGGGTTCCCCAGGACTCTCAGCCCCTCTCCTCGTCCCTGACAGTAGACTCAGACTCAGGAGGGTCCCAGGTAGGGATGGACGCACCTGTTTGAGGTGGGCTGAACCTGTTGCTTCTCCGCATCCCCCTGCAGTGAGCTGAGCTCAAACTTCAGCTCCATTCCGCCTCCCATCTCATTCCTCCCACACTCGCCCCACGCACAGCAGCCGGAGCGGTTGATGGAGAAGACCATCAGCACTCAGTCCTGTCACTCGCCAGCTTCAAGCCCTTCACGGATGCCCCTCTGCCCTCAGAATAAAGTCCAGATCCTTAACATGGCCAACGAGCCCCCCACAGGCTGAGCCCAGCCTGCCTTTCTCAGCCTGTCCCCTCCCTGATTTACCTTAAACTCCCCCACACCGGGTCCTCGCCAGGTAGAGAAGGAAAGAAGGGCGTTTGGGGGGCAGGAACTGCTAGGCAAACACTCAGGAAGAGTCTGCAAGTTCAAATGGGCTGGGACATGCCAAAAAGGTTGAGCTCCTCGGTGCAGTGGCTCCCTCTGTCCCCTGACCTCATTTACACACACTCTTTGCTCCACGCCACGCTGGGTGACTCTCCGTTGCCTCCTCTCTCTGCAATGCCAAATTCAAAATCCTTCCCCACCCTTACCTAGGCATCCAAATGCTCAACGCGCAGCTTTGGGCAGAATCCAAGGGCTGGACTGCAGTGGACGAGATGAAGAAGAATCCATCAGTTCCATTTCCACTTTACCATCTGCAGAGCTGCCTTCTCCATGAGGATGGCAGCCTCTGAAGGGTCCAGGACTGTGTCCACACCCTCATACCCTCAACGCCAAGCCTCCGGATGCATATAGCAAGCACTCAATATATGTTGGTGAAGCCTACAACCAAATTTGCCTACCGGGGCCAAACAGGAGTTCAGGATGAGTTGTCTTCAAACAGGAGGTTCAGTGCCCCATCTGTCAAGATCTGTGGGAAAGCCAACTCATCAGAAAGGAGCCAGAGCATGGCTCACAGGTGCTCAGAATGAAATGTGTCAGGGTGACATTTCCCAACTGTCCCTGATCCTGGGATCCACCAGGATCTCTCGTTAATAACTCAGAATCCTCACGCACCCCAGAACTGATGAACCCAAAAGTTCAGAGCCTGGAGATGTTCCCTTTTTATCAGACTGTGCACAGGGGAGTCTCATAGAAGGTCCTACCAGAGGAACTCTGTCCAAGCCAACACATTAGCAGCAGCGACTATACTGTAGTCAGACTGCTGGCAGCACCTGGCCCAGGCTCAGAGCAGAAACAGGCCTGTCCCTGTCAGAGAGGAACCAGAAGAGAAGCCCTGGAGGCTTTAGAGGCCTGTCTGCCCACGGTGTGAAGTCTCCTCCAGTTGGGGCCCGACTCCCAGGGATAATAGACACCGGACCTTTGAGGAAAAAAGTGACACCGAGAAGTCTGAAACAGAAATGATATAGAAATAATGCCTCTTTTTTTTTTTTTTTTTTTTAAATCAAACCATTTTATTGAGGGGCTCCAGGGGAGGGTCAAAGGGCTGGTGGACAATGAAATCTGATGTCCTTGGCCTGGCCAGGATCTCTCCAGCTTCACAGTGGCTAAAAGCAAATGCCTCATTTAAAATTTAAAAGAAATTTTAAAAACTTCCTTCAGACCTTAGGTTTACAGAATTGGTCTCATCAGAATCCTTGATTCTTAATATACTTTCATGATGTTTCCCTACGTAGCTCTCTCTTATTATTTATTTGCTTATGTTTAGTACTTTTTATGGTTATATGGATTTGGTATTTTCATTGATTTATTTTATTATTGTATTTTGAGAAGTATCAGTGGACCTCCCACCCACGGATAAAATCCGTGCCCTTGACAGTGACAGAATTCTGCCCACCACAGGCCAGCCTGTGAAGGCTGCAAAAATCAAACTTAGGCCCTAATTTGGAGAGAGATTCCAGAGCCCAGTTGTCCTTGGGCTCCCATGACGCAGCCAGGCCTGGGTTTCTGCTGCAATGGCTCTCAACCCTGCTGCATATTAGAATCACCTAGGGCCCTACCCTCAGTCATTGTGTAATTTGGGTAGGACCCAGGCAACAGTTTTTTTTTTAATCTCTCTAATATTTCCACTAAGAACCACTGCAAAAGATTCCTCATTCGTAGTCTCCCTACCGCTGGGTGGGTGAGATATGAGTCATCTAATAAATTTGGTGGGGGGGATGGAGTGAGAGCTACACCCTTAAATACACCCTTATAAAGATGCCCCACCCCCTTGCCACCTCGGGGACTCCCTGTAGATAAGGAGAGATGTTCATGGAGAGAGCATCATGGGCAAGTAGACAGTACATTTCTTAACATGGGTCCATGAGACACACCTATTCAAGAACCACTCAGGATGTTCGATAATTTTGCATGGAACTGAATTAGAATCCCTAGAGGTTGAGGTTCCGGAGTTTGATTTTTTTTTTTTTATATACAGCATGTTCTTATTAGTCATCAGTGTATACATGTCAATCCCAATCGCCCAATTCATCACACCACCACCCCCAACCACCCGCGGCTTTCCCCCCTTGGTGTCCATATGTTTGTTCTCTACATCTGTGTCTCAGTTTCTGCCTTGCAAACCACTTCATCTGTACCATTTTTCTAGGTTCCACATATATGCGTTAATATACGATATTTGTTTTTCTCTTTCTGACTTACTTCACTCTGTATGACAGTCTCTAGATCCATCCATGTCTCAACAAATGACCCAATTTCGTTCCTTTTTATGGCTGAGTAATATTCCATTGTACATATGTACCACATCTTCTTTATCCATTCATCTGTTGATGGGCATTTAGGTGGCTTCCATGACCTGGCTATTGTAAATAGTGCTGCAATGAATATTGGAGTGCATGTGTCTTTCTGAATTGTGGTTTTCTCTGGGTATATGCCCAGTACTGGGATTGTTGGATCATACGGTAATTCTATTTTTAGTTTTTTAAGGAACCTCCATACTGTTCTCCATAGCGGCTGTATGAGCTTACATTACCACCGACACTGCAAGAGGGTTCCCTTTTCTCCACACCCTCTCCAGCATTTGTTGTTTGTAGATTTTCTGATGAAGCCCATTCTAACTGGTGTGAGGTGAGACCTCATTGTAGTTTTGCTTTGCATTTCTCTAATAATTAGTGATGTTGAGAAGCTTTTCATGTGTTTCTTGGCTGTCTGTATGTCTTCTTTGAAGAAATATCTATTTAGGTCTTCTGCCCATTTTTGGATTGGGTTGCTTGTTTCTTTAAAATCGAGCTGCATGAGCTGTTTATATATTTTGGAGACTAATCCTTTGTCCGTTTATTCATTTAAAAATATTTTCTCCCATTCTGAGGGTTATCTTTTCGTCTTGTTTATGGTTTCCTTTGCTGTGCAAAAGCTTTGAAGTTTCATTAGGTCCCATTTGTTTATTTTTGTTTTTATTTCCATTACTCTAGGAGGTGGATCA
>NC_041227.1:15620331-15621151 GCF_002837175.3 Physeter macrocephalus | reverse complement strand
ATAGATTAGTTGACCATAGGTGTGTGGGTTTATCTCTGGGCTTTCTATCTTGTTCCATTAATCTATGTTTCTGTTTTTGTGCCAATACCATATTGCCTTGATTACTGTAGCTTTGTAGTATAGTCTGAAGTCAGGGAGTCTGATTCCTCCAGCTCTGTTTTTTTCCCTCAAGTCTGCTTTGTCTATTCGGGGTCTTTTGTGTCTCCACACAAATTTTAAGATTTTTTTCTTCTAGTTCTGTAAAAAAGGCCATTGGTAATTTGATAGGGATTGCATTGAATCTGTAGATTGCTTTGGATAGTATAGTCATTTGACAATATTGATTCTTCCAATCCAAGAACATGGTATATCTCTCCATCTGTTGGTATCATCTTTAATTTCTTTCATCAGTGTCTTATAGTTTTCTGCATACAGGTCTTTTGTCTCCCTAAGTAGGTTTATACCTAGGTATTTTATTCTTTTTGTTGCAGTGGTAAATGGGAGTGTTTCCTTAATTTCTCTTTCAGGTTTTTCATCCTTAGTGTATAGGAATGCAAGAGATTTCTGTGCATTAATTTTGTATCCTGCAACTTTACCAAACTCATTGATTAACTCTCGTAGTTTTCTGGTGACATCTTTAGGATTCTCTATGTATAGAGAATCTGCAAACAGTGACAGTTTTACTTCTTCTTTTCCAATTTGTATTCTATTTCTTTTTCTTCTCTTATTGCCATGTCTAGGACTTCCAAAACTATGTTGAATAATAGCGGTGAGAGTGGACATCCTTGTCTTGTTCCTGATCTTAGAGGAAATGCTTTCAGTTTTTCACCATTGAGGACGA
>NC_041227.1:15609659-15619864 GCF_002837175.3 Physeter macrocephalus | reverse complement strand
TCCTGGTTCAGTCTTGGAAGGTTATACCTTTCTAAGAATTTGTCCGTATCTTCCAGGTTGTCCATTTTATTGGCATAGAGTTGCTTGTAGTAGTCTCTTAGGATGCTTTGTATTTCTGCAGTGTTTGTTGTAACTTCTCCGTTTTCATTTCTAATTTTATTGATTTGAGTCCTGTCCCTCCTTTTCTTGATGAGTCTGGCTAATGGTTTATCAATTTTGTTTATCTTCTCAAAGAACCAGCTTTTAGTTTTATTGATCTTTGCTATTGTTTTCTTTGTTTCTATTTCGTTTATTTCTGCTCTGATCTTAATGACTTCTTTCCTTCTTATAACTTTGGGTTTGGTTTGTTTTTCTTTCTCTAGTTCCTTTATTTGTAAGGTTAGATTATTTATTTGAGATTTCAGAAAAGATGCTTGATAGGATTTCAATTTTCTTAAATTTACTGAGGCTTCATTTGTGACCCAAGATGCGATCTATCCTGGAGAATGTTCCGTGAGTACTTGAGAAGAAAGTGTAATCTGCTGTTTTTGGATGAAATGTCCTATAAATATCAATTAAATCTATGTGGTCTATTGTGTCATTTAAAGCTTCTGTTCCTTATTTATTTTCATTTTGGATGATCCGTCCATTGGTGCAAGTGAGGTGTTAAAGTCCCCCACTATTATTGTGTTACTGTCGATTTCCTCTTTTATAGCTGTTAGCAGTTGCCTTATGTGTTGAGGTGCTCCTATGTTGGGTGTGAATTCTCTTAGCTTTTGCTTGTCTGTAAAGCTTTTGATTTCTCCATCAAATCTGAATGAGATCCTTGCCGGGTAGAGGAATCTTGGTTGTAGGTTTGTCCCTTTCATCACTTTAAGTATATCATGCCACTCCCTTCTGGCTTGTAGAGTTTCTGCTGAGAAATCAGCTGTTAACCTCATGGGAGTTCCCTTGTATGTTATTTGTCATTTTTCCCTTGCTGCTTTCAGTAATTTTTCTTTGTCTTTAATTTTTGCCAGTTTGATTACTATGTGTCTCGGCGTGTTTCTCCTTGGGTTTATCCTCTATGGGACTCGCTGTGCTTCCTGGGCTTGGGTGGCTATTTCCTTTCCCATGTTGGGAAATTTTCGACTATAATCTCTTCAAAAATTCTCTCGGGTCCTTTCTCTCTCTCTTCTCCTTCTGGGACCCCTATAATGCAAATGTTGTTGCGTTTAATGTTGTCCCAGAGGTCTCTTAGGCTGTCTTCATTTCTTTTCATTCTTTTTTCTTTATTCTCTTCCACAGCAGTGAATTCCACCATTCTGTCTTCCAGGTCACTTGTCCGTTCTTCTGTGTCAGTTATTTTGCTATTGATTCCTTCTAGTGTAGCTTTCATTTCAGTTGTATTGTTCATCTCTGTTTGTTTGTTCTTTAATTCTTCTAGGTCTTTGTTAAACATTTCTTGCATCTTCTCGATCTTTGCCTCCATTCTTTTTCCGAGGTCCTGGATCATCTTCACGATCATTATTCTGAATTCTTGTTCTGGAAGGTTGCCTATCTCCACTTCATTTAGTTGTTTTTCTGGGGTTTTATCTTGTTCCTTCATCTGGTACATAGCCCTCTGCCTTTTCATCTTGTCTATCTTTCTGTGAATGTGGTTTTTGTTCCACATGCTGCAGGATTGTAGTTCTTCTTGCTTCTGCTGTCTGCCCTCCGGTGGATGAGGCTATCTAAGAGGCTTGTGCAGGTTTCCTTATCGGAGGGACTGGTGGTGGGTAGAGCTGGGTGTTGCTCTTTTGGGCAGAGCTCAGTCAGGAGTTTGATTTTTTTAACTTGCACATAGTGATTGTCAGGCATATGTAAGTTGGTGCATGGTTGGTGCAGTGTTAGGAACAAGGGAAGCTGAGAGTCTCCAGGGGCAATTCTGAGTCTACTGAGGCCAGGTCAGCATCTTGCCCTTTCTTGTGTCTCTGGTACCTATAAGGGCTTAGAGGATGAATACTGAGCCTGGAACATATTGTACTTTAGGCAAGACTCATTTTCTTACAAATGACAGAGATCTAGCTCAAACAAGCTTAAGTGAAAAGAGGAATCCAGTGGCTTATTTAGCCGAGAAATTCATGGGCACATTCAGGCAAAGCTGTATCTAGGTACCCAATTGCCAATCATTCCCCACCCCCCTCCATCTCTCTCTCCCTCTCTCTATCCTTATTTCAGTTGTGCTTCTGTCTGTGGATAGCCAGGGGAATTGGATAATGACAGCTCCATGTATAGTTCTCATGGCTTAGCATCCTCAGTAAAAAATGAGACCTTCTGCAACACCCCTGCCAAACTCTAGTGAAGACACTGATTGGCTGATTTGGGTCACATTCCATTTCCTGCAACTGTCAGTTTGGCCCGGGAAGTGGTGGGGAGGGCAGTACTAGAATTGGCCAGCCAGGGTCATTTGTCCACCCCCCATATTGGGGATGGTCACCATAACTGACAGCTCCCTGAGGACCAAATAGAGTGGGGAAGGAAGGTTTTCTCCAGAGGATCTTGGGCAGTCAAGTAACATCTATCCACCTCACTTAGGAAACGAAATGCTCATAAACCTCCTTAATAAGTGGTCTACAGACCTAACCACTTATGCAGGGTCTGCCCTCTACTTAACTAAACTCTTCTCCATCAAACAATCTATCCAGTCCCCCACACAGACCCTGTGATTTTTATACAACTGTCCCTTCCTCTGTACCAAAGCATGCGTATCCTCCTCAAAACATGTTCAACCAGCCAGCTACTCCATAGGCAATCCAGTAGAATAAATACAGTTCCTTCAGTTTCAGTAAACAGCCTCTGTTTGCAAAATATTTTACCATACTATACTACAGAAAAAGCCATTTCACCCAAAATGTTAGCAGCAAACTTTAGCCCCCAGGACCTCCTTCCCCACTCCTGGAACCCAGCAGGGTGGCGGCAGAAGACTCCCAAGTGCATCGAGATTTTTCCGTGGTAGCGACAGGACAGACTGTGCACGTTTATTTAAGCCATTATCACATCAAATAAAACGTTGATAAATCATTATTTCTATAAGCTAAAAGAAATGCTAATAACTCAAGGCTGAACGAGGGTGAGTTTGTTGAAATGAACATGAAGAATGGAGGGTATGATCTTGGAAAGAAAAACCACAGAAAATACCATCTGGAAACACAGAAATCACCTGCCTTATCTGGAATCCTGTCTCCAGCATGGCAAATTGCGGGATTGGTTGGAGGACAGAGTGTGCCCTGTGCTCTGGGGAGGGGGCTGAAGGGTAGGGAGGCCAAGATGCTCCTTTACTCAGAAACACCGTTCATCGCTGTCTGCCATTAAAGCTTAAAGACTGATAATCTGGGGGACTGGTCACTTTGGTTTTGCTCCTGCCCTCCTGAAATGCTTGAACTTGCATTTACTGTGAGCCCACAGCTAAAAACCTTACGTGCATGATCCACCCTACAATTCTCTTATTATTTCCCATTAACAGGTGAGAAAACTGAGGCACAAGGAGTTTTCATGATTCGGGATGGACAATGGTTTTAGGTTTCCTCTCAGCATCTCCTGGACCTTTTAAAATCACTGTAATCATGTCTCCCAACCAAGAATATTGGAATGAGCAGAGAACTCCAAGCCCAAGCATCTCAAAATCCTTTTCATTTTACAGACATTTCAATAGGGCTTTGCTGGTAAACAAAAAGAAGTAAGTTCAGTGTACCCAGAAGCCAGATCCCCTGTAATAAGTCCTGGGCTAGGTTCTCCCCAGAGCAGGAGAATGTGGCATTATAGTTTAGGCTGAGTTTGTTTCTTTGAGGCTTTGCTCTCCAAATTTCTCAAGGCTTACCCACCCCAGGAAAACTGAGATATGATAACAGAGACCATATAGCCCCCCAAAGCCCCCATATTAACAAAGCTCTCCGGGGCTTAGTTGGGGGTCAGGGCTTCTGCTTGAGAGAATGGACTCTACCAAATTCTTGTTTCCTGCAAGAAGGACATTTACAGGCCCATGAACGTTTTAAATATAAATGCATGGAATTTTGCAGTCTCTCAGTAATCAGGTTTCTTCACTCTGATAGTTTCCAAAACATCAAGAATTGACAAATGATAAATATTTCCTTACTGCTAATAACGCTTTCCCCCTCCTCCTTTTTCTCCTCCTGTAACTTCTAATATGAATTTATTTTCTATTTGAAAGCCAATCTCACTGGTTATTAGATATTCTCCCTGCTGTCACCATCAGTAAATTATTAAACAGCTGACCAAGCTTTGTTTTAAAGTGATTTTCTTATGAAGCTCAGTGACATATTTGCCACAAATACTGAATGGTGCCACGGTCTCTAAGGACACGTGAATGATTCCTATTTACTACCTTTAGCAAAATGTGTGCACGATTAGCAGCAAGAACTTGACTTGAATCACAGTTACTAGAGATGCCTGTGGTTCGTTTACATGGCGCTCTCTTGACGCATCACCCCCCCAACTGGGAGAAGCAGGTTAAGCTTCCAGACCATGTCACAAAATAGCACATAGACCTGCCTTTTGTCATTTCTCACCTCCTTTCTTGTCTTGCCACCCCTAAGCCTAGACATACCTGTAGGGAATCTCTTCCTTATTTAAAGGAGCTGCTTCTGAGTGAATTTCCCTGTGCAGAAAACAAACCTGATGGAGATGAAATTGCTTAAACTGTTTGTGTCTCCATGTCCTCATCTACAAAATAGAGATCATAATTCCTACTTCACAGATTCTATAATGAAAACAAAGCACTGAGCACGGTGCCTGGTATATATATAATAAGTGCTCAGGAGCCGCTAGCTACTTTTTTCCTGTTGACTCCTACGTGAGTCCAGACTCTCTAGGTTGTAAGTGACAGAGACCCATCTCAAATTTACATAAGTCCAAGAGGACACACGTTGACTTACCTAATCAAACAGTGGTTGATCAATCGAGATCCAACCAGGAAAACAGAAAGCTGCTTCAAGTACTCACAACAGAGGGAATTCAGGAAATTGGCTATAGAGGTGATGAGGGAACTGAGATTCCAACAAGGGATGGGAAGGTAACTGAGAAATACACAAGAGCAAGAAGCTACTCCCAGCCTTAGGATGGAGGGACAAAGGTACTAGAAGCCCAGGGGTGCAGAAGGGCATGGGAGCCAGAACCATGACAGATGTCCAGGGGAAGCTGAAGCTAAGGAGAACACTTCTTTACTGCTGGAGAAATCACCCAAAGCAGAGAGAGACGAGAAGAAATCTCTTTGCCTCTCCCTTTCCCCTGCCTGTCAGCATCTTGTCAGCCTCCCGTTGGCCGTGCCCAGCTGGAAGCCGGGCAGAAGTCGAGGAAAACACAACCTCCAGATTGTCTGAGTCCAGAGCATGTGATTTTAACCACTGTAAAAACGTATACAACCTCATGAGCATCACCCACACCTGATTACACCTGCATTATTTTTTCCTCCCCAGGTGTTGTAGTTAGTCCTGTCTGGTCATGAGCAATTTAAGGAGACTTGGTTGGGAAGTTGGTCCTTCTACTGCACTGTATTTCCTGGGAATATCCACCAGGTTTCTGTAAACCATCCTGAATCCAGGATGCAGTTGTCAGCCTTGGGCACCTTGGATCTGGGTTTCAAGAAACCCATTAAGACACACGACAAAAGGGGGCTTCCCTGGTGGCGCAGTGGTTGAGAATCTGCCTGCTAATGCAGGGGACAAGGGTTCGAGCCCTGGTCTGAGTAGATCCCGCACGCCGCGGAGCAACTGGACCCGTGAGCCACAACTACTGAGCCTGCGCGTCTGGAGCCTTGCTCCGCAACAAGAGAGGCCGCGACAGTGAGAGGCCCGCGCACGGCCATGAAGAGTGGCCCCCGCTCGCCGCAACTAGAGAAAGCCCTCGCACAGAAACGAAGACCCAACACAGCAAAAATAAATAAATTAATTAATAAACTCCTACCCACAACATCTTTCAAAAAAAAAAAAAGAAAAGAAACACGACAAAGAAGTGGTGGGACCCCGGGGGGCAAAATGTTTCATCTTAGGGCTTAGCTTAGGTGTTGGCTGGGTCAGGAAGGGCCAGGTAGTAAGTCAAGAAAAGCAAGCATCATCATTCACTTTGCTCCCACGAGAGTTTACTTATTGAAAAGTGGATACTGAATTTGGAAGCCAGGCTCAGAGAGGCCTATGTGCAGAATCTGGATTGAATAAATCAATCCAGATCATTTTAATTAATGCTCATATTTTATAGCAGGCTCTGAATGCCAAGAAGGAGATACACTGTATCTTGTTAGGAAATCTAAGAATGGGGAGGGGGGTGGTTCTGTGGAGATTGTGGAGTCAAGAACTGGTACTATTCATCTTCAAAGGGACTTAGCTAACATATCAAACTCACCTTCCTCAACTTCTGAATCCCAAAGCCTCAAGTGAAAATGCTTCCCATCTGTTGGGAAAGTATTCCAGTCTGTGGAATCAGTCTCTTGATAAGGCAGTAATTACTGGACCAATTTTAGCAGACACAAAGGCATTTTTTTTATCATTTTAATGATTCAAAAGCCCGATTAATTATCTAGCCCATGGATCAGAGGCCAAAGAGGGATGAAACTGTGTGGAAATGGTTACCATGACATGGGGAGGGGAGAATTCAGCTGCCTTCAAACAGAAAGCTGCTCTCTGTGACCTTGTAGGTACTTTTTTGTACCCTGCAGTGCTCACAGAGGATGGATCACTGAACCGGGAGTTAGGTGACCAGGGTTCCAGGCCTGTTCTCCACCACTGGCCCACTGCATCCTTGGTTAATTTCCTTTACCTTATCAGAACTCTATAAAATTAGTCAGGGGAAAGATAGAGAGAATCCAACAGGTGGTCTCTGAACCTCTATCAAGTACTGACATCCTAGAGGACTTCTTTTTAAGTATAGATGCCACTGGAATTTTTTCTGGGACAATGAAAATCCAGGGAAAGTTTATGAGCATGGAAGGGCTTTGATCATATTTGGGTCTGTGAAAACAGTCAGATACCTGTGTGTGAAGTAGATTAGTATGGGGAGAGATTGGTAGTGGGGCAATGGACGGACGGGTGTGTCCCTAAATTAATGTCTGCTTTTGGATGGAAAAAAGTTGTCCCCGTTTATTAAGCATTTATTGAGCACCTCACGTATACCTGTGGCCCTTGTGAGGTACTGTGGAGACACAGGCTCTGCCTTCAAGGAGTTTGCTAGGTCAAGGATGCCTTACTCAGATGGTAGCCCACTGATAGGTATATTTGGTTAACAACATCAGAATATTCTGGAAGCAGAGATGTTGTTCACTTTTGCTGACACGGTGAGTCATGCCCCAAGCCTCTGTATAAGCCGTCTCTTACAGACCCAGTGATGAGACCGTCTCCCCAGGCCTGTGCCCCATGCACTTCACAGAGCACTTGCCTCACCTCCATCATACCTCCCAACACTCACTCCGCGCTTTTGTCCAGGCTTAAGTGTTGGAGATCACATAATGCTTCCCATGTGAGAAATTTCCAGTCAACGTTGGGACAGTCAACAAAGAGCTTTCAACTGATTCTCTTAGTAGTTGCTCCAACAACCCACAGTGTGTTCCTTCTTGGCTACCTCTTGAGTAACACCATGGTTAAGAGCATGAGCCTGGGAGCTGGACCATCCAGTTTGAATCCCTGCTCTGCTGCTTTCTTGGCTGTGTGACCTTGGACAAGTCACATAACCTCTCTGTGCCTCAGTTTCCCTGTATGTAAAACAAATTTCCCGTTATAAAGATTAAAGTGAAATGTCTGCACATAGTAGATGTCATATACATGACAGGTAAATAGCTATGTTACTTTATGCAGTTTTATTCAGTTACTCTATGTCTAAAATGAGACAATAATCCTTATGCATGTATTCAACAAATGTTTACTGAGGTCATATTATGTGCCAATCACTGTTGTGGGAGCTGAAGATACCACACAAAATAAGGCAAGGTCCCTGTCCACATGGAGTTTGCATTCTTGTAGGTGAAGGGGACAGACAGGACAACCAAGTAAATGTGTGATATAGAAAAAATGCATAAAGCAGATTAATGTGGTGGTGTGTGTCCTTTATAAGATACAGTGGTCAGGGAAGTCCTTTCTGATGTGATGACATTTGAGCAGTGATCTGAGTCAATAGAACAAGTGATCTGAAGGCAGAAGTGGACTGAAGTCATAAGGAACAACAGGTGAAAGGGCCTGAGGCAGAACCATGCATGACACATGCAAGGAACACCCATGGGACCACCATGGCTGAAGAAGAGATGACAAAGTGGTGGGGGGATCCCCAGGGGGATACTCAGGAGCTAGAGCACAGGTCACGATGCGGAGAGCATCCTAAGTGTACTTGAAAGCCATCAGAGGGATTTGAGGGGAGGGTGACGAGGTCTGACATGTACACAAATTACCAAAATGCAAGGCAGGATGTGATGCACTGGGAAGAGATACCAGGCATTCAAGAAGTTAGAGGAGAGGGACAATTACAGACTCAGGAGAGCAAGAAAAGCTTCAAGGAGTTGAGTAGATGGTCAATGGGAAGAGGCCAACATTACAAAGGACGGGAAATCTGCAAGCATGATGCTTATGGAATCCATTGGTTGATGTGTTCGTTCATGCACTTATCATTGCCCCCTTTTTGTTCTGTGTCCTGTTCTAGGAGCTAAGGATGCAGTGGTGACTAAGATCCAGTCCACTGCCTGTCTTCAATGAGTTCACAGTGCAGGCTGGGTGGAGGGACAGGATTAGACAGGTGTTAACTCCTGTTAAGCCACTAAGATTCTGGGCTTATTGAATGACGTGCTGAAGACAAGCAGCTCTCCTAAGAGACAGCCAGGTATTTGTCACACAAGTCATGACGTGGTGAGGCTCCCTCTGATCGAGACAGCTCCATCGGTAAACCCACTTCACATCTACACAGTCATCTTCAAAAACACCTGTAATGCACTTGGTCATTCTTCCAAACCTCTAATCATGGTTCAGACTCCCAAAGGAAAACGTGAAAAACAAAAATAACAGGCAACCAAAAATAATAAGTCATCCCAAAGCACAGCAGTGTAGCTTCCGTGTTAATCAAGCTCTTTGAGGAGTGCTTACTTTGTGCAGGGACTTTGCTAAGTGTTGCACAATAATTAACTCATTTCATCTTCAAAGAGTCAGCCATCACCCTGCACCTACCCCTTCACTCTGACTTCAACTTTCTGCGCGTGCATCGTTGCCTGAGGGCTTCCTCGTCCCGACAGAGCCCTTTTTTTATTTTTTTTTTGCGGTACGCGGGCCTCTCACCGCTGTGGCCTCTCCTCTCCCGTTGCGGAGCACAGGCTCCGGACGCGCAGGCTCAGTGGCCATGGCTCACGGGCCCAGCCGCTCCGCGGCATGTGGGATCTTCCCGGACCGGGGCACGAGCCCGCGTCCCCTGCATCGGCAGGAGGATTCTCAACCACTGCGCCACCAGGGAAGCCCCGACAGAGCCCATTTTATAGCCCACATGGCAAGCCAGAAGCGTCGGGGAATTGACGCCATCTCCCTGCACGTGCACACGCACACACGTGCACTCACACACAAGTGCAGCCCTTGTGGAGATGGATGGAAGTTGGTCTATACGTACCCCAGCTTCTCCATCCTTCGGGTGCATGTTTTGCTCTGAGGTACATGTTTTACAGTCTCCAGAGCTCCCCGGACTCTATCAAGTTCCAGTCACCTCCAATGGTAGCTTCCTCAGTAACTCACTGCTTCCTGGCCACCTCTTTCCCGTCTCCTTTTAGCCCTCATTTACCTTTACCTCCCAATTAATTTCTTGTCTTAAATCCATGTCTCAGGGTCTGCTTTTGAAGAACCCAGGTTAAGATACAGCCCTGGGAATAAATCCTAAGAGTTCTCATCACAAGGAAAAAAATTTTTTTCTATTTCTTTAATTTTGTATCTATATGAGATGATGGATATTTACTAAACTTATTGTGGTCATCATTTCATGATGTATGTAGGTCAAATCATTATGTTGTATGCCTTAAACTTATACAGTGTTGTATGTCAATTATATGTCAAGAAAACTGGGGGGAGGAACCCTCCTGCACTGTTGGTGGCATTGTAAATTGATACAGCCACTATGGAGAACAGTATGGAGTCCCTTAAAAAACTAAAAATAGAACTACCATATGACCCAGCAGTCCCACTACTGGGCATATACCCTGAGAAAACCATAATTCAAAAAGAGTCATGTACCACAATGTT
>NC_041227.1:15584944-15609440 GCF_002837175.3 Physeter macrocephalus | reverse complement strand
TAGCTAGTAGGAAGCAGCCGCATAGCACAGGGAGATCAGCTCAGTGCTTTGCGACCACCTAGAGGGGTGGGATAGGGAGGGTGGGAGGGAGACGCAAGAGGGTGGGGATATGGGGATATACGTATGCACATAGCTGATTCACTTTGTTATACAGCAGAAACTAACACAAGGTTGTAAAGCAATTATACTCCAATAAAGTTGTAAAAAAACAAAACCAAAAAAAAAAAAAAAAAACTGGGGGTAAAAAATAGAGCCCTGGGAGGGAGAGAAGGAGGAAGGGAAGGAGATACCATATTATTATCCTTATTTGGCAGCTGAGGAAACCAAAACAGAGAGGTTGAATAACTTGCTTAAGGTCACGGAGCAGATAAGCGGCAGATCCTGGCTCCAACCCAACCACCAGGCTCCAAAATCAGTGCTATTAACCCCGACAGTCTGTTGCCTCTGGCTGGGAGAACAGCCCAAACTGCTGAACACCAGCCTCATTTAATTTGCTTTGTAAGACAGGCAGGTTGGTGAGCTACGTGGATGCATCTGTAACCTCCTCTATGGAGATCCAGCGTGTAATTCAGAAGTGTGTTTGAGAAGGTATTTGATGTGATTTTCAATGCAATGGCAGCCACACGGTGATCCATCAGTCAGCTCTCTTTGACAGAGAATTGATCTCTCAGGTCAGGAAGCAAACCTCCATTTAGGTAGGATGCGCTTGGAATGCGCCCTCTTAGGAGCACACAGAAGATAAAGCAGAATCAATGACAGTTCTTGTCAATGAGTTTTTTGTTACGGCAAGAGGGGTGATGCGAGGCTCTCTGGGCTGAGTGCTGCTGCGACACTCCAGATGTATGAATTGTTTGTATGATAAACACTTTGCCTGTGTCTATTAGCCCTGCCTGTCAATTCCTTGACCTTTCCAAGTCCTTTTCTTTTTTTTTTTTTTTGGCGGTACGTGGGCCTCTCACTGTTGTGGCCTCTCCCGTTGCGGAGCACAGGCTCCAGACGCGCAGGCTCAGCGGCCATGGCTCACGGGCCCAGCCGCTCCGCGGCATGTGGGATCTTCCCGGACCGGGGCACGAACCCGTGTCCCCTGCATCAGCAGGCGGACTCTCAACCACTGCGCCACCAGGGAAGCCCTCCAAGTCCTCTTTTGATCCAAGCATCTTCATCCAATAGCACAAAAGCAAAATGAGTACTTACTTGCTTCCCAAGCCATCAACCATTCTTTTTCTTTCAAACTAGATCTCTCTGATTTTTCAATTTTTTTTCATGTCTGGAGGAGTAATTTCAGAACCTGGAGGTTGGTGAAATCTGAGCTTCCTCACTCAGGATTTCTTGCTCTTCACACAAAAAGAAAAGCCATTGCATCAAATTGTCTGTGTGCTTCATTTGTTGCAGGCACTGATGAAAAAAATTTTTTTCTTTAAGATATTTCAAAGATCCTGGACCATTATGGTAGGAAATAACCTCAGAAAGTGAGACAAGCGTGATGCAAAAATTTAATATTAGATTTATTTTGTCATTAGAAAAGCTCATCCCTTTTGCTTCCGGGATGAAATTTGAGATACAGAGGATGAGAAATTGAGGAATGGAAGATCTGATCAAAACTGTCTCTGCTGGCCTAAAGATGAATGTTTTCAAAATACAAATTTACTTTTCTTATGGCACGGTTTTCTGTTCTTTATTCATACCTTAAAGAAATTAAAAATCATGTGGCTGGCTTATTCCTGCTTCTCATACAAGCTTTTCATGCTCAACCAACAGATAGAACTAAGTTTAAAGGAAAGAAAGGGAGGAGAGGGACTTCCCTGGTGGTCGAGTGGTAAAGAATCCGCCTTCCAATGCAGGGGACGTGGGTTCGATCCCTGGTCAGGGAACTAAGATCCCACATGCCGCGGGGCAACTAAGCCCACACGCCACAACTACTGAGCTCGCCCGCCTCAACTAGAGAGAGAAAACCCGCACACCACAACTAGAGAGAAGCCCATGCACCACAATGAAGAGCCTGCAGGCCGTAACAAAAGATCCCGTGTGCCGCAACTAAGACCTGATGAAGCCAAAAAATAAAAGTAAAAAATAAGGAAAATAAATAAATGAAATAAATAAGTATTTTTTAAAAAAGAAAGGGAGGAGGGGTGGAGGAAGGGAGGAAGGAAAGAGGGAAGAAAATAGTACACGGAGGACATTCTTTCAATTCCAAAATGTAACCACCTCATTGGCCATCTACAATGAAAATGTAATCGACACTCAATGCCTCACTTAACTACATGTAAATTCAATATTTTAATGCCTTAATTCCAGAGCACACCGGTGTTATCCATTCCATCATCTCAGCCACAGAATGGTGGTGACTCCAGTTAAGAAGTAGAGTTTCTTAGTGACTTCACTCAACATGTATACCTTGAGGCTCTTCGGCATGAAGACATATGCTAGATTCTCCAGGGCTAGCTTATGCTGTGTAACAACAACCCCCAAATCTTAGAGACTTGAAACAACAAAAGCTGATTTCTTGCTTATGCTACCTCTACTCAACATTGTCCACACTCATGAACCCAGGCTGAGAG
The DNA here is from genome assembly GCF_002837175.3 of Physeter macrocephalus. Classification (NCBI taxonomy): domain Eukaryota; kingdom Metazoa; phylum Chordata; class Mammalia; order Artiodactyla; family Physeteridae; genus Physeter; species Physeter macrocephalus. The sequence continues at coordinate 15,606,882 of NC_041227.1, read as the reverse complement.
AAGCGCCATCCCTGTCCTTCCACGATTGCTGAAGCAGGAAAAAGGGATGTGGAGGACCATACACTGGCTCTTAAAAATCCCACCTGGAGGGAACACCCACCACTCTGCTCATATTTCATTGGCCAAAGCAAGTCACATGGTCATGACTTCGTTCAAGTGAGTAGGAAGACACAGTCCTACTATGTGTCCACAGGAGGGGACAACCCAAAATATTTAGTGAACAGCTAATGTCAACCACACATAGAACTCTTGATATGGAGAAGCTCACCGTCTTTTAAAGATGGTGGTGGCAAAATAAATTTTTAGTGGTTCCCTCGGAGAGGAACAAACTAAATGTCACAAGTTCAAAGAAGGCTGGGGAAGCTGGGCTTTAGCAAATGACCGGGATTTTTACAATTAGAGATGAGAAATTGGGCTTTTTAGGTGTGAAGAATAGCAGAGCAAAGGTGAGAGGGTCAGAACACGCAAGTTATGTCACAGAAGATTAAGTGGTTTGTGTTGCTGTTAAGTAGAATGTGTATTTAGGAATTCATAAGCTCTAGGAAAGGAGGGTGTTCCAGGACCTGGAAACACTGCATACCAGGCTAAGGAAGTTGGACTCCTTTCAGCTGATTGGGCCACCACTCATCCATTCATTCATTCATTCATTCAATCAATGTGTACAAGTACCTTACTGGGTTCTGAGGATGTAGCAGCAAGGTGAAGAGAATAGAAGAAAGGGAATGATTTTGCAAAAGATTTTTGGAAGGCGAATTGAAAGAATTGGGTGAATTTATGAAGGGTGAACTTAAGAGGGTAGGAGCTGAGGCCAAAGGAAACCCCAGAGGTTGAGAATGTGTTGGAGCCAAGGACCCAGAGAACACAGGAAGAATGGTAGTGGGGCGCTCCCATTCTTATGGGCCATGGGATGAGCTGGGTTTGAGATGTGCTGAGTTTGAGGCACCAAAGAGCCACACAGGTGGTGTGCCCACACTTCTTTCAGTCATAGGACACGTGGGGAGCCCTCTAGTGGACACTCTTGGAGCGCAGCCAAACCTCTCAGCCCTGTTACTGCGACTGTAGACGCTGCGCTGGGGTCTCTGGGGGCTCATCCTCTGGCCTTTGCCTCTGACAACCCACCTCTGCGACTCTCCGGAAGACCACCTGTGGGCTCCTGGAGCCACTCTGCGTGCGCGCGTGCACAAACACACACGCACAGAGCCGTGGGCTTACCTGGTGTTTGTGTCTCCCTGGAGCTGCCCTCCGTCAGTGACTGGCTGGTACAGGAGAGGAAAATCCTAGCTTCCAGGACACCCGCTGAGGCGTGATTCCCACTCCAGAGTTCTCTAGGGATCAGGTGGAAAGCTCCCCTTGTGGAACTTTCGCCTGAAATCACATCTTTGGCCCCTCCCTGGCCCCCTTCCCTTTACTGGTTTCTCCTGAAAGCAGTTCCTTAAGAAATCACTTGCAAACAAATCCCCACCTCAGAGTCTGCTTCTGGGGACCCAACCTACATCCAGCACCTGCAGTGTGCCAGACCCTTTGAATAAGACACAGCCTGGGTTTTCAGGGAGCCCACTGTCCAGTGGGGAGATAGATGCCTGCATTGATGATTTCAGTGCAGTGTGTGAAGATGTGGTAGGAGAGATCCTGGGAGGTAAGGAGGATGCATGAAAATAGGGAGACAGGGGAGGTTCCATGGAGGAGGTGATCCTAGGACTGGATCCTAAAGGACGGATGGGATTTTGCTAAAGGAAAGGTGTGGAAGGGAAATACAGGCAGAGGAAACCCTAAAAGTCAGCCGGCAGGGAAGGGATGGGAAATGGGGGGTGGGAGACTCTGAGTAGTCTTCTCTTGCTGGAACATACAGGGCAGAAGTGGTGGCCAGAGACCACAGGTGACATGGGGGCCATGGGAGCCACTTTTGGGGTTGGGCTTAAGCAGGAGGAGCAGGTCTGGCCCATAAACAGGTGGTCAGCGTAGAAGGACAAGTGGCCTTTAACCCGTGCTCCAGCCCATGGTGGTCTCCTAAGGGCAGCTCTTGAAACTGAGCAGGACCCTGCAGTGCCTTCCTAGAGACACCCAAGGAAGTAGAAAAGCTTTAGCCTCCTAGGCCTTCCCAAGTTCCAAAGAGCAAATTTAATCAGAGAAGTGAGAAAAAGGCAGAAAGAAAGGAAAGTAGTCAAGCAAGACAAAATAACAATAGTATAGCCATAAAACAAAGTCAAGGACCTTTAGTTCCTCCTCAAGGGCTATAGATAATATCCTAAGCCATGCCTTGAGCTGTTTGGCAAATACTAAAACCCCTACCAGGTGAGAGACTTAACCACTGACCACTAGCACTTAGACCCCAGACCCGTTGGAACCAGAAGGCTGATGATGTTAACTCTCAAAGTATCACCAGCCTCCCAATGGGATTGATGTGTACGCACCGCTATATTTAAAACAGATAACCAACTAACAAGGACCTACTGTATGGCACAGGGAACTCTGCTCAGTACTCTGTAATAACCTAAACAGGAAAAGAATTTGAAGAAGAATAGATACATGTATATGTATAACTGAATCATGTTGCTGTACACCTGAAACTAACACAACATTGTCAATCAACTATACTCCAATATAAAATAAAAATCTAAAAATTTAAAAATAAAAAGAAATATCCCCAGGTTACCTCACCACCAAGAATTCAGAAGAATGTCCGCGAGGTGATTAGGCACTCTGCAACCCTCTCCCTCACCTTGCCTTTAAAAACCCTTCCCCAAAAGCCATCAGGGAGTTTGGGTCTTTTGAGCGTGAGCTCCCCATTCTCCTTGCTTGGTCCCACTTCATGCCTTGCAATAAATGCTGTACTTTCCTTCACCACAACCCGGGGTCAGTAGATTGGCTTTGCTGTGTGCAGGTGAGCAGACCCAAGTTCAGTTCCATAACAGTCTCACCAAACCTGAGTCCCCATCCCAGAGGCACTTAACAGCATCCATGAACATCTGCTCATCAACTGACACTGTGACCTACAATAGAAGCTTTCAGGGACAAATGAGGGATAAGCAGAAACTACCTGGCACTTGTCTGGGGAATTTTTCTTTCATTTAGGGGCCTCCCAAGAGCAGACTCTGAGACAAGGATTTGAGCAGCTGGAATTTATTTGGGAGGTGCAAGAAAATACCAGTCGAGGAATGGGAAAGCAAGGCAGGGAAGGCAGCCAATACAGGGCGCGTTATCCAGCACATCATCGCTGTGGGCGCCTGGAACCAAATTCCAGGGGAGCTCAGCATGCGGTGTAGCACACGCATGAGTTTTCCTGTCCCAGGAACTAGGGAGCTGGGATATTGGTACCCCAACACCCATCAGTCTCAGCTTGAGGGCTGCTCCCAGGGAGTGTGAATTCCCTGGAAGGCAGCCACACGCCACTGGCAACACGAAGCGCAGGTGCGAGCAGTTGGAAGTTAGGCTGCAGTGCCTCCAGGCAGTAAGGGCGAGGGAATCTGAGCATCGCACCACAGTGAGCGCCACATTTGCGTTTCGTGTTCTTCCTTCCCAGCTGTGGAGGACAAATACCGCTAAGGCTCTGATTTTCTTCCTCTCTCCTCCATGTGAAGGTTAGGAGAAGGGTCAGAAAGGGACTCACCGATCATGACGAGGGGGGTGCCTCTATCAGTCCAGAAACATTCAAGCTTCATTGTCCCTAACTTACTTGGGGCCAGCATGTCTGCCAATTGGCACAGAATCATTTTCTTACTCCACAAAGCAAGTGAGCAAAAGAGAAAGCTAGTTCATAATAACCTGCCTCCAAACTCGAAGCACAATTTGACTTTGGGTTTATAAAGAATCTGCTTCTTTTTCACCTGGAAACGCTAGTGTAGAGTTGCTTTCCATACACCACATTCTACGAAAGCAGAGACGCGTGGATATTTTCAAATGCCGCAGCCATAAGGAAACAGAGTTGTTATTTTTTTAAGTCCAGTGGTTTGTAATCTGCTCTGGGGCCTAGGAGCTCTGCAGAGAGGTCTTGGGAGGTGAGAAAGCAGGGAGGGAGGGTATTTTCTACTCTGAGCCCCTGTCTTAGTTAGGGTCATCCTGGAAGTTGACCTTCACACAAGGATTTAAGCGCAAGTCATATATTTGGGAGGTGACCCCAGGAAGCACCAGTAGAAGAGTGAGCAAGTGAGAAACGGAAGAAAAGGTAGCCAGTAAAGGGTGGGTAAGCAATGCAGGTGCCACTGTGGGCACCCAGGGCTTACGGCTTCTGGGGAGCCCTGGGAGCCAGTCTAGATCGTATGCCTCAAGATGGCCCACCTGACGGTATAAATACCCCAGCTTCCATCAGTCATTGGTTGAGGGCTGCTTGTGGGGAATGTTAATTCCCCAGTACTTCCAACCTTCCAAGTAGGTGGCAAAATGGACTCTGCCAGCCAAAGAAAGCCCTGGGGAAAAAAGAAAAAAAAGGCACACGCTGGCAGTTGGAATTTAGTGGAACGTACTGAAAATTTAAGGGCAAGGGATATGGAGGAGGCACCAATAGCATGGATACAGCCCCTACTGTTACTCCTCTAAGAAGAGAGGCTTAACTCTTACCTGTCCTATATATATGGGTGTTGTGTTACAGTGCTATAGTAGAGAAGACACGCTAACCAAAAAGTTTTAAGACCTCTGGTCTGATCTAATGCACTCATCCTGCAAGCAAGGACACAGAGGCCCAGGAAAGGGAGAGTGAGGCTCCCTGTAGCAGAGCAGGGACTGGACTGAGGTCTCCTGAGCCACAGCAGGCCTCTTACCACACTGCATTCACCTCGGCCAAAGTCTTTTTCTGCTGCTATTTTATTTTTTTCCCATTCCATTTCTTCACATTATCCTTGCTCTCCACGAACGCCCCCATGACCTGAGCTGACTGTTTCTCAGCATCAACTCTGAGATACCCACTAGTCATATATAATGCCATTTTCTTTCCATCTTTATCCAGCTCCTCTGACAAAACCTTTCATACATTTGCAAACAGTGACCAAATGTAAGAAAACCAGAGGACTGATGTTGGCACAGTCAGTTTGGAATTAAATGTAAATACGCCACTTCAGTTGGATGACAAACTGGGCTGATAAAACAGCTTCTGCAAACTCATGTCAAGGGAGTCTGTTTCTAACACAAACGCCTATTGTCTTTCATATTTGAAGATGATTCAAAAGGCTTGGGCTACTTTATACATTAGCCTGTAGATGTCTCAATTTATAAAGCCATTGTGCATCCTATTAATCTCTACACCCTCAGTATCTGGAACTCTTTCCAGCACATAGTAAGTGCTCAATAAACGTTTGCAAAATGAATGAAGGAAAAAACCATGGGCTCCATACTCTATACCTCAACCTCAAACTGGAATTGAAAGGGCAGCTGCAAGCATTTTCACGTATATGCAGAGTTTCAGTGACAGGCTACTAAAAATGGATCATGACTTCTTTGCCAAAGACGTTTCTTGAACTATATGGACAAAAATAAATAAGGTTATTATTTATTAAATAAATATTTATTCAGTACCAGCTATGTGCTGGGTGCTGGGATACCATGGTGAGAAAAAGAAAAAAAAAACGAGACTCTTCTTTATTGAAGAGTGCAGCCCAAACAGATATTAATGAAGTAATCACACAAATTAAAGGTAAAATTGCATAAGTGACTGGGGTGGCTTTAAAGATATGTCCACAAATTCTGTGATGCTCTTCCTCTCAAGAAGTGGAGCTTAATTCCCATTCCTTTGAATGTATTTGATCAGCAGATGCTGACAGTCACTAGTAGTCAACTCTGAGAGGGTGAGATAGACAGGTCTGAGAAACACAGGAGGAAGTGAGAGGGGTCTCTTCAAGGTCAATCCCAAAAACTATGTGCCGATGTTGTTGTGTAGGTACATCTGTGCTTTTTTTAGGGAGGCAGTCTAGAGTTTTTATCATGTTCTCAAGGGGATCTGCATTCCCTAAAGGAGAGCTTGAATAAGGATTCAGTATCTTGTGAGTTACTGAGCAAAGGCTCTTAGGGGAAACTTGTTAAGAGAAGGAAGGGAAAAGAACCCAGCAAAGATGTGATCTCAGGTCATATGTAGCCCTGGCCTGATCCATGGGGGGACTCTGGAGCATAAACTGTACCACGGAGTTGTCCCCATCCTATGGTAAGGGGTAAGCCTTTTGGACTCCGTATCAGTCAGTCATTGGCTGTAGGCTGCTCCCATCAATCAAGGACAGTTCTCCAGAGAAGAGGTGAGGCTGCCAGATAAAATAGAATATATTTATTCGCTAAATGTGGCAACCCTAATCAGGAGGCAGCTGTGAGCCATTAGCAGCTGACCTCACAGCAGCTGTGGGATGGGAAGTAAAAGGATCGTGTTAGGGCATTATAACCGTATCTACCCCAATCGGTAACCCTGCAAAGGTTCAGAACCCTCCATCTGTAGGATGGAAATGGCTGGGTGGTCAGCCATGTCCTGGAAAACCATGATAAAGTCCACACACTTAGAAGCTAGGATGGGGCCTTGGGAAGCCAGGACAGAGTGGTCATCCAGTAATCCTTGCACATTCAATGGACTCAAGTTTCCCAGCGAATCCAAACTAAATCCGGAACTTGCAACTTATCAGAGCCCAGGAAGGAGCCATGGGACCAAAATTAATCAAAGCATCATTAACTGAAGTTGCACACAAATTCCCCCAAAGGACCCCTGGGAGTGCAGATGACCAGATGACAGGTCCCCTGTGAGTCTGGGGTGGGGCATATAGTGGTGGTTAAAAGCAAGGCCTCTGGATCCAGACTGTTCAAATCCCAGCTCCACCACTTACCAGCTGTGTGACTCATGACCTCTCTGAGACTCAGTTTCTTACCTGTAAAATGAGGATGATAATAACAGTCCATATTTACAGGGTCCATATCAGTACAGGATCAACTGAGTTAACTCATGTGAACTGCTTTAAACTGTGCCTGTCTCAGAGTGTCAATAAATGTTCACGGTTAACATGATTACTGAGCTAACCCAAAGAGAGGGCAGAGACTTTTAATCTGAAGCTTTCCCAATCAGCTTCTCCCACAGTCCTGAAAACATCCATCATATGACACATATTCTATTGTGTGCCATCATGGGCTTACCTGCCTGATGCTTGGCTGTGAGCTTCCTGCGGGCCAGATGTGTGTCGTTTTCATCTCTCCACTGTGCTATGGGCACACTGCAGGGTCTGACAAATATTTGATCAGTGGATGCTGGCAGGGCCAGAAATTTTACAAGAAGCCTTGCTGTCATTCAGGCCCTACCCAGACCCTTCCACTCCACCCACCCCTACAGCCCATGGCAGGTGGGACTGCCTATTCGAAAGCTCTGACAGGTCACTCTCTGAGACTCTGTTTTCCAGGTATGCAATGGGAGGTTGGTCTAGAGAAAATCTCTGGCCACCGTTTTGGGTCCTCCCTCTGTACCAGGCACTGTACGAAACATTTCATAAGCGTTCCCTCCTTTAATTTTCCCAACAACTGCTATGGTCTGAATGTTTGTGTCCTCCCCCACCGCAAATTCTTATGTTGAAATCCTAATCCCCAACGTGACAGGATTAGGAGGTGGGGTCTTTGAGAGAGACTTAGGTCATGGGGGTGGAGTCCTCACAAATGGGATCAGTGCCCTTATAAAAGAGATGCCACAGAGATCCCTTGCCCTTCCACCATGGGAGGACATGGTAAGAAGTCAACAGTCTGAAACACGGAAAAGGGTCCTCACTGGAGGGAGACCATTCAGGCACCATGCTGATCTTGAACTTCCAGCCTTGAGAACTGTCAGCAATAAACGTCTGTTGTCTATAAGCCACCCAATCTATGGTATTCTGTTATAGCAGCCCAAATGGACCAAGACAACAACCCTAGCCTCTTAATTACACCCATTGTACAGAGAAGGAAACAGGCTTAGCCACCTTAGCAGCTAGTAGATTCTCTTACTCCCAGACCTGAGCCATGTCCAGCAGGAAAGATACACTCTTGCCAGTGTTGGCTGAGCTCCCTGAGATTGGACGGGCAGGTGCTGAAGCCAAACTCGGGAAAGGGGCGATACTCATGGCCAGCCACCTTCTAACTCACACCCAGAGCTCGTGCTCTTCAAAGTTGGGCCAGAGCAAGAGCAGGGACAGGACATCCCCCGGATGTCCCAGGGCTGCTGCAGAGCCAGGGTGGTAGTAGGGGTGATAGCAATCCAATGGTAAGTACCACTTGCTGAGTACTTAGGAAATGTCAGGCTTTGTGCTAAGCCCCTGCCTTGGCTGAGTTCCCCCAAAGCAGACCTTGAGTCAAGGATATAGGTGCAGGTAGTTTATTTGGTAGGTGATTCCAGGAAGCACATTGAGAGGGTGAGGGAAAGAGACAGGGAAGGGAGGAAAGCCAATAAAACATGCAATAATGAGTGGGTCACCTCTGAAGGCAACTGGGACTTGGTCCCCTTTGGGAACACTTTGGGAAACTCTGTGTTACCCACTTGAGAATTATTCCACTGAATGTGAGGTTTATCCACCAACTCCCATCCCTCATGGGTTGAGAGTCGCTCCTGAGACATTAATTCTCTGGCACTTGTAGGTGCACCGTGTCGGGGCTGAGCACCCTCGTGGGGCCAGAGAAGCTCTCGGGCAGAAAGAATCAGAGGTGCTTAAGGAAGGAGGCCATGGGCGTGTACAGGAAACTGCAGGTGACGAGAGGGTCAAGAGAATAGCAGAAGGGCCCCAGCACACCTGCTACAACACCTTCCATGGAATGTCTCACCAGCTCAATAAGGCAGGTACCATTATTGTGCCCATTTTATAGTTGAGACTCAACAAAATGAAAGTTTACTTAAGGTCACAGAGCTGATAAGCTGGGACTGAATCCAGAAGGCCAGGTCCAGGGCCCACGGTCTAGGGCATGATGCCACACTGCCTCCTTGCCTAGGGACTCCTCAACCAGTGCTCTTCTGACTCTACCTAGCAGGAACCAGCCACCTCTGAATCCAAGCCATTCCGGACTCCTTTATCCCAAGTCCTGCACGTTTTCTACACACCACGCAGTCCAGTGGCCAACAGTGGAGTGAGGAGTGGAGAGGATAGACCAGCAGAGCTAAGGAGTGACCCCTCTGTCCTAACCAATGCCAACTCCATCGTGCTTTATAAAAGGCCTCTTGAAGTTTTTATGGGAGAAAAAGCCTCCTTCAGGTCACAAGACACCCTTGTGTGTCATATTTCAGACAACAGTGAAGGGTTGCCCCGGTTGCCCTCCAGCAGGGGTGGGGGAAATCAGCCCCCTAGGAACAGCTTAGTCACCCTAAATCCAGCGATCTTCTGGACATGAGCAACCATGCATTCTCCCAATGTCACCTTGCTCTGGGAAGTGTCAGCCACAACACATGGACACTTTTCCTTCATTGTTCTTACCTCTTCTCATATTTACAACAGCACGAGGAGCTTTAGGAGGTAGGCAGGAAAGAGGTCATATCCCCATTTTCCGGGTAAGGAAACTGAGGCTCAGCTAGGTTTCTTGCCTTTCTCAAGATAGCAGAGCTAGTGAGCAAAGGAGAACTGACTTGAGTATAGTTCTGGCTCTACATCCAGTGCCATTTCTGCAGCAACCACTGCCCATGCCCAGATTAGGGCTGGCAGCCAATGGCATATATACACAGTTAAATATGGCATCAGGAGCCCTAAGACCAGATTGGAACCTCTATTCTTCAGCCATTAGTGGAACTCACAAACTAATCAAGCTTACCCTTCTTGCTTTGTAGAATCTTTGAGAGAACCAGCAGAGTTAATGCCCCTACCTCTAGAAACTCCCTCCTCTATTCTATCACATTGGTCTATTAATTTCCTTCCCAGCACTCACCACAATCTGGATTCATCCTTTTAATTGGGATATTTGTTAACTGTCTCTTCTTCTAGAATGTACACTCCACGAGGGTAGAGTGCACATCTGTCTCGTTCAGCCCTACAACTGCAGAGCTGTAACTGAAAGGGAAGCTGGAGAAATTCAAAGCATGAAAGAGACTTGACCCATCTTTAATGGAAGGGTCCACAGAGCTCTGACAAAACCTTTCATACATTTGCAAACAGTGACCAAATGTAAGAAAACCAGAGGACTGATGTTGGCACAGTCAGTTTGGAATTAAATGTAAATACGCCACTTCAGTTGGATGACAAACTGGGCTGATAAAACAGCTTCTGCAAACTCATGTCAAGGGAGTCTGTTTCTAACACAAACGCCTATTGTCTTTCATATTTGAAGATGATTCAAAAGGCTTGGGCTACTTTATACATTAGCCTGTAGATGTCTCAATTTATAAAGCCATTGTGCATCCTATTAATCTCTACACCCTCAGTATCTGGAACTCTTTCCAGCACATAGTAAGTGCTCAATAAACGTTTGCAAAATGAATGAAGGAAAAAACCATGGGCTCCATACTCTATACCTCAACCTCAAACTGGAATTGAAAGGGCAGCTGCAAGCATTTTCACGTATATGCAGAGTTTCAGTGACAGGCTACTAAAAATGGATCATGACTTCTTTGCCAAAGACGTTTCTTGAACTATATGGACAAAAATAAATAAGGTTATTATTTATTAAATAAATATTTATTCAGTACCAGCTATGTGCTGGGTGCTGGGATACCATGGTGAGAAAAAGAAAAAAAAAACGAGACTCTTCTTTATTGAAGAGTGCAGCCCAAACAGATATTAATGAAGTAATCACACAAATTAAAGGTAAAATTGCATAAGTGACTGGGGTGGCTTTAAAGATATGTCCACAAATTCTGTGATGCTCTTCCTCTCAAGAAGTGGAGCTTAATTCCCATTCCTTTGAATGTATTTGATCAGCAGATGCTGACAGTCACTAGTAGTCAACTCTGAGAGGGTGAGATAGACAGGTCTGAGAAACACAGGAGGAAGTGAGAGGGGTCTCTTCAAGGTCAATCCCAAAAACTATGTGCCGATGTTGTTGTGTAGGTACATCTGTGCTTTTTTTAGGGAGGCAGTCTAGAGTTTTTATCATGTTCTCAAGGGGATCTGCATTCCCTAAAGGAGAGCTTGAATAAGGATTCAGTATCTTGTGAGTTACTGAGCAAAGGCTCTTAGGGGAAACTTGTTAAGAGAAGGAAGGGAAAAGAACCCAGCAAAGATGTGATCTCAGGTCATATGTAGCCCTGGCCTGATCCATGGGGGGACTCTGGAGCATAAACTGTACCACGGAGTTGTCCCCATCCTATGGTAAGGGGTAAGCCTTTTGGACTCCGTATCAGTCAGTCATTGGCTGTAGGCTGCTCCCATCAATCAAGGACAGTTCTCCAGAGAAGAGGTGAGGCTGCCAGATAAAATAGAATATATTTATTCGCTAAATGTGGCAACCCTAATCAGGAGGCAGCTGTGAGCCATTAGCAGCTGACCTCACAGCAGCTGTGGGATGGGAAGTAAAAGGATCGTGTTAGGGCATTATAACCGTATCTACCCCAATCGGTAACCCTGCAAAGGTTCAGAACCCTCCATCTGTAGGATGGAAATGGCTGGGTGGTCAGCCATGTCCTGGAAAACCATGATAAAGTCCACACACTTAGAAGCTAGGATGGGGCCTTGGGAAGCCAGGACAGAGTGGTCATCCAGTAATCCTTGCACATTCAATGGACTCAAGTTTCCCAGCGAATCCAAACTAAATCCGGAACTTGCAACTTATCAGAGCCCAGGAAGGAGCCATGGGACCAAAATTAATCAAAGCATCATTAACTGAAGTTGCACACAAATTCCCCCAAAGGACCCCTGGGAGTGCAGATGACCAGATGACAGGTCCCCTGTGAGTCTGGGGTGGGGCATATAGTGGTGGTTAAAAGCAAGGCCTCTGGATCCAGACTGTTCAAATCCCAGCTCCACCACTTACCAGCTGTGTGACTCATGACCTCTCTGAGACTCAGTTTCTTACCTGTAAAATGAGGATGATAATAACAGTCCATATTTACAGGGTCCATATCAGTACAGGATCAACTGAGTTAACTCATGTGAACTGCTTTAAACTGTGCCTGTCTCAGAGTGTCAATAAATGTTCACGGTTAACATGATTACTGAGCTAACCCAAAGAGAGGGCAGAGACTTTTAATCTGAAGCTTTCCCAATCAGCTTCTCCCACAGTCCTGAAAACATCCATCATATGACACATATTCTATTGTGTGCCATCATGGGCTTACCTGCCTGATGCTTGGCTGTGAGCTTCCTGCGGGCCAGATGTGTGTCGTTTTCATCTCTCCACTGTGCTATGGGCACACTGCAGGGTCTGACAAATATTTGATCAGTGGATGCTGGCAGGGCCAGAAATTTTACAAGAAGCCTTGCTGTCATTCAGGCCCTACCCAGACCCTTCCACTCCACCCACCCCTACAGCCCATGGCAGGTGGGACTGCCTATTCGAAAGCTCTGACAGGTCACTCTCTGAGACTCTGTTTTCCAGGTATGCAATGGGAGGTTGGTCTAGAGAAAATCTCTGGCCACCGTTTTGGGTCCTCTCTCTGTACCAGGCACTGTACGAAACATTTAATAAGCGTTCCCTCCTTTAATTTTCCCAACAACTGCTATGGTCTGAATGTTTGTGTCCTCCCCCACCGCAAATTCTTATGTTGAAATCCTAATCCCCAACGTGACAGGATTAGGAGGTGGGGTCTTTGAGAGAGACTTAGGTCATGGGGGTGGAGTCCTCACAAATGGGATCAGTGCCCTTATAAAAGAGATGCCACAGAGATCCCTTGCCCTTCCACCATGGGAGGACATGGTAAGAAGTCAACAGTCTGAAACACGGAAAAGGGTCCTCACTGGAGGGAGACCATTCAGGCACCATGCTGATCTTGAACTTCCAGCCTTGAGAACTGTCAGCAATAAACGTCTGTTGTCTATAAGCCACCCAATCTATGGTATTCTGTTATAGCAGCCCAAATGGACCAAGACAACAACCCTAGCCTCTTAATGACACCCATTGTACGGAGAAGGAAACAGGCTTAGCCACCTTAGCAGCTAGTAGATTCTCTTACTCCCAGACCTGAGCCATGTCCAGCAGGAAAGATACACTCTTGCCAGTGTTGGCTGAGCTCCCTGAGATTGGACGGGCAGGTGCTGAAGCCAAACTCGGGAAAGGGGCGATACTCATGGCCAGCCACCTTCTAACTCACACCCAGAGCTCGTGCTCTTCAAAGTTGGGCCAGAGCAAGAGCAGGGACAGGACATCCCCCGGATGTCCCAGGGCTGCTGCAGAGCCAGGGTGGTAGTAGGGGTGATAGCAATCCAATGGTAAGTACCACTTGCTGAGTACTTAGGAAATGTCAGGCTTTGTGCTAAGCCCCTGCCTTGGCTGAGTTCCCCCAAAGCAGACCTTGAGTCAAGGATATAGGTGCAGGTAGTTTATTTGGTAGGTGATTCCAGGAAGCACATTGAGAGGGTGAGGGAAAGAGACAGGGAAGGGAGGAAAGCCAATAAAACATGCAATAATGAGTGGGTCACCTCTGAAGGCAACTGGGACTTGGTCCCCTTTGGGAACACTTTGGGAAACTCTGTGTTACCCACTTGAGAATTATTCCACTGAATGTGAGGTTTATCCACCAACTCCCATCCCTCATGGGTTGAGAGTCGCTCCTGAGACATTAATTCTCTGGCACTTGTAGGTGCACCGTGTCGGGGCTGAGCACCGTCGTGGGGCCAGAGAAGCTCTCGGGCAGAAAGAATCAGAGGTGCTTAAGGAAGGAGGCCATGGGCGTGTACAGGAAACTGCAGGTGACGAGAGGGTCAAGAGAATAGCAGAAGGGCCCCAGCACACCTGCTACAACACCTTCCATGGAATGTCTCACCAGCTCAATAAGGCAGGTACCATTATTGTGCCCATTTTATAGTTGAGACTCAACAAAATGAAAGTTTACTTAAGGTCACAGAGCTGATAAGCTGGGACTGAATCCAGAAGGCCAGGTCCAGGGCCCACGGTCTAGGGCATGATGCCACACTGCCTCCTTGCCTAGGGACTCCTCAACCAGTGCTCTTCTGACTCTACCTAGCAGGAACAAGCCACCTCTGAATCCAAGCCATTCCGGACTCCTTTATCCCAAGTCCTGCATGTTTTCTACACACCACGCAGTCCAGTGGCCAACAGTGGAGTGAGGAGTGGAGAGGATAGACCAGCAGAGCTAAGGAGTGACCCCTCTGTCCTAACCAATGCCAACTCCATCGTGCTTTATAAAAGGCCTCTTGAAGTTTTTATGGGAGAAAAAGCCTCCTTCAGGTCACAAGACACCCTTGTGTGTCATATTTCAGACAACAGTGAAGGGTTGCCCCGGTTGCCCTCCAGCAGGGGTGGGGGAAATCAGCCCCCTAGGAACAGCTTAGTCACCCTAAATCCAGCGATCTTCTGGACATGAGCAACCATGCATTCTCCCAATGTCACCTTGCTCTGGGAAGTGTCAGCCACAACACATGGACACTTTTCCTTCATTGTTCTTACCTCTTCTCATATTTACAACAGCACGAGGAGCTTTAGGAGGTAGGCAGGAAAGAGGTCATATCCCCATTTTCCGGGTAAGGAAACTGAGGCTCAGCTAGGTTTCTTGCCTTTCTCAAGATAGCAGAGCTAGTGAGCAAAGGAGAACTGACTTGAGTATAGTTCTGGCTCTACATCCAGTGCCATTTCTGCAGCAACCACTGCCCATGCCCAGATTAGGGCTGGCAGCCAATGGCATATATACACAGTTAAATATGGCATCAGGAGCCCTAAGACCAGATTGGAACCTCTATTCTTCAGCCATTAGTGGAACTCACAAACTAATCAAGCTTACCCTTCTTGCTTTGTAGAATCTTTGAGAGAACCAGCAGAGTTAATGCCCCTACCTCTAGAAACTCCCTCCTCTATTCTATCACATTGGTCTATTAATTTCCTTCCCAGCACTCACCACAATCTGGATTCATCCTTTTAATTGGGATATTTGTTAACTGTCTCTTCTTCTAGAATGTACACTCCACGAGGGTAGAGTGCACATCTGTCTCGTTCAGCCCTACAACTGCAGAGCTGTAACTGAAAGGGAAGCTGGAGAAATTCAAAGCATGAAAGGGACTTGACCCATCTTTACTGGAAGGGTCCACAGAGACAGCATGCAAAGGAATGAAGGCAGCGTCTAGGAGCAAAGACTGACCCTTAGCTAAGATTCAGCAAGGAAACATGGTTCTCAGTCCTACAGCCTCCAGGAACTGAATTCAGCAACAACCTGAATGAGCTTGGACTTGGATTTATCCTCAGAGCCTCCAGAAAGAATCACAGCCACACCGACACCTTGATTTTGGCCTTGTGAAATTCTAAGCAGAGCACCCAGCTAAGCCAGGCTGCTACAGAACTGCGAGATAATATATGTGTGTGGTTTTAAGCTGCTAAATTTGCAGCAATTTGTTACAGCAGCAGTAGAAATTAATGCAGACAATGATTATAAGTGCCTGGTACATACTGGCTGCACAATAAATGTTTGGATGGACAGATGTATATAAGGAAATACACTTTTGAGGCTGACATAAGAAGTATTTTGGTTTCTTACATTTTGCTTGTTGTATTAGTCAGCTTTTGCTGTATAACAAACAACTACAAATAGCAGATAAACAGCAATAAGTATTTTTTCTTGTTCATTCATTTGCAAAATCAGCTGGGACCAGCTGGATTCAGCCAGGCTTGGCTCTGAGCTTGAGTTGAATCCCAATTCCCTTTATATGTCTCCCAACCTGCTTGAACCAGCAGCTGCCTGACTGGTAGGAGCGCAAGAAGCCAAGCTCAACCATGCAAACACATCTCAAGCCTCAGCTTATATCACATCCAGGAACACTCCACTGGCCAAACCAAACTACATGGCCAAGCCCAGCATCACCAGAGCCAAGAACTGCATGCCTCCCAGGGAAGCATATAGAAAGTGAATGTTTGCTCAGCAGTGATCACACTTCTGAAGTATATCATATTACATGCATTGTTTTTATCTTGGGGGAGGAGCAAAGAGTGGGTAATAGCAGTAGCAGTAAATATGTTTCTGCAGTAATATTTGCTATAACTCTTGAATCATTGGGAGGCGCCATTATAGCATGAAACAACAACAGTTTGAGTCCCTTTTCCAGCACTTACTAGTTGTGTGACCTTGGTCAACTAGCTTCATCTCCCTGAGCTTCTGTTTTCTTATCTGCAAAATGGAAATAATGATGGTACTTTCCTCTCAGGGCAGTTGTGGAGACAAAATGAGGTAACAGAGAGAGAGTTCTCAGCACTGTGCCTGGCACATTACCCACACTTTAAAATATATTTCTTCCTCACCTCTCTCGATGTGCCTTTCCTACTATAGGCTGTGATAATGGGGAGGTACTGGGCAGGTGTGCCTGGAGATGATATGTTTTGGTGGCAGATCTAACAAGAGAATAATTAAGGGCAACTGTGATGTGTGTGTGTGTCACACGCTGCATTCAAACTCATCCCTGCCCTGTCCCCCAAGGGCTCTCTATAATGATTACAAGTGATTCTGAAGAATTCACTGAAACATGTTATAAGCCTTGATTACAAAGAAAAGTGATTTTTCTGAAGTGGATCTTCCATCTAGTGGAGGAAGTCAGGCCCCAGTGACAAGGCAGATAAGCAGTGCTACAGAGAAACTCCTGGAACTCCAAGACAAAACACAATGCTTCCCCCAGCAAGCCTGATTGACAAGGCCCAACAAAACCCCAAGAAAAGCCCATCCAGCAAGTCAGATTGCGCCCAGGCCCCGCTCCAATGGCAGCAGCCCTCAGAGCAGCCTTGGAAATGAACGAGAAATGGCGCCTTCTTATTTATGAGTACTTTCTGTCACAAACATAATACCCCCATTCTTTGCCAGGTTTGTATATAAATATCTCAAGATGGGATTATTTTAAAAGGGCCTTGGGACACAATGCTTCTGTTTGAGAGAGCCGCTGAGTTGCCAGAGCGGAGTGGGCTGGGCTGCTGCTTGCTTTGCCTCCTCTCCAAGGGCACTCGGCATTCCAGGCAAAGAAAAGAACTTGCTCAGAAGCCCATGGGGCCCGGAAGCCCAGTGGGGCAGCTTCAAAGTCCCATGCCACTCGAGGGTCACATGGCCGGTCCTGTGATTAGCGATTTGGGGACCAATGGCCATTTTGCCTACAATAATGACTCACATTTGCACTAAGTCACATGTTTCCAAAGCCCTGGTCAATGGCTTCAAGCTCATTTAATCCTCATCCCCTTGAGTTAGTCATTAGAGTTTTTCAGCTGGGAAAACAGTCCCTGAAGAATCAAGTACCCTCGGCACCAGAAGAATGGGCAGACGGACAGCTAGAAGCCAGGCTCTCTGACTTCAAGTCCAGCACTCTTTCTGCTGCTCCCCCTTTCCCTGGTCAGTGACTCTCCCTGTGGGAAGTGGTGCTATAAGCACCACACTCAGAATCAAATGTTTGAGCCCAGAGCAGAACTTCCAGAAAGTTCCTTCCTCTCTCCAAGCCTCTGTTTCTTTGTGTGTTTTCTTAGTTTGGGCTGACCCCAGAAACAGACCTTGAGTCATGGATTCAAGTGCACATCGTTTATTTAGGACATGAAGAAAATACCAGCAGGCAAGTAGGGAAGAGAAATAGGAGATTAGTTATCAATTTCGATATGACACATCTCCCCCAAACTTAGCAGCTTAACAATAACAAACATGTCTTACCGTACAATTTCTGGGGATCAGACACCCAGGCACAGCATAGCTGGGTGCCTCTGACTTAAGATGTCTCATGAGGTTGCAGCCAAACTGTCACCCGAGTCTGTGGTCTCATTGAAAGGCTCAACTGGGGGAGGACCTGCTTCCAAGACCACCTGTGTGGTTGTTGGCTTCCCACAGTTCCTTGACTTGTGGGTCCCTCCACAGGGCGGCTCACAACATGAGCTAGCTTCCCTCAGAATGAGTGAGTGAGAAAGCATGAGAGAATATTCCTAAACTGGAGAGAATATTCCTAAGCTGGAAACCACAGTCTCTGTATAGTCTGCTCTTAGAAGTGATGTCCCTTACTTCTGCCATATTCTATTCATTAGAAGTGAGTCAATAAGTCCGGTCCTCACTTAATGGGTGGGGAATATACAAGGGTGTGTATACAAGGAAGTGGAGATCACCCTGAGCAATGTTTACTCCACAGCGCTTTGTCCTACCTTGTTAGCAGAGATGCCTTCTCTGGCTTCAGAGAAAGCTCGCAGGAAAAGAGACTGGGATACTGGAGCGAATATTGGAGTGTATGATTGGGGTATTATTATCATTATTCCCCCAGCTCCCTCCCTTCCAGGGGACTGCAAATTGGCTGCTTCCTTCTTCTAAAGGCTACCACTCCTATCTGGTAATCCTCAGAGTGCTGCCCTCTCTTGGGATTTAAGACTTGCTTTCCCTTTTTGTGGTAGACAGTCAATAAAGGGTGCATTATTAAGCCACCTGCTATGGGGACTTAAGCTCCACTGGGAACTAGTATAGAGCCATTTGAGGGGAGAAGGAACTGGGGTATTTACATAGTAATTACTATCAGGCATTGATTCTGAGGATGAGGTTTGGTAACAAAGCCAAATCGAACCCAGCCTAAATGAGTTGGACCCCTCTCCAAGGTCCAGTCACTGCTTCATTCTCTTGCTCATTCAGGCCTGGGGTGGGAAGGGTTCCCCACAGTGCTCTTGTCACTTTCCTTAAACTCTGCCCTCCCCATGTAAACAGTTCCTCTATTAAACTCTCCTCAGTTAAACATGTCTTGTGGAAGATTGAGAAGATGACAGCTCCTTAGATCTGTAATACATTTCCCAGAGTCACTCTCTGTTCATAAAGCAAAATTCTTCAAAGACTTATTTTTTGCTATTCCTGCCCTTTCTCTTCGCTTCAGAGCCCTACACCTTTAAGATCTGCTTTTCTTAGTTTATATCCCTCTCTCCTTTCACAATTACAAAAAGAACCAGTTCTATTTTTCCCACTGTCTTCTCCACACTCCCCAAATTCTGAATCTTGATGACCCCACTTTTTTGTGTGTGGTTTAGTATTTTTTCATTTGTAATTTTTAAAAACTCAGGGACACTATCACATCTTTACAGCTTAAGGAAATGACCTGGCACTAATTCATCCTAATTTCTTACAAAATTAAGTTAAACATGCATTCATGTCTGAATGAACTGTGCAAAGACAAAAGAAAAAGTTAAGGTATGGCCACAGACTTGGGTCAAAGTACCGAAGTGGAGAGGGCAGACAGCAGAAGCAAGAAGAACTACAATCCTGCAGCATGTGGAACAAAAACCACATTCACAGAAGACAGACAAGATGAAAAGGCAGAGGGCTATGTACCAGATGAAGGAACAAGATAAAACCCCAGAAAAACAACTAAATGAAGTGGAGATAGGCAACCTTCCAGAAAAAGAATTCAGAATAATGATAGTGAAGATGATCCAGGACCTCAGAAAAACAATGGAGGCAAAGATCGAGAAGATGCAAGAAATGTTTAACAAAGACCTAGAAGAATTAAAGAACAAACAAACAGAGATGAACAATACAATAACTGAAATGAAAACTACCCCAGAAGGAATCAGTAGCAGAATAACTGAGGCAGAAGAACGGACAAGTGACCTGGAAGACAGAATGCTGGCATTCACTGCTGCAGAAGAGAATAAAGAAAAAAAAATGAAAAGAAATGAAGACAGCCTGAGAGACCTCTGGGACAACATTAAACGCAACAACATTTGCATTATAGGGGTCCCAGAAGGAGAAGAGAGAGAGAAAGGACCCGAGAAAATATTTGAAGAGATTATAGTCGAAAATTTCCCTAACATGGGAGAGGAAATAGCCACCTAAGCCCAGGAAGCACAGCGAGTCCCATAGAGGATAAACCCAAGGAGAAACACACCGAGACACACAGTAATCAAATTGGCAAAAATTAAAGACAAAGAAAAATTATTGAAAGCAGCAAGGGAAAAGCAACAAATAACATACAAGGGAACTCCCATAAGGTTAACAGCTGATTTCTCAGCAGAAACTCTACAAGCCAGAAGAGAGTGGCATGATATACTTAAAGTGATGAAAGGGAAGAACTTACAACCAAGATTACTTTACCCGGCAAGTATCTCATTCAGATTTGATGGAGAAATCAAAAGCTTTACAGACAAGCAAAAGCTAAGAGAATTCAGTACCACCAAACCAGCTCTACAACAAATGCTAAAGGAATGTCCCTAAGTGGGAAACACAAGAGAAGAAAATAACTTACAAAAACAAACCCAAAACAATTAAGAAAATGGTCACAGGAACATACATATCGATAATTACCTTAAACGTGAATGGATTAAATGCTCCAACCAAAAGACACAGGCTTGCTGAATGGATACAGAAACAAGACCCATATATATGCTGTCTACAAGAAACCCACTTCAAACCTAGGACACACACAGACTAAAAGTGAGGGGATGGAAAAAGATATTCCATGCAAATGGAAATCAAAAGAGAGCTGGGGGAGCTATACTCATATCAGATAAAATAGACTTTAAAATAAAGAATGTTACAAAGACAAGGAAGGACACTACATAATGATTAAGGGATCAATCCCAGAAGATATAACAATTATAAATATATACGCACCCAACATAGGAGCACCTCAACACATAAGGCAACTGCTAACAACTACAAAAGAGGAAATCGACAGTAACACAATAATAGTGGGGGACTTTAACACCTCACTTACACCAATGGACACATCATCCAAAATGAAAATAAATAAGGAAACAGAAGCTTTAAATGACACAACAGACCAGATAGATTTAATTGATATTTATAGGACATTCCATCCAAAAACAGCAGATTACACTTTCTTCCCAAGTGCGCACGGAACATTCTCCAGGATAGATCACATCTTGGGTCACAAATCAAGCCTCAGTAAATTTAAGAAAATTGAAATCATATCAAGCATCTTTCTGACCACAATGCTATAAAATTAGAAATGAATTACAGGGAAAAAAACATAAAAAAACACAAACACATGGAGACTAAACACTACGTTACTAACTAACCAAGACATCACTGAAGAAATCAAAGAGGAAATCAAAAAATACCTAGAGACAAATGACAATGAAAACACGACGATCCAAAACCTATGGGATGCAGCAAAAGCAGTTCTAAGAGGGAAGTTTATAACTATACAAGCCTACCTCAAGAAGGAAGAAAAATCTCAAATAAACAATCTAACCTTATACTAAAGGAACTAGAGAAAGAAGAACAAACAAAACCCAGAGTTATTAGAAGGAAAGAAGTCATTAAGATCAGAGCAGAAATAAATGAAATAGAAACAAAGAAAACAATAGCGGGGGCTAGAGAAGATGGTGGAAGAGTAAGACACGGAGATCACCTTCCTCCCCACAGATACATCAGAAATATATCTACACGTGGAACTGCTCCTATAGAACACCAACTGAACGCTGGCAGAAGACCTCAGACCTTCCAAAAGGCAAGAAAACTCCCCACGTACCTGGGTAGGGCAAAAGAAAAAAGAAAAAACAGAGACAAAAGAATAAGGACGGGACCTGCAACAGTGGGAGGGAGCTGTGAAGGAGGAAAGATTCCCACACACTAGAAGCCCCTTCGTGGGCGGAGACTGCGGGTGGCGGAGGGGGAAGCTTCGGAGCCACGGAAGAGAGTGCAGCAACAGGGTGCGGAGGGCAAAGCGGAGAGATTCCCGCACAGAGGATCGGTGCCGACCAGCACTCACCAGCCCGAGAGGCTTGTCAGCTCACCCACCCGGGCGGGCGGAGGCTGGGAACTGAGGCTCGGGCTTCGGAGGTCGGATCCCAGGGAGAGGACTGGGGTTGGCTGCGTGAACACAGCCTGAAGGGGATAGTGCGCCACGGCTAGCCAGGAGGGAGTCCGGGAGAAGTCTGGAGCTGCCGAAGAGGCAAGAGACCTTTTCTTCCCTCTTTGTTTCCTGGTGCGC
>NC_041227.1:15583488-15583985 GCF_002837175.3 Physeter macrocephalus | reverse complement strand
TTCCTTCCTTTCTTTCTTTCCTTTCTATTTTTTCTCCCTTTTATTCTAAGCTGTGTGGATTAAAGGCTGTTGGTGCTCCAGCCAGGCATCAGGGCTGTGTCTTTGAGGTGGGAGAACCAACTTCAGGACACTGGTCCACAAGAGACCTCCCAGCTCCACATATTATTAAATGGCGAAAATCTCCCAGAGATCTCTATCTCAACACCAAGACCCAGCTTCACTCAACGACCAGCAAGCTACAGTGCTGGACACCCTATGCCCAACAACTAGCAAGACAGGAACACAGACCCATCCATTAGCAGAGAGGCTATCTAAAATCATAATAAGGCAACAGAGACCCCAAAACACACCACCAGACGTGGACCTGCCCACCAGAAAGACAAGAACCAGACTCATCCACCAGAACACAGGCACTAGTCCCCTCAACCAGGAAACCTACTCAACCCACTGAACCAAACTTAGCCACTGGGGACAGACACCAAAAACAACGGGAACTA
>NC_041227.1:15580918-15581647 GCF_002837175.3 Physeter macrocephalus | reverse complement strand
AGAAAGTAGGCATAGAGGGAACTTTCCTCAACATAATAAAAGCCATATATGACAAACCCACAGCCAACATCGTCCTCAATGGTGAAAAACTGAAACCATTTCCACTAAGATCAGGAACAAGACAAGGTTGCCCACTCTCAACACTCTTATTCAACATAGTTTTGGAAGTTCTAGCCAAAGTAATCAGAGAAGCAAAAGAAATAAAAGGAAACCAAATCGGAAAAGAAGAAGTAAAGCTGTCACTGTTTGCAGATGACATGATACTATACCTAGAGAATCCTAAGGAGGCTACCAGGAAACTACTAGAGCTAATCAATGAATTTGGCAAAGTAGCAGGATACAAAATTAATGCACAGAAATCTCTGGCATTCTTATACACTAATGATGAAAAATCTGAGAGTGAAATTAAGAAAACACTCCCATTTACCATTGCAACAAAAAGAATAAAATATCTAGGAATAAACCTACCTAAGGAGACAAAAGACTTGTATGCAGAAAACTATAAGACACTGATGAAAGAAATTAAAGATGATACAAATAGGTGGAGAAATATACCATGTTCTTGGATTGGAAGAATCAACATTGTGAAAATGACTCTACTACCCAAAGCAATCTACAGATTCAATGCAATCCCTATCAAACTACCACTAGCATTTTTTACAGAACTAGAAAAAAAAATTTCACAATTTGTATGGAAACACAAAAGACCCCAAATAGCAAAAGCAATCT
>NC_041227.1:15578089-15578845 GCF_002837175.3 Physeter macrocephalus | reverse complement strand
TTCTGACAAAATTCAACACCCATTTATGATAAAAACTCTCCAGAAAGTGGGCACAGAGGGAACCTACCTCAACATAATAAAGGCCATATATGACAAACCCAAAGCAAATGTCATTCTCAATGGTGAGAAATGGAAAGCATTTCCTCTAAGATCAGGAATAACGCAAGGATGTCCACTCTCACCACTATTATTCAACATAATATTGGAAGTCCTAGCCACGGCAATCAGAGAAGAAAAAGAAATAAAAGGAATACAAATCAGAAAAGAAGAAGTAAAACTGTCACCGTTTGCAGATGACATGATACTATACATAGAGAATCCTAAAGATGCCACTGGAAAACTACTAGAGCTAATCAATGAATTTGGTAAAGTTGCAGGATACAAAATTAATGCACAGAAATCTCTTGCATTCCTATACACTAATGATGAAAAATCTGAAGGAGAAATTAAGGAAACACTCCCATTTACCATTGCAACAAAAAGAATAAAATACCTAGGAATAAACCTACCTAAGTAGACAAAAGACCTGTATGCAGTAAACTATAAGACTGATGAAAGAAATTAAAGATGATACCAAGAGATGGAGAGTTATACCATGTTCTTGGATTGGAAGAATCAATATTGTGAAAATGACTATACTACGCAAAGCAATCTACAGATTCAATGCAATCCCTATCAAATTACCAATGGCATTTTTTACGGAACTTGAACAAAAAATCTTAAAATTTGTATGGAGACACAAAAGACCCCGAATAG
>NC_041227.1:15573818-15577383 GCF_002837175.3 Physeter macrocephalus | reverse complement strand
AAGGATTAATCTCCAAAATATATAAACAACTCATGCAGCTCAATATTACAGAAACAAACAACCCAATCCAAAAATGGGTAGAAGACCTAAATAGACATTTCTCCAAAGAAGGCATACAGATGGCCAAGAAGCACATGAAAAACTGCTCAACATCACTAATCGTTAGAGAAATGCAAATCAAAACTACAATGAGGTATCACCTCACACCAGTTAGAATGGGCATCATCAGAAAATCTACAAACAACAAATGCTGGAGAGGGTGTGGAGAAAAGGGAACCCTCTTGTACTCTTTGTGGGAATATAAATTGATAGAGAACAGTATGGAGGTTCCTTAAAAAACCAAAAAATAGAATTACCATATGATCCAGCAATCCCACTACTGGGCATATACCCAGAGAAAACCATAATTCAAAAAGACACATGCACCTCAATGTTCACTGCAGCACTATTTACAATAGCCAGATCACGGAAGCCACCTAAATGCCCATCGACAGACAGATGGATAAAGAAGATGTGGTAAATATATACAATGGAATATTACTCAGACATAAAAAGGAACGAAATCGGGTCATTTGTTGAGATGTGGATGGATCTAGAGGCTGTCATACAGAGTGAAGTAAGTCAGAAAGAGAAAAACAAATATCGTATATTGACGCATATATGTGGAACCTAGAAAAATGGTACAGATGAACCGGTTTGCAGGGCAGAAATAGAGACACAGATGTAGAGAACAAACGTATGGACACCAAGGGGGGAAGCCACGGGCGGGGGGGGGGGGTGCTGTGATGAATTGGGCAATTGGGATTGACGTGTATACACTGATATGTATAAAATTGGTGACTAATAAGAACCTGCTGTATAAAAAGATAAATAAAATAAATTTTTTTTTTTAAAAAGTACCCAAGTAGTCTAGGGAGGGACAAAGCAAATGCTCTAGGGAGGGAACCTGACAAAGTAAACAGATTTTACTTTTGGTGTCTCTTGGATTTCAACTATCTACCAGTGCATGGAAACAGCCTGATAACCATATAACCATGGTCCCAAACAGAAATGATATTAAAAATACTAAATAGCAAATATGGCCTGGGCGGGAGCAATCAGAACAGACCCCAGGAGGTTTGCTGTACCAGGGAAACCAGCTGAATATCAGTCTTGGGTCTGGATCACATGTGTCCTACTGACCGCCGGAGCTCCCTGTGAACTTTCTTGCTGCTGGGCAATCTCTCTTCTCCACGGGAAAGCAATCTGTTAGCAACTTTGTGAAACACTTCATGATCTATGGGAAATTGTTTTTCTACAACTGAAAAGTGGTCTCATTTCTTTCTTAGTTAAAAGTAAATTTGGGTTATTTAGACCAACATGATTTACTCTGCAGATATGCTATCACAAGGGTTAAGATTAATAATTCATTAGCAAATCGGTCTGAAATCACTTCCTTCTATTTGCTACAATTTTAATGTGATTGCAGAACCTCCCCCGCTTCCTCCCCACTCTCTCCCCTCATAAGCTCATTGCTTTGCTGTGAATGAGGCTTTGGATCTCTAGGCCCAGGGCAAAAGGCATGGACTGATTCCCAGAAGCTGGTTAGGTCTTAACACAGCTAAAAATGATAGCACCATTTTCCAGTCTCAATGCAGAGAGTAAAGTGATTTTTGCCCTCATGATCTATTCTGAAAACATTCTACGTAGCAAACTTTATATGGCACTTATTATGTTATGGGTATTATTCCAAATGCATTTCGAATCTTAACTCATTCAATCTTCATAACATCCTTATTAGGTAAATCCCCTTATTGTCCACGATCCATAGATGGGGAACTGAGGCACAGAAAACTTTCGTAACCTGTCCAAGGTCACGGAGCTCACATGTAGAAGAGCTACAATTTGAACCTAACCTGATTCCAGAGTCTGTGCTTTCCTAACCATGACATTAGACGCTTGAATGTTATTTTTTATGATTCAGGAGATGTGTGTGGTCACTTACAAATGAAGTAGTGCATAATATATGGATGTAGGAAGCACCAACATTGAATGAGCACCTAAAATATACCAGGTTTTGATCCAAAACTTCAATTTGCCATGTTTATTACCTCTCAACAGTCCTAAGAGATAGATACTGTAATCTCTAGTTTACAAGTGAATTGAGGCTAAAAGCTAAAACAGTATAGGAATCCTAGCACCATGATTGGTCACTCAACACATATTAGTTTAATTAATTAATTAACATCTAAATATAGATGCAGTCATAGCTAGTTTGCAGTGCAGGCTAAATTTGAACCCAAATCTCTCTGACTTTCACCTGAAAACTGACCCGGATATCCCTAAGCAGATAATTAGAGAGGTATGGATAATAACTTATTTGTATAAAAATAGATATTAACATAAATATATTACACTATAAATATTAATTAAAATAGTAACACAGATATTAACTGACTTCTCATCATTGTGTATAAATGGCATATTAATTTTCCAACTTTGCTTCATCTAACCTTAATAATCATATTTTGCTTTCAAGAGAATACGTAACTTTCTGTCTTGGTTGCTGAGGAATATTTAATCCACATGGAATTTATTTTGGTTTCTGGTATGAATTACATTTTTATAAATAAAACATATGGGGCTTCCCTGGTGGCACAGTGGTTGAGAATCCGCCTGCTCATGCAGGGGACACGGGTTCATGCCCGGGTCTGGGAAGATCCCACGTGCCACGGAGCGGCTAGGCCCGTGAGCCATGGCTGCTGAGCCTGCGCGTCCGGAGCCTGTGCTCCGCAAAGGGAGAGGCCACAACAGTGAGAGGCCCGCGTACCGCAAAAAAAA
The DNA here is from genome assembly GCF_002837175.3 of Physeter macrocephalus. Taxonomy (NCBI): domain Eukaryota; kingdom Metazoa; phylum Chordata; class Mammalia; order Artiodactyla; family Physeteridae; genus Physeter; species Physeter macrocephalus. The sequence goes on along the minus strand of NC_041227.1, from coordinate 15,574,563 downwards.
AAAAATATATGTAATATACATATTATACAAATTATGTATTTCTCCAAATGCTTAGCTAATTGTTTTCCCACCATTGACTGAATAATCTATTATTTTCCCACCTTATTCTTATAGTAAACTATTTTTAGCTCTTAATTTGAAATGATTTTAGACTTTCAGAAAATTTGCAATAATAGAATTGAGAGTTTCTGTGTACCCTTTACCCAGGTTCCCCTTATGTTAAGAACTTACACAACCATAGTGTAATGATCAAAACCAGAAAATTAACATTGATATAATGCTATTAAATAATCCACAGATCTTATTTGATTTTCACCAGTTTTCCCTTTAATGTCCTTTATCTGATCCAGCGTCCAAACCAGGATCCTACATTGTATCGATATTTAGTTGTCATACCTTCTCAGGGTCCTTCAACCTGACATTCCTCAGAATTTGAACTTAGCCAGATTCCAGAGCCTGTGCTTTCTTAACCGCTATATTATACTCTTAAATGTTACTTTTTATAATTCGGGTGATTGTGTATGATCACTTCCTTATCTTTCATGACCTTGACATTCTTGAAGGAGACTGACCAGCTATTTTTTTCCTCCTAGTATATTTTTATTTCAGTTATTGTATTCTTCAGCTCTGTTTGTTTCTTCTTTTAATTTTCTAATTCTTTTTTTGTTTTTAACATCTTTATTGGAGTATAATTGCTTTACAATGGTGTGTTAGTTTCTGCTTTATAACAAAGTGAATCAGCTAT
>NC_041227.1:15572378-15573717 GCF_002837175.3 Physeter macrocephalus | reverse complement strand
GTTTTTAACATCTTTATTGGAGTATAATTGCTTTACAATGGTGTGTTTGTTTCTGCTTTATAACAAAGTGAATCAGCTATACAAATACATATATCCTCATATCTCCTCCCACTTGCATCACCCTCCCACCCTACCTATCCCACCCCTCTAGGTGGTCACAAAGCACCGAGCTGATCTCCTGTGCTATGCGGCTGCTTCCCACTAGCTATCAATGTTACATTTGGTACTGTGTATATGTCCATGACACTCTCTCACCTTGTCCCAGTTTACCCTTACCCCTCCCCGTGTCCTCAAGTCCATTCTCTACGTCTGCATCTTTATTCCTGTCCTGACCCTAGATTCTTCAGAACCATTTTTATTTTTTTTAGATTCCATGTGTATGTGTTAGCATATGGTATTTGTTTTTCTCTTTCTGACTTCACTCTGTATGACAGATTCTAGGTCGATCCACCTCACTACAAATAATTCAATTTCATTCCTTTTTATTGTTGAGTAATATTCCATTGTGTATATGTGCCACATCTTCTTTATCCATTCATCTGTTGATGGACACTTAGGGTTGCTTCCATGTCCTAGCCATTGTGAATGGAGCTGCAATGAACATAGTGGTACATGACTATTTTTGAATTATGGTTTTCTCAGGGTATATGCCCAGTAGTGGGATTGCTGGGTCGTATGGTACTTCTATTTTTAGTTTTTAAGGAAACTCCATACTGTTCTCCATAGTGGCTGTGTCAATTTACATTCCCACCAAGAGTGCAAGAGGGTTCCCTTTTCTCCACACCCTCTCCAGCATTTATTGTTTGTAGATTTTTGATGATGGCCATTCTGACTGGTGTGAGGTGATACCTCATTGTAGTTTTGATTTGCATTTCTCTAATAATTAGTGATGTTGAGCATCCTTTCATGTGTTTGTTGGCAACCTGTATATCTTCTTTGGAGAAATGTCTGTTTAGGTCTTCTGCCCATTTTTGGATTGGGTTGTTTGTTTTTTTTAATATTGAGATGCATGAGCTGTTTATATATTTTGGAGATTAATCCTGTGTCCGTTGATTCGTTTGTAAATATTTTCTCCCATTCTGAGGGTTGTCTTTCCGTCTTGTTGATGGTTTCCTTTGCTGTGCAAAAGCTTTGAAGTTTCATTAGGTCCCATTTGTTTATTTTTGTTTTTATTTCCATTACTCTAGGAGGTGGATCAAAAAAGATCTTGCTGTGATTTATGTCAAAGAGTGTTCTTAGGTTTTCCTCTAAGAGTTTTATAGTGTCCGGTCTTACATTTAGGTCTTTAACCCATTTTCAGTTTATTTCTGTGTATGGTGTTAGGGAGTGTTCTAATTTC
>NC_041227.1:15493382-15571301 GCF_002837175.3 Physeter macrocephalus | reverse complement strand
ATTTGGATTCCTTTTATTTCTTTTTCTTCTCTGATTGCTGTGGCTAAAACTTCCAAAACTACATTGAATAATAGTGGTGAGAGTTGACAACCTTGTCTTCTTCCTGATCTTAGAGGAAATGGTTTCAGTTTTTCACCATTTAGAACGATGTTGGCTGTGGTTTGTCATATATGGCCTTTATTATGTTGAGGTAAGCTCCCTCTATGCCTACTGTTTTCTAACTCTTTATTAAACTTGTCACCTTGCTCATCTATTCTTCTGCTGAGTTGGTTGAGTATCTTTATCACCATTACCTTGAACTCTTCATCAGTTAGATTGCTTATCTCCACTATTTCTTCTACTGGGTTTTGTTTTGTTCCTTCATTTGTAACATACTCCCCTGTCTCCCCATTTTGCCTATTCTCTGTGTTTATTTCTATCTATTAAATAGAGCGGTTACATTTCCTGATCTTGGAGAAGTAGCCTTATGTAGGACAAGTCCTATGAGCCCAGCAGCACACTCCCCTCTGGTCACCAGAGCTATGTGCTCTAGGGGCATATAGCTGTCAGCTGCATGGGCCCTCCTGTTAAGGCAGAGCCAACTACTGTGTGTGCGCTTGTTGCTGGGGCCAGCCCTAGGCCTGATTGGTTGCCAGGCCCTGCCTTATGCCAGAGCTGCTTTCCTGCTGGTGAGCGAGGCCAAGTTCCTGCATGGCTGTCTGTGTGATCAAGGGGGTCTCAGGGCTGGTGCTGGCCTGCTGGTGGGTGGATCCATGTCCCAGCATGGCTGGCTATGGGGTCTAGGGGGTCCCGGGGCTAGTGCTGTCCTATTGGTGGGCAGATAAGCCTCTGGCACTAATAGGCTAGAGGCAGGACTCCAAAATGGCACTTGCCAGCACCAGCGCCTTCATGGTAGAACAAGCTCCCCATATGGCTCTTTCCAGCATCTATCTCCCCAGTGGGAGTCCCAGTTACCTTCTGCCTCTCCGGGAGGCTCTCTAAGATCAAAAAGTGAGTCTGATCCAGGCTCCTTTCAGATTACTGCTTCTGCACTAGGACTCAGAGCATGTGAGATTTTACACGTGCCCTTCAAGAACAGAGACGCTGTTTCTTACCTCCCTCTGGCTCTCCTGTACGCAAGCCCTACTGGCCTTCAAAGCCAGACTTTCTGGGGCTCGTCTTTCTCACACAGGACCCACAGGCTGGGGAGCCTTATGTGAGGCTTGGACCCCTCACTCCTTGGGGAGAACCTCTGAAGTTGTGATTATCCTCCCATTTACATGTCTCGTTGTGGTTCCTTCTTTACATCTTTAGTTGTAGAAAATCTTTTCTGCTAGTCTTCACGTCATTCTCGTAGAGAGCTGTTCTGTAACTAGTTGTAAATTTTTTGTGCCTGTAGGAGGATGTGAGCTCAGGGTCTTCCTACTCTGCCTTCTTGACCACACCTCCAAATGAGTTTTTGAATAATTTAGTCAAGCTACAAAATAAATTCCTAAGGGCACTGGGTTGAAATTGCATTCAATTTTATTAACTCTTTGCGGGAAACTTATTTTCTTTACAATACTAAGTCTTCACATCCAAAATCATGGTATGCCTCTCCATTCACTTGTCAGCTTTCATATGCCTCTATGAGTTTTTGCTATGTATTTCATGTAGGTACTGCACCTTCTGGTTATGGAAACTACTAGGGTTTTTATTTTCCCAGAATTTTTTTTTTTTTTTTTGTAACCAGACTCCTTACTGAACTCTCTTATTGGTTCTGAATTTTTAGCTTATTAATTTTTTTCATCTGTTATTTGCTGAGCACCTACCATGTGCCAGGCACTGGTGTAAGAAATGGGGAGTTATCTTAATTCTAGCCCTCACAGAGCCTAAATTCCAGCAGGTCAGGTAGACATATAACAGAGAAATAAATAAACATTTACAAATAGTATTGTTTCTTATAATAAGGCAGTGTTAAATGTTCTTTACAACACTAAAGCAGCATAAGGAAATACGAAATGAAAGAGTGGAGGCATTATTTTAGACATGGCGGTGGGGAAAGCCTCTCTGAAGAGGTGATATTTGAGCACAGATCTGAATAAAATGGAAGAGTGAGCCAAGAAACCACCTGGGCAGAAAACATTCCAGATGGAGAAAATAGCCTGTGCAAAGGTCCTGTGGCAGGAATGAGCTTGGCAGATTCAAAGTATATCAAGGCCAGGGTGATGGGAACAGAGTGAGCAAGTGTAGAATGGTTGGGTATGAGGTCAGAGAGGTGGACAGAGGTCAAGTCTTTTCACGGCTTGAGGCCCAGGTTAGGAGTTTGTATTGTATCTAAGTTGTGATGAGAAATGGAAGCAGAGATTCTAAAAAGGAGGCTTAAGAGAGTTTAGTAAGGTGTATGGTTACAAAAAAAAATTCTGGGAAAATAAAAACCCTAGGAATTTCCACAACCAGAAGGTGAAAGTCACCCAGGGTGAGCAAAGACGGCGGTTGGAACCTGGGTGGGAGCTGTGGAATGGTCGGAAGCAGTCAGATTTTGGAAACATTTTCAAAGCAGTGCCAGCAGGACTGCTAACAGATTGGATGTAGGGAGTGAGGGAAGGCAAGGGCAGTGGAAATGTACCAAATTACACTGGTGGGCATAAGTTTCATGCATCTCACATTTATCCTCAAGGATCCAGACTCAGCCAACACTTATACAATCCATGCATAAGGTTTTAGTTAATTTTCTTCATCATTAAAGCAAAACAAAAAAAAAAACAGGACCTGTCTTCTGGATCCTGTCTTTGGCCATAAAACCAATCCAGAGATGATCAACATAGCAGCTGAATTATGGGCAATATACTGTGATGTAACAGAGAGAACATACGTCCAGGAGACAGAGGCAAAGATGAGCGCATCACTCAACCTCCCTGGGCTCAGCCTCCTCAAGTAAAATGTAAGAATGTAATGGGAACCTCTCGGAGGTTTCTTCCAGGTCAGACATTCCAGACCCTCCATAAACTGCATTATCACAGGCACCTGAAACGAGGACATCAACTTAGAACAGACAAGCAGGGAGAGGGGCCTAGATCTTACTGTTTGCCCAAGGGCACACTGGGACTCTCCAAAGCTGGAATCCCCTTCCAGAGCCTGAAGGTCATGATTATAATCTCTAATTAGCTTTGTTCTGGAGCTGTGTGGGAGGGCTGGTTAACCAGAAGTTTCAGGTACAGGAGTTCCAGATAAAGAATTGCTGCCTCAATGGATTAAGAACAGATTTTGTTTATTTACTGAAGTGCTTGTTAATTGTGAATAATTACTGGAGGGTGTACTTTAGCCATCAACTACACACATAAATAACCATTTGTACCATGACTCTGGGCTATTAACACACTCCCAGGGCCCTTCTGATATAACGCTGGGAGAAGTGTGGGCTCACATCCTCTATGTGAATTTCTGTTTGGCCTCACATCAGAGGATGCCAGGAGAAACAAAGAAAAAAACTCCACTGGGATCTAAGTTAACCTGAATTAGTCAAGGTTTGAGCAACTAGCGTTCATAATGAAAACTGCTCAAGGATAAGGTATTTTTGGAAGCTCCCCACCAAGGATTATAAAGAATAAAACTCTGTGATGCCTCAGATTCAAAGCAGAGCCCCCTGCTGTCTTCAAAGACTTCTGCCTCATCAGTGAGGACAAAAGTGAGAGGGTGGTCCCAGTGTTTACCACCCGTCATCCACCCCGCCTTCTCCCTGTCGAATGTTGGGGTTTAGGGGTTTGGGAGCAAATGAGTGGGACAGATGATTGAGCACAGCGCAGCCCAGACCCAACAAGCTCATCAAATGACAGGTTGGTTAGCCACGTCCCCCCAAAAAGTGAAGTCAGACCATTTTATCCCTTGGACCCCACTCCATCACCCTGACCCCTGTGACCACTCTCAGCTTCATGCATCATCTTTGGGCTCTGCCTGCAGGTCCCACATCTGTGACATCAGCTTCTACTCTAACACACGTTCTTGCTTAATGATGCCATGTATGCATTACTATTCAAATTGTGTCCCCTCCAAAAGATATCTTGAAATACTAAACCCCAGGTAACCTGTGAATGTGACCTTATTTGGAAATAGGGTCTATGCAGATGTCATTAAGGTAAGGTCATACTGGATTAAGACAGGCCCTAAATTCAACATGAATGGTGCTCTTATAAGAAGAGAAGACACAGACGCACACACCCAGAGGAAGAGGACCACGTGACAGTGGAGAAAGACTGGAGGGATGCTTTCACAAGCCAAGGGATGCTGGTAACCACCAGAAGCTGGGAAGAGGCAAGGAAGGATCCTCCCTTAGAGCCTTCAGAGGGAGCATGGCCCTGCTGACACCTTGATTTCAGACATCTAGCCTCCAGAACTGAGTGAATAAATTTCTGTTGTCTTAAGCCACCCGGTTTGTGGTCATTTGTACAGCAGCCCTAGGAAACGAACAGACTATGTAATATAGGACTATTCAGACTTCTCTGCTCAGCCACCCTTGCTTCAAATAAAAATTTATAAGGGAGCCCAGTAAGATATTGGAAGAGCTCTGAGCAATGACGAGAGGGAGGGGTAAGCAGGAAGTCAGGCCTCCTCCCTCCCACCCCCTCCCCTACCCTGCAGCTTTTGGGAGGGCAGGGGGTGGGGAGGTGGTCAGGCTCCATAAAGCACGGCTGACAAGAGAAGCTCGCAGAAAAGGCACAGCACAGGCCTCTCCCGGGTGTGAAAGTCAAATCTGCCCCCCTGCCAGGTGTGTGATCTTTGACAGGTAATCTCTCAGAGCCTCGGTTTCTTAATCAGTAAAATACAGATAAAACTCAATTTGATCACCGCACAGCTGAAAGGAGATCCTGTTTGCAAAGCAGCCACACTGGGCCTGTGTTAGGGGGGCTGAATTGTGTCCCCTGCACCAAATCCCTACGTCTGAGCCCTAACCCCGAGTCGTGCCAAATGTGACTGCCTTGGGAGATATAGGGTCTTTAAAGAGGTGATTAAGTTAAACTGTGGTCATTAGGCAGGGCCCTCAGCCAATATGACTGGTGTCCTTATATGAAGGGATTGGGACGCAGACACGCACAAAGGGAAGACCATGTGAAGACACAAGAAGATACCCATCTACAACCCAAGGAGAGAGGCCTCAGAAGAAGCCAACCCTGCAGACACCGTGAGCTCAGACTTCCCGTCTCTAGAACTGTGAAAAAAAAAAAAAAAATGAGTTTCTGTTGTTTAAGCCACCCAATCTCTGGTATTTTGTTACAGCAGGCTGAGCTAACTAATACGCCTGGTACTCAGAGGGCGTGCAGCAAATGTTCACTTCCTCTCCATTCTTATGTGGCAGACTCACGGACAAGCGTTTTACATCTGTCACGTGTGATTGATTCTCGACGCCCCTTCTTTTCCCATGTTAACATCTCTGAAATGCGGATGTGGCTGGCAACAAGGTGAGGCAGGCACCGTGGCATGGTTGTGGTCGTACATGAATAAACTTGCTGGGGATCCCTGGTGCACAGGGGCGGGACCCACAATTCAATCAACTACTTCCACCAGACTGCGGTAGTTAATTTCCTGTGCCAACTTGACTGGGCTAAGGGATGCCCAGATAGCAGGTAGCACATTATTCCTGGGTGGGTCTGTGAGGGTGTCTCCAGTAGAGAGTCGAGTTAGAACAAAAACTAACATCACGCTCCTCAGTAAGGGTGGGCATCGCCCAATGCGCTGAGGGCCTGAATAGAACAAAAAAGCAGAGGAAGGATGTATTGGCTCTCTCGACTTGAGCCAAGACATCCACCTTCTCCTGCCTTGGGATATGGGTGCTCCTAGTTCTTGGGCCTTTGGACTCAGACTGGGACTTAGACCTCAGCCCAGCAATTCTTAGGCCTTCGGACTCGGACCAGATTCCTTGCTCTTCACCTTGCAAATGGGACCTCTCAACCTCCATAGCCAAATGGGTCAGTTCCCATAATAAATCAATCTCTCTCTCGCTCTCTCTCTTCCTCTCTCTCCCTCTCTCTTCCTACCCCCCAGATATGTATCCTCTTGTTTCTGTTTCTACAGAGCCATTTAACACAGGAACAGAAGTCCTGATTGTCTGCAAACCTTCCCTTGACACCTCCTGATATATTCTAAAAATTCTAGCATCAAAATTTGCAGAATGGGCAGCTTGGGGGAAAAAAAAAAAATCCTGGGGGCAGAGTTGAGAGCAGTCTTCCAAAAATTGCTGCATTGGGAATCCTCACAAAGAACGAGATTATGTGGAAAAATACAGACATCGACATCTGAGTCAGAAAGCATTCAGAGAAATTAAACTCTGAGTGTAGAAAAGTTTTAGGAATACCTTCACCAATTTATTTTGCTTGTATTTTCGTTTTAATGTATGCAAGCATTCATAGAATCTATGCCTAAATGAATTTAAAAGCGCTCTTTCAATTTTTATTTTATGCTCTTTCAGTAAGCATAAAATAAAAATTCTAAGTGATTAAAAAGCATGGAATCCAGTTTAGTTGGCAGAACTTTTTTTCTTTTTTAGTGATGCATAATCCTGCACCTTCAGTGGTCAGCGGCTTTGGCTTGATGAAATACTGTACAATTTTAATTGCTAATATAATTTCAGGCAGTAGGTATGATTATCCCCATTTTATAGGTGAGAAACTGAGGCTGAGAGAGGCTAGACCTGCCTAGAATCATACCCCTAGCCATGCCAGGCCACGACTGGAAGCCTGCCTTGTACCTCCAGACCCTTAGCATCCACCTGCAGGTCCAACCCTCCAAGCTCACCTTAGCTGCCCCCACCTAACCCTGAATTCCAATCCTGTACCCAGCCTCAGGCAGGAAGTTACTGCCAGAGTTAAATTCGTTGGTTTTTCATGCATATATAATGAACTCTTAGCAATAAATAAGCCTTTATGGATGGCAGATGTATCCATTTTTATAGTACAAAAGTAAAACCCGCCTGGCGTGTATTTCTAACCGGTGCTGCCCCTCACACCTGCATGTGTAAATCAAGAGGTGGGAGATGGCAGCCGGCAGGACCTGGGAGACCAGTTTCCAAGACCAACGATACTCACAGCCTTGAGAAGCCTGCAGTACACGTGGGCAGAGTCAACTAGGAGCATTGTGGTGCGGACAGCTTACTGGATGCACGGCAGCTATTGTGTGGTCATGAAGATGGTGTTTCAGAGGACGAGTGTCGTCTGCAGGACACCAGCCATGGAGTGTCTAAATAAACATGGAACATGAAGCTGAGGGAGGGAAGAGAGAGAGAGGACCCATCCCCAGAACAGGCATCCACGGAGCATTCTGGAAGGAAGCAACGCCTTGGATACTGGTGCTTCACAGGAGAATCACTTGGAGGGCTTGTCAAAAAAGACTACTGGACTCCACCCCAGAACTTCTGACTTAGGAGGGCTGGGCTGGGCCTGAGATTCTGCATTTGTCCCAGGTGATGCTGAAATTGCCAGTCTGCGGATCACACTTTAAGTATCAGTATCTAGATGATATTTTGAGCAAAGGCACAAATATGTCACATATGAGCCAGTGTCCTGAAAACTCAGCAGCCCTCCCAGGTATGTAAATAGCACAATAGGCCCAGGTCTAAAGAGCCGGCCTCAGACAGCACGGCAGTTAAGAGCATGGACTTAAGATAACTCTAGGCAAATTGCTCCCTTCCTCTGCCCCTCACCCCCCCAGACTGGGAGCCTGGACCCTCTTGTCCTTTTACCTTCACTCCCACCCTCCCCTCTGAGCTCATGGAAGCTGCTGGGTAAATATCTCTCCCTCAAGTGCTGTAAGTTTCCAAAAAGATCTTTTCTCCTAAGGAGACCTTCGACCATTCCTTCGTTCATTCATTTAAAACATAATGTGAGGACTTCCCTGGTGGTGCAGTGATTAAGAATCTGCCTGCCAATGCAGGGGACACGGGTTCGAGCCCTGGTCCGGGAAGATCCCATGTGCCGCGGAGCAACTAAGCCCGTGTGCCACAACTACTGAGCCCACGTGCCACAACTACTGAAGCCTGCGCACCTAGAGCCCATGCTCCACAACAAGAGAAGCCACCACAATGAGAAGCCCGCGCACCGCAATGAAGAGCAGCCCCCACTCACCGCAACTAGAGAAAGCCCGTGCACAGCAACGAAGACCCAATGCAGCCAAAAATAAATAAATAAATAAATGTATTTCAAAAACCATAATGTGGTGCTCCTACCAGATGCCTGGTGCTGGCCTGAGATAATAAATGTGAATGTGTTAAACTACTAAATTATTGGTACTATTTGTTATACAGCAAGCGTAACTGAAACTAACCTTCCCTGCCCTTGAAGAGCTCCCGGTCTAGTAAGAGAGAAGAGACATGTACCCAAGCATCCCAGCAGAGGGATGATTTACAGGAGCTTTAGACACTGGAGGAAAATGTTGCAGGATGATACCAGGCAGCTCTGTCCTGTTGCATGCCTGTAGGAAGCACCAGCACTCCCGGGATTCATGCAGCCTGTTGAAACTGTGGGTAATCATTAGTCAAATCCATTTCACCTGACTTCACCAATCAAGGACTTGCGTGTCCTCTGAACAATAAGATGTTTGCCCAAGTAGTTTTCCTGGAATTTGTGGTGGGCTGTGTCTAGTTTGAGCTGAGCTGGGTAAGACTGGATAGGACCAACGATCCTCCAGCTGGGCACGTGTGAGTGTCTGCCCTGTGAACTTTTGACCTCAGAGGGCTGAAAACTCCACCCTCAGATCATGCTAAGCCTCCATCTTTGAACTTGCAGAGCCCTGTAGCTTAGTTAAACCTGCACAGAACAACGATTACTGCACCTTTTTCCAATCACCTTTCCCCACGCTCCCGTGCTTCTTCATTCTTTTATCCCATAAATACCCCAGGCCCCTTGCTCTTGGGGAGGCAGGCCTGAGATGTATTCCCCCATCTCCTCACTTGGCTGCCTTGTGAATAAACCCTCTCTTTCCTGCAAGCCTCCGCATCTAAGTGTTTCGGTTTGCTTTGTGTCGGGCAAAGCGAACCTCGTTCGGTAACACTGCCACTCAGGTATCAGAGCAGGCTTCCCAGAGGAGTGAGCATTGTTGCTGAGCCTCAAAGCGTGAGTGAGAACCACACCCAGGGAGACTGGAAAAAAGGCGCTGCAGCAGGATGAAACAAAAGAAAAAAAGAAACAATGGACAGAAAATCAGAGGCCTGCATGCATGCAGCAGTGATTAGCACCAGGGTTTACTGAGCAGGAGCTAAAGGCCAGAGATTGTGCTCAGCTCTTCCCATACATTAGCTCAGCTGATCCCGCAACACCCTCATGAGGCAGGTGCTATTATTATCTCACTGTATAAATGAGGAACTGAGCTGCAGATAGGTGCATGCAGTAACTTACCCAAGTCACAGAGTTAGAAAGGAGCAAAGCCTGGATGCAAATCAGAATTCAGACGGTCGGCTCCAGAGTCTGTGCTTTAACACACCCATGAACGCTGCCATGATCACTAATGTTAACACATCACTTTACAGTCTACCACACTCTTTTGGACTCATCTGTTTTTGTCATGGCAGCTGTTCCCATTTTACAGAGGAAGGAACAGTACTAAAGGTCTTGTAAGTTGTCAAGATCTCAGAGAGTAAGTGGAGAGGCTGAGACTTGAATCCTGTCCTCTGGTCCCCGACCAAGCCTGCCGCAGCAAGGAGTCTGCAAAGCAGTCTCTCCCCTCCTTGCCCTGTGCCCGAGGTGAGGCGTCTATATTTAGATCATTACAAGGAGCTGCTGAGAGAATGTCTTCAGGCTGTGAATTCAGCCTTACACACATGCACCGCAGCTCCAGGAGAAGCCCAGGAATAAACGAGCAGGATAAGGTCCTTGATTCCAAATAGAAATCGAGTTGATCAAACACAACCTGCAGGAGAAAAACCTGATTTATCTCAAACCCTGTGTGCTCAGAAGCTGTCCCCGGAGCCCAGGTCCCACTGTCAGGAGACTGTCATTTCATGCATAAGTTTATTTTTCCTGTGTACTTTGCAAGACTCCGCGTTTCACCGAGCTCTTATCTCCTCAGTCCAATTCCACAGTCTGTTGGGTTGGAAAGAGCTCAAATCCATTCAGGCCATTTCAGGGGCCGAGCTGTACCAGGGACAACTGCTTGTCATCGGCAGGGCAAAGACATGATCCCAACCCACAGCTGCACTCACTGAGGCCTCTTTCTGATGGAGTGTCTGCTGGGCTCCCATGGCAGGGGTGGCCCGCTGTTCATCAAAATGCATCCCTTTCTGTGCTACAGAGTTCTCCCGGAGGAGCACGGCCCAGCCAAGAACTACATTTCCCAGCTACCCTTGCAGCTAGGTGAAGTCATGTGACCAATTCCTTCCAATCACATTTGAGCAAAAGTGATTTGTGTTTCTCCTAGGCAAGGAGATTAAGAAGCAGATGTGCTTTCTCCACGTTCTCTCTCTTCTTCTGCCTGGAGGCAGACCCTGGGGAATGGTGGACCCACACGATGGAAGGAACTTGGGTATCCAAATGGTGAAAACACTCATATTAGGTTACAAAAATGATTGACATTATTTGTTACAGCAGCAAGAATAATCTGAACGAATATATCTCCCTTCCTGACCCCTGGCACCTTCAGCCCCCCATAAAGAGAGGGTTGGAATCCCACTTTCTCCCTGAGAAAAACTGTAATCTTCAGTTTCTCCCTGTTGTGAGCTGACCTGACTCTCACAGCTGGGTTCTTGCCTTAATTTCCCTGAATAGAACAACAGATTCCCCTCAAGACAGGGCTGACTGATCCCAGTCCATTTGGGACTGGCCGCTCAGACTTGGTCAACATCCCCCCGCCCAGCTCTAGACTGAGATCTGTTTTAAATGGACAGTGACCTCAAATGTCAGGGGTGATACCCACCTATCCCCCCACTCCCCCCAATTCATGGGAACCACTGCCCAGCAACCTTGCTACTGAATTCTGTCCCTGGAATGGGTCCCTTTGATATTGGCACCAGCTAGGTTTGGGCCCAAAATCTCTAGTCTTACTGGTGGGTTGATACCAGACCCTTGGGGGAAGAATGATATAACAAAAGGACAGTATAGACTCAGAAGAACCTCAAACCAAACTCATAATTTTCAGCATAAAGTTGGTACTCCTCTGTTAGTCCATGAGGCCCTCCATGAGCTGCACTTGTGTCTTTCCATTTGCTTTCCCGCAAGCTTCCTCTTCCCATCCAACTAGACCACTTCTGCTACCCCAAGTATATGGTGCTACTTAGCTCCCTCCAGCCATGCACATGCTATTCCCTGCCTGCAGAATGCCCTTCTGACTTAAATAGGAGTTCAGAGCCCAGCAGGGGATCGCTGCTGTTTTTTGCCTACTCAGCATCCTTCCCTCTTCTAGAAATATAAACACATTGTGGGGAAACTTATCCATGAGGTTTAATTAGAGCCAACCCCACCATCTTTTCCAGCAGAGAGGTGAGCAAGAAATTGTGTGGGACTAATCCAGGAAACTCCATACTTAACACTAGGAGAGATCAGCCCTCTTTAAAAGCTGCATGCAAGACATAAAGAGAGCTCTGGGCCTTTGGTGGTCATCTTGTCCCCACTCTATTTGAGAATGGAGCCAAGAAGTAAACCACAGAAGGGGGGTGAGAGGTGAAACTGAGTCATTGCTTGAGCCCCTTGATGTAGGCAATGTTGATACCTTGTGCAGCTCCCCACTATCAGACTGTGCACCCAAGTGTTGACTATAATTGTGATTACTAACATCTCATGGTTGAAATCTTCAGAGAATTACCTTCAGCCAAAGAGAGTCACTTTGCCCCATTTCAGAGACACCACACAGCCAATGATGCACTAATATGGGAGTACAAAAGGCCAGGCCCCTTGCTTTAGAATGGGACAGCTCTGTGATTTTATTCACACTCCAGATCTCCCCGTGGGGTTTGGCTGAAGCTTGATTCCTGCTGAAACAGCAGTCTTCTTGTCTCTGTCTTCTGCTCTATCCTGCTTACAGATTCACTCCCCTGCAACTCCTCTCCAGAGCATTCTCTCAAGAACTCACTTGCACAAGAATTCCTACTGCATGCTCTGCTTCTAAGGAACCTAACCTAAGACCCCCTAGATCAAGCCATGCCTGAAGCTAGAACTATGGACTGCATAGCCCCAAAAGCCACAGATTCACTTTTTTACTTAAGCTGGTTGGAACTGAGTTTCTGACAGTTGTATTTGACCTCGGAGATCTACTAATTTAATGAAAAATAAACAATCATGCGGCATTCCTTATTCTCAATCTCACCTTCATCATCAACTGAGAGTGAGGTAAGCCTGTAGCCTGCTGGCTCCAGGCTAGCCCACGCAGGCAGACACTCCCACACCCAACACCCCTGTGCTACCAACAGAAACTGTCATACCTCCCCACATGTCTTGGGAACTTTATTCAGTGTCTGATTCTAAAAAGGGTTGCCAGATCGGGCCAGATTTCAACTGCAATAAAAAGGACCAACTGCTTAGTCTCTCTTCGGTCTGTGCTGAATACTGAATAAGGCTTGTATTTGTAATAAACGTTTAAAGAAAAACTGCTTCAGTTCCTGGCTTTACAGAGTTGCACGCCTTTCAAGGATTCTTGCATCTGACTGTTACAATGCAGAGATTGCTGGCTATTTGGATCTGTCCTGAAACCCTCCAAGATGTTGGCACTGTACAGTATTAGAAAATTACGGTGTTTTGCTGCATGGTCACAAAAAGAAAGATTAAACACAAAGCAGGGTTTAATAAATAAAGTTGAAGGTTGCTGAGCAGAACGAGGGCCCACTCTTCATTCCTATGGCCAAAGCCTTGAAAAGTCTCAAATGAATTACATACATCCCAAACTCCAGACCCACCCCTCCCTAGCATTTTCAGTCCTTATCTCTTCAAGATGTGCTGTTGCAAGTGATACAGGTTTTTACCAGTGTTGTGGATTTCACTTGACATGAAGTATAGCTGAGACTTCTCATTCAATCAGTATATGTGCATTAAAGCTACAATTTAGGGAATTCCCTGGTGGTCCAGTGGTTAGGACTCCGAGTTTCCATTGCAGGGGGCACGGGTTCAATCCCTGTTTGGGGAACTAAGATCCCGCAAGCCACGTGGCATAGCCAAAAAAAGCGCTACAGTTTAGTGAGACATGTCCCCAGTTCCTATAAAGTAGTTAAATCATTATTAGCATCCCCATTTTACAAAAGAGAAATCCTGAGCACAGAGAGGTCAGACAACCTCCCCAAGGCCACACTGCCAGGAAGTGGCAGAGCTGAGATCTGAACAGAGGCCTCTCTGAATCCAAAGCCTATGTTCATGGAGCTATACTGCCTCATGTGTCAAAGAATATAACGTGGATTTAGCCTTTCTTTACTTTAAAAGTTTGATAACTTTTTATGGGACACTGTGAATAAAACTGATTTCTGTAGTAAAGATTTCCTTCTAAGATGAGCTTTTTAAAGTCATGGTGGCCAGGAGACTCCAGGGCCGGAGTCTGCTTCACTCTGTGGCTGGCAGGCAGGATGCTTGCTTGGGGTCCCCTATACGGTGCATGCTTGGAGACACGGGATCAGAGCAGAGCTGCCTCGTGACCTCAGACAGGGATGCAGGGCCCACAGCTTCTGCCACCCCTGTGACATCCCTCTCTAAGCCCCCACTTCCTCATCTGAAAAATGGGGATCATAATGCCTTCCTGGGAGTCCGTTTTAAGAGTTAAACAACATGGCGAACAGGCAAGATCTTAGCACAGGGTCTGTTATATAAAAGCTGTTCAGTCATGTTTGCTTCTGAATCTGAGTGGATCCAACACACTCCATTTACTCCATTTACAGATGAGGATACTGAGGCCCAGAGAGGGGCAGGGACTTGCCAGGATCACACAGCCAAGTCTGGGTAGAAGCACTGCTGTCTCTAAGCCTAAGGCTTCTTCCCCTCCATCTTATGTCCTACATCCTGAATCTGGGGCAAAGTGGCTCTGTCTCCACTGGGCCACACTACAGCGCATGTTGACACCTCCCTGGGAAGGTGATGCATGCACAGACCTCCTGCAGTTGACCTGTGTCTGAAGAAGACAAGCTAGCACAAGGGGGCAGGGGGCAGGGGCCTCCATGAGCAAGAATCTCCCTGCCTTCTTTGTTCTGGGTAGGGGCTCCGACTGCCTCCTGCCCTGTGACCAGCTTACATGACCCCTGCAACCTGAGCTGAGGGCAGGTACCTGGGTGGGGCTGGGGAGACAGGAGCAGGGCATCCCCCTGTGGGTGGCAGGAGGAGAGGGAGGCAAGCTGGCATCTCCCAGAGGCAGGGGCCAGTCAACGGACAGTAAACAGGCCACTTCACCCTGAAGCCCCGGATGTCCCGTGAGACACACAGCCCCTGGCTCCTTCACACATGTTCATCATTTTTTCAAACCAGACTGTCCATGGGTCTGAGCCCAAGGGGAGTCACAACCCTCAACCCCTGTTCCACAGGCGCTGCCCAAGAAGGGTTCACGGAATCCACACCTTCCCGCTCCGTCTCCACCGCCCTCTCCTCCACCATCCCGGCTCAGACCTAATCTCATTCCTGACTAAACTTTCTCTTCCTTCCATTTAAAATCGTGTGCAGGGATGTGAGTTTTGGAGCCCCGTATAAATATGTGCTTTAGAATTAAACTGGTTCAGCAGTTCTCGACAATGATTTCTCAGAAGTTAAGCCCGGACAATTTGTTTGGCTAGAGCAGAACATCTGAAACATGCGTGATGGAAAGGCGGTGAACGTGCCCAGAGCCAAGCGGCTTCGTGAACATCCGCTCCTCGGAGGCCGCGCGGCTCCGCGGGAACATGCTGCCCCCTGGCCGCGCTCGGGGTTAGTGCCGCCCGGAGCTTGGGATTTCACACACCCTCCGGGAAACAAGACGTCCCAACTCCTGGGCACCTACTATGCGCTAGCCCCGCCCGAGAGCGCATCCCTACACTCTGAGCAGACCCTGGAGCTCCAACAGGTGGAAGTAAACCTGTGAACGAGGAAAAAAGGTGGGATTGTTTTTGTTTGTTTGTTTTTTAATCTACGTGTCTGGGAGAGCAGGCTCTGGGCAGCAAGAGATTAAATAGGAATGCAGTACTGAAGCATGCTACAGCACGGAGGAACCTCAAAGACATTACCCGAAGTGAAGGAAGCCAGACACAAAAGGCCATATAGGTATGATCCCATTTATATGAAATGTCCAGGACAGGCAAATCCCTAGAGCCAGAAAGCAGATTAGTGATTGTCAGGGGCTGTGGGGAGGGAGAATGGGGAGTGATTACTAGTGGGGTTTCCTTTTGGGATAATGAAAATGTTTTGGAACCAGATAGTGGTGATGGCTGTACAACACTGAATGAACATAATACCACAGAATTATACACTTCAAAATGGTTAAAATAATACATCTTCTATTATGTGTATTTTACCACAGTAAAGAAAGAGATCACAAAAGAACCTCAACTCTCATGTCTTGCCCTGAGTCCCCACCCATGCCCCACCTCGAAGTTCTCCTGGACATTTCTGAGCAGCCCCAGAGGGTGTTCTTTGCTGCCCTGGGGCGTCTGCCAATCCCCTCTTCCGGGACCAGGCTGGCTGCATCGAGCCATCTGCACCTGCCCAGGGCTGGCCCAGCTGCACCTGGCTCTGTGGGGCATCTGACGTGGGAGGGGGCTGGAGTCTGCACAGACAGCATCAGCTCCACGCCCTGTAGGAGCTATCGGCATGAAAGCTGCAGACTCCAGGCACCCCAGCCCATAGGCTTTCCAAGTGGTCTTAGTACAGCTTACCTTTCCAGAAAGCCTAGGAATGGCCCAAGAGTGAGGCTGGGGTCCTGCTCCAATGCAGACACTGCATTGGGCTCAGAAGCTCCTCTCTGGTTTGGTCCACCATCTCCAAGCCAGACTTGTGGATCTGGAACACATCTTCCCAGGGCATCCTAGAACCCTTGTGTTGATAGCACCCTGGCAGCCTACCCCCCCACCTCCATCTTCTGGACACATTGAATCCCAGGTGCTTTCTCCATGTGTTCAGCTCAAGTCTATCATTTAATCCTCATGCATATATGAAGCACAGATTATTCTTTCCATTTTATTGCTGGTGAAACTGAGGCTCAAAAAATAATAATAAGAGCCGCACAGGAAGTCAGTGCCTGGTCTGTCCAACTTGTCCCCAGACCCTAGCTGCCTCTAGGGGCTGGATTCCTATAACACAGCAGGGATCAGAGTCAGAGAGCCCCGCAAGAGCCATGGAGGACCTCTCCCGCCAGCCTGGGAGCTCTGAGAGGGCAGGAAGTGGACAGATTCATCTTTGGTGCCCAAGGCCAAGCACAGAGCCCCTGAGGTGCAAACAGCAGTGAGTGCTGGTTCAGAGTAACTGGGCACTGGCCCCACTGAGGCTGAGATGACAGAACTGGCCTGGAAAATGACAACTGACCTGAATCTTTGCTTAGAACTTGAGATAAACGTTGGAGGTTGGGCATCTTACCTGCTTCATTTCTCTCTCTCTCTCTCTTAGGCTCTGGTTCTCTCTCTCTCTCTCTCTCTCTCTCTCTCTCTCTCTCTCTCACACACACACACACACACACACACACACACACATATCCACTGTCAGCTTTCCAGACAATCGTTACAGAACAAGGCATTCACCTCAATGGTCCCCCACCCACTGCAACCTAGAACAGTCTAACTGTTCTAAAAGGGGCTGGAGAATTGCTCAGAATCCTGGGATTCAGCCTTAAACTGTTACGACTAATTTTCGCCCACACTCATTGAGTGACAGAATCAGGTTTCAGGAAGGTCTTGCCAGGTAGGGGTGGTGGGCCAAACCTAACGATGGAATTCAGAAAACTACGAATCCCACACTCGGTTCAAACACTGTTCATGGATCAAAGGACGAGGTGTGACATTAAGTGGATTCATAGTGTGACTTGAACGTGTCTTATTTTATGCTCGGCCACATGAACACAGTGTAGTGCTAGGACAAGGGAGGTGAGAGGGCCCATCTCCCACACATTGTCCAGAGCCTGCTGAGGTCCTGTGAACAGAGTTCTGTACCCACTTCCAAGAGGAGCAAACTGGAATCTTTCTAGACGGGTCAGCCCCATACTCCTTCCCTCAAATGACTCTGGATCTCCTTACATCCACACTCAACTTCTGGCAGCATCGCATCCTCAGACTCCCAGGAGAGAAACAACAGAAGGAACCCTGGCCTTGACTGCCTCCCTCACCCGCCATATCTGTGTAACCAAGCTCCATCCGTTCTACCTCCTGAGCACCTCCTCTGCCCTCCCTCTTTCCAGCCCATCTATGTCTTACCTTGACATGTCCAGTAGCCTCCTATCTGGTTCCCTGCCCTCACTGTCCCTTCTTCATACTATGTTTAACTCCCTTGTGCCATGCCCCTGAAGGTCACCTCTGGCACCAACCGTGCACAGTGTACAGTCCAAACAGCCCAGTGTGACACTCTCTTGCCAACCCTCCCGGCCTCCTGTCTCTCCCTCTCTGCCTCATCATGTCCTAATCTCATGCTGGGGAATCCATCTTTCTTCTTCGTCTTTGAAGGTGCCATTCCCTCTGACAAAAGCACCACTGATCTGTTTCCCACCTGTAGAACTCCTATTCCCCCTTCAAGGTCAGGCTCAGCCCTCCCTTCACAAGCAGAGTGGTCCCTCTCTCTTCCAGGCTCATGGAGCTCCTGTGTTACCATTATCACACTACCCCGGACCTGTGGCTGCATCTCTCTCCTCCCCTGGACCGGGAGATCCTTGAGGACAGGCTCTGTGTCCCATTCATCTCATAACCCCCTGCACCTAGCGCTGAGCCCTGTGCACAGTACCCATCAGCATGTTCTTAGAATGAAGAGATGCATGGATGGGTGGCTGGGTGCATGGATGCGTGGCTGGGTGCGTGCACGCATGGACAGACGATCACTATGTCTGTGATCAGCTTCAGCATGGCTTCGGGCCACCTCTGTCCACCTTCCGCTCCATGAGCACAGGCTCCAGAATGGACATGAGTTGAGGGTGTGGATCTGCCATTCCCTTTGTTGGTCTCTGTCCCCTTGAACCTTTCAAGTGTGGGCAACTCTCTGCATGGATTAGCATTCCACGGTTGGAAGAAACGTGTTTCTTCATCCAAGGCCCTTGAACCAGCGACCTCTTCCAGCCCTGGAGGAAGAACAGTTGTGTTGGATTCACCCACAGGCTTTATTCCGGTCTGCACTGAGAGACCTTCCTAAGAGGTCATAGCAGGTTGGGTCATAGCAGTCTCTGAGACAGAGGGTAGAAAATGCTCCTGGGTCGCTCCCTACGAAGGCAGTAGGTCTGAACAGAGCGAGAAGCTGGATGCAATAAGAAGCCTCAGCTGACTCCCTGGGCTGCTCTGAAGAGGGCCCTTCAGAGTTGTTCCAAGTTAGGGTTCCATCTACGCTTGTCAGTACAGGCTGCCCTGGGCAGGGGTCATGACCTAGAGGGGAGGTGACTGTCTTCAGCCGATGCAGTCCTGCAGAGCACCAACAAGCCAGGGCTGACAGCCCACAGCAGCCACGGCAGCCGGGGGGGTAAGTCCTTCAGTCCCGCGTGGGGATCTGGGCAGCACGTCAGAGGACCCCAACCGTCCACATGGCTTCCTTCATGCTCCTACGAACCCTGCTAATGGCACGCCTACACATTGCACAGCATCCCCACCACGGTGTCAAATCTCCTTGTCCCCAGAGAATGGTCCCAACTCAATAACCTCGGTGATCCAGTCCTGTATTTCTCTCTCTTGACCCAGCGCTCTCACAACTCACTCCCATACGTACTCACTGGCCTCCCCGGGGCACGTGCTTACTAGGTCCTGCAGCATCTCTGGGGGCATACAGATCTTCCTTGACTTATGATGGGGTTATGTCCACATAAACCCATCGTGAGTTGAAAATGCATGTAATACACATAACCTACTGAACATCATAGCGTAGCCTAGCCCACCTTAAACATGCTCAGAACATTTCCATTAGCCTACAGCTGGGCAAAATCATCTAACACGAGGGCTATTTTCCGATCAAGTGCTGAATAGCTCATGTAATGTACTGAATACTGCACTGAAAAAGAAGAACAGAACGGTTGACTGGGGGCTGCCCAGCGTCAGGAGAGAGGATCGGACACCATATCACTAGCCCCAGGAAAGATCAAAATTCAGAATTCGAAGTACAGTCTCTCATGAATGCATATGGCTTTTGCACCACTGGAAAGTCAAAAAAAATAGTCTTAGCAGTCGGGGACTGTCTGCGTTCTATTTCCTCCATCACCAGGCATAGCACGTGCCCACTGGGTTAAGTTGAGACTTAACCCTAGTTGTGGCCTCTGGCCAGGAGGGGAGGTGGGGGCAGATCCTGAGAGGCACAGGAGGCCTTGCAGGAGGCTTCCGCATCATCTTCAGGCAGGATGGGGCGGGGGGGCAGTGCTAGTGGTCACTTCTGCAGACTCAGATAGTTTAGGGGAATCTGGGAATTCAAGATTCTGGGGGTGCATCCACACAAATGTTCCGGTCCCATGTATCAGAGGGACTCAGATGGGACTAAGCTGGAAATCTGCTGCTGCTCTCACGATGAAGCCCTGGGCCTGGGCCTGGGCCTCAGCTTTGTCTGCCCTCAGGTTTAGGAGATGGGAGTTCCTTTCCTTGTTACCAAGGAGGGCCTCTGGTTTTCACACCTTGCTTTTATTTGCCCATTAATCACTCAAAGTCTTTCCTTATCTGTTTCCAATGTGTCCACTGAGCTTAGCAGCAGCCGTCCAATTCCTCTGAGTTTATGGATACCACTTGCCCCCATTTCTCAAATTCCTGATACCTTGCATCACCTGGTGCTTTCCCTTCCTCGGAATACCATCCCAGCTCACCACTGGTGAAAGTTTTCACTCAATCGCTGCTACCTCATGTCAGGTGCTCTCCAAGCCTCACCTACTACAATCCTTATTGCCAGTTGGACAGCAGGTGATCCAACTCCAAAATCCCATCTTCACACTTGCTTTCTCAGACCACTCCTTGTACCATCTGTCCCAGTTTAGGTGCCTCAAGCAGTGGGTTCTGAGATGGAGCTGAGGGCACAGGCTCTAATTCTCAATGCTCTGCCTCCAGACCCTGCGTAGATTAGTCAAGATCAAATTAGCTACTGTAAAATATTTATACATAGTAGCTCAAACCCACTAAAAATTTATTTTTCTGCACATGAAGAAAAAAGAGGTGTTTTGGATCAGTGGATGGCTCTCCTCCAAGTGGTGATTCAAGGATCCAGGCTTCTTTTCTTTTGTGGAGAGAAACCATCTTCATCATGTAGCTTCCAAGATCATCATGCGCCCCTGTAGGGCATAAATGGAATGAGCACGGAGGACACAGACGGGAGGTTTTTATGGGCCTGGCCTGGAAGTGGTACCTATCGCTCTGTTAACATTCCATTGGCTAGAATAAGTTGCGTGGCCACACCCAGTTGGAAAAGAGTTTGGGAAACATGATCTAGCTATGTGCCCAGAAAGAAAAGAGAACTGGCTGGGCCAACAGCAAGCCTATGTCCGTAACATTCAAGAAGCTGAAACTTTCCATTCTGGTATGAAACTAGAGTAACATTAGGGAATCTTGCTCTGACCTGAACTCAGCAATGATGCCAAAGTCATGTGAAGTCATATGAAGTCATTCCAAAACTCTTGGTTTTAAATGCCAGCTTCCCTCTTTGCAGTCTAGACCTTCTAGATCCCACATCCTTCTCTAAGCTTCCCACTAAAGCCTCCCTTACTGTACCCATCACGTGACAAAGAGCATCAACTACAAATAGCATATGTAAGATTTAGCCCAACAGCAGAGGAAGAAGACATGATGAAATTTTGCCTCAAGACCCAAGCAGCCTCCTTATCTCCAGGAGAAAACCACAATAGCCTATTTCTTTACTTCTTCAGTCTCTTACAAGAGCTATGAGTTTCTTACAATTATTTTTAAGATGCAAACACTCCAAGGATCAGCAGTGGAAAAGTTAATGAGAAATACAATTGTTGCTGTTGGAAATAAAGAGCTGATTGTGGTGAGATGTGAAGAAATTATTGCATTTATCTGGGGTTTGTCAGTTTAAGTACAGGAAGTTAATGTTGGGGAAACACAAATGGTCTTTGAACCAAGTGAATAATGCAGCTGCTTCTTCCTGCTACTTTTTATAACTGTTATTGAATTAAATACGCATAAGTTCAAATGCCCCTAAGATAATGCATTGAGAATACCTTCTGGGAATAAGTCATACTACTTGAATTTTGAGATGCCAATTTAAGCCTACCTATTTAAATCCTTTTCCTCCAGTCTGTCGATGGAAATGAACAAAGAAATCTAGAAATTTGTTAAAGGGGAAGAATCTATCTTCATGTTAGAAAACAAGGCTGGTGCTCTCAACAAGCCAAAATATTCATGGAATGTCTATGGGACACAGTATAGGCAGCATCAGATCAAGGAAAATACTGTCCACTCACAATGCAAAATAAGCAAAGGAAAAAACCCATCCAGAAAGTAGGCACAGTAGATCTCTGGTAGAACCAGAGTCCCTACTTTCTCCCCCAACCAAAAAAGAAAGAAAGAAAGAAAGAAACTCTCAGAGTGTTGGGAGCTAGAGATAAAGGTGAGATGTGAGATGTTAGGCAAAGAGCCAATTTTAACCCCATAAGAGGTATGGGTACACAACAAGTGTAGAGGAAGTCAGAGCACAGGCATTGTCAGGGCCCTGCCTGTGTCATCTTGGCACTTCTTTCCTTGAGTGCCGGCCTGACTTCCAACACCACAACCAGCATTGTTCTGCCTGAGGCCTCTCTCTGACCACCAGGGCCAGCTCTGTCCATGTAAGGTAAACCAGAAGGATCAAGACCCTGGAAGCTGGGTATATATAAATATCTCTGCTCCCTCACCTCTCAGGTAGGATAAATCTGAGGCACATGCTCTCCACTGGTTCCCAGAGTTTCCTGGTGGGAATGAGCTGCAGGTGGCCCTAGAGGTAACCTGCTTGGTTATGCACCTTGTACTGGCTGCCTTTCCTTCCCTAACTCACTCCTTCACTTCCCGTGTCAGGTGTGTCCTGAAGTTACCTTTCAAATAAACTACTTGCACTTAAGTTTTTATCTCAGGATCTAGGGAAACCCACACTGAACAGGGAGTTAACTCCAGACCTTCTGAAGGTGTAGGTGGTGGGTTAAATCAAGTGGGGTCATTGCCACAGTGGGGTCCTAGAGTGGGCAGCAGAGCCCACGAGGGATAAGGGCTATTATCTTAGCTAATGTCAAACTAATATGAACATAGGAAAGGGTCCACCCAGTGGGGGCACCCCTTTAAATGCCTTCACCCCACCAAACACACACACATACACACACACACACACACACACACACACACACACAACTAGGCTCTACTTCTCTCTCCCTCTGGGGAACATTTGAGCAGAGACCCTTACAATATCTGACAGAACCCATCTCAGTCTTGGACAAACACAAATCTCTCAGTGAATGAGAAAATAAAGAAAAATCACCTATTGTAGGAAAAGATTTGGTGGTGAAAACAACAGCTCAATTCTGCAGATGTTTTCCTGAATCTACAGTTGAAAAACCATTAGGAAATCTCTCCTAAATGTATGCAATAGGATCCAAAAACACATGGCAAGATGTTAACACTAGGGGAATCCGGATGAAGGGGATATGGAAACTCTGTAATATTGAATATCTTTGCACCTTTTCTGTAAATATAAAATAAAATATAAAAACAAGACAAGACTAAATAAAACAAACATGGCATCTATGAAGGAAAACCTCTGAAATCAGAAAATACTTTCAGTAGGAGAAGCAAATGTGATGATTAAAATATCTAAATGTAGTGGAGGCCAAACAATGGATTTAGATACCACCAAAATCTAAATTAGTCATTTGGAAGATCAGTGTGAGTAAGTGATTTCCTCAAACTGAGAGGAAAGGGAGGAAAAGATGAATATGATGAGATAAGACAGGAGAAATGGAGAATGAATCCTGAAGGCTCAGTTAAGCTCCCATTTGGAATTCTAGAAGGAGTGAACAGGACAGATGGAGGAGAAGCAATAATGAAGGAAATAACAGAAGGAAAATTCCCTCAAATGTAAGCAATGGACCAGCTCCCGAGGATGGTAAGTGAGTAAGTGCTGGCAGGAAAACCTGCAGTGAGCAGTGCCATGGACAGGGGCCGAAGCTCAGCCCCCAGGCCATGCCTGAGCCCCTTGGCATCTGCCCGGGGGGACACGGAGGGAAGAAATGCAAAAAGCACTGACTTGTCTGCAGTTGCAACACAACAAATCCAAGCTATGGAAAAGTCCAAGATGCCTGGCATTGCTCCCAGTGACCTGAGCATTTGCATAGTCCCAGGACATCTGAGGAGAACAGAGAGGAATCCTGTTGAGCAGGTCTGCACAGCTCTGGGAAATAAACCAAGCTAAGGCAGACTTGGAGGGGATTTTTCTTAAGGGTGGGGATGGGGGTTAGAGTTAGGTCCCAACGCCATGTTTTCTCATACCCTCCCAGTTTCCCTGCCTCCTAATGCCTTCCCCCACCTCTGCCACTCCACCCTCTCCCTATCCAGGCTGGAAAGCTCAGATGACTTTGGACTCATCCTGTTAGCCCTCGGGTTTATTTGGTCTCCAGATGATGAATTGTTAGGACTGGCATCTCCATCCATATACATGGATATGACTAAGTGAGATTTTTGTCGGTATCTAAATCCATTGTTTGGCCTCCACTATATTTAGATATTTTAATCATCATATTTGCTTCTCCTACTGAAAGTATTTTCTGATTTCAGAGCTTTTAATTCATAGATGCCATGTTTGTTTTCTTTAGTCTTGTTTTTATATTTTATTTTAGATTTACAGAAAAGGTGTAAAGATATTCATTATTACAGAGTTTCCATATCCCCTTCATCCAGATTCCCCTAGTGTTTTATATATATATATATATATATATATATATATGTCCTTTCCTCTCCATCCTCACAGCCTCAACCCAAGTCCAAAAGCCCTTGGACTATTTAACAATATCCCACCCACATGGTCTTCACGCTTCCAACCTAAAAAACTCAATAGCCCAACACTTGGACCAAACCAGGTGTTGCAAACTTAGATGCCCACATCTGAGTGGGCATGTGTGAAGCAAGCAGGGTTGACAATAGGGAGTAGTGGAGACTGTAGTAAACTGGAGAGTAAGTGCTCTGTCCAAAGGGAACAGTCATTACTCACCTCCAGCCCCTTGTTTCCCATGGGAACATTGACACAGAGAGGCCAGGTCTTCGAGTTTTTAAAGAAAAACCAGAAGTTCAGACTATTTTGGTGATCGCTCCTAGTTTTTAAAAGTTGGCAATTAATTCAATATTTAAACACTCTGAGACTTTTAAAATCTGTTTTGGTCTCTATTGTATCTATAACACCTAGTCCTCAAAATTATACTTGAAAGTTAAATGTTGCACCGATGCTGACAGACAAGCAGGCATTCAATCTGGAAATTCTGCATTGAAGAATCTTGTCTAATCTTCATACAATGGAGTGGATATTATCATTTGTGCTTTAGAGATGAGGAAACTGAGCTCAGAGAGGAGAAGACACTTGCCCAAAGTCACGCAGCCAGTGCCGGTGCTGCGATTTAGATCCAGTTCTCTCCGACCACGCTACGCCACTCAGGAAAGCAGGGCTTCTGAGTTCTGGTCCCAGCTCTGTCCCCATCAACCTGTAAGTTCTTGGAAAAGCCATCTTCAACACATCCTTGTCCCACAAACCTACCCTGAGCCTCTCTAAGTTCACTGCTTGGTTTCCCTTAGTTTTTCTACGACTAGCCCAATCTCATTCTCTTCCCCTGAACTCTGAAATGGCCTCCTATTTGGTCTCCCTGCCTCCATTGCCTCTCCCTTCATTAGTGCCTCTAGAATCCTGCCAAATATTATGCCCTAAAAGTCTTACAAGTCTTTCAAGAGAGGTAAAGGCCATACTCCAAGGCCTAATACTTGAGTTCCCTTCATATCTAGTCTGACCCACCTCTCAACCACTACTGGCCCAAGTGTTCCACAGCCAAGCTCTCCAAACCTCTCACCATTCCCTAAATGCACCGTGTTTTCACACCTCTTTGCCTTTACTAGGCTGCTCTCTCACCTACAGTACTTTTGCTTCAGAGAAATTTGGAGAACTCCTATTCAGCTTTAAAGAACTGGCTTAAATGATCCACTAAGTGAGAATATCCCTAAGACTTTCAGGGTCACCCACAGCTTTCCCGGTGGCCTCCTAGTCCCTTTTAATGCTTCCAACAGAGCAGCATACCTCACCTTGTGTCACAGTCATGCACTCATGTATCTGCACCCTCAACTAGATGGCTCTTTCTTTGTCTTCTTCCATATGACTGTCCCATATCTAATGAAGCCCTGTCTTTCAACATGGATTTAACAAATAACTTGTAAATGAACAGTTACAGCTCTACCCTCAGCAGACACATAGAAGAGAGGAATAACATATATTTTATAAGTTATTTAATTCTTTCAACAACCCTACAAATCCGTAATTATATCCATTTTACCAAAGAGGAAATTGACACTCAGGGAGGTAAATATGCCCAAGATGTGGTAGCTAGTAAGTGGCAGAGCCAGAATTTCAATCCATGTCTGTGAGCTTCTAAAATGCTCACTGTGTTCATGATACCATATTTCCCTCCCATGGCAGCCCTTTAAATATTTCCCCGGAGTCTTCTTTTCATCTGGCTCAGCAATCTGAGGTCTTTTAGCTGCTGGTGATATGTTACAGTCATGATTCATCATCACCTTGAAGATGATGAAAAAGTTCACCATGGTTCATACTATTGACTTGATTCCCACACCTGACCTTTTCCTCTGTTTCGCCCAAGGCCCAGGCAACATGGCTTCCCCAGGCAAATACTGTTGTCTTCCTCACTAAGAAGAAACATTCGAAAAATGCATATCAACAGAGACAGAGTCACAGATGTAGAAAACAAACTTATGGTTACCAGGGGGAAAGGAGGGAAGGGATAAATTGGGAAATTGGGATTGACATATACACACTACTATATACAAAATAGATAACTAATAAGGGCCTATTATATAGTACAGGGAACTCTACTCAGTACTCTGTAATGACCTATTCGGGAAAAGAATCTAGAAAGAGTGAATATATGTATATGTATAACTGATTCACTTTACCATACACCTGAAACTAATATAACATTGTAAATCAATTATACTCCTATAAAAATTTTTTTAAAAAACATAGGCCAAAAGCCATAAATAAACGTTTGATATAATGTAATAAATAAATAAATAAAATAAAAATGCATATCTCTATGACCATCTTCTTTAAAAATGGATGATAGGATTTGCTTATTCTGTACATTTTATAACATGGATTCATACAATGTGTGGCCTTTGTGTCTTTCCAGGGGATGCGGGCGGGAGGAATGGAGAAGTACAGGGTTTCTTGTGGGGGGGTGATAAAAGTGTTTTGGAATTAGATAGTGGTAATGGTTGCACAATCTTCTGAATATACTAAAAGCCACTGAACTGTATGTCTTTTTTTATTGTGGTAAAATATATATAAGATAAAATTTACCAGTTTAACCACTTTTAAGTGTACAGTTCAGGGGCATTAAGTGCATTCACCCCCATCCATCTCCAGAATTTTTTCATCTTCCCCAGCTGAAACTCTGTACACATTCAAAACAAAATCCCCAATCCCCCCTCCTTCTAGCCCCTGGCAACCACCATTTTACTTTCTATCTCTATGACTTTGACTCCTCTAGGTACCTCCTGTAAGTGGAATCATACAATATCTGTCCTTTTGTATCTGGCTTATCTCACTTAGCATAACGTCTTCAAGGTTTATATATGTTGTAGCATGTGTCAGAATTTCTTCCCTTTTTAAGGCTGAATAATATTCCACTGTATGGATACATCACAGTTTGTTTATCCATTCATCCATAGATGGACATTTGGGTTGTTTCCACATCTTAGCTATTGTGAATAATGGTGCTATGAACATTGCTGTACAAATATCTGTTCCAGTGCCTACTTTCAATAATTTTGGATATATAATCCCAGAAGTGGAATTGCTGGATCATATGGTAATTCTATGTTTAATTTTTTAAGGAACAGCCATACTCTTTTCCTTAATCATACATTTTTACAGTGAATTCTATGGTATGTGGATTATATCTCAATTTTTTTTACGTTTAAGCAATACAGAAGAAGTGATGTGAAATGTCCTATAAGACCACTAGCCTGGGATCTTTAAATCCCACTCCTGGGCATATATCCGGAGAAAACCATAATTCAAAAAGATACATGCACCCCAATATTCACTGCAGCACCATTTACAATAGCTAAGACATGGAAGCAACCTAAATGTCCATCGACAGAGGAATGGATATAGAAGATGTGGTACCTATATACAATGAAATATTACTCAGCCATAAAAAAGAATGAAATAATGCCATTTATAGCAACATGGATAGACCTAGAGATTATCATACTAAGTAAAGTAAGTCAGACAGAGAAACATAAATATCATATATCACTTATAAATGGAATCTTTTTTAAAAAAAATGATACAAATGAACTTATTTACAAAACAGAAATAGACTCACAGCCTTCAAAAACAAACTTATGGTTCCCAAAGGGGGAATGTGGTGGGAGGGATAAATTAGGAGTTTGGGATTAACATATACATACTACTCTATATAGAATAGATAATCAGCAAGGACCTACTGTATAGCACAGGGAACTTTACTCAATATTCTGTAATAACCTATATGGGAAAAGAATCTGAAAAAGGATGGATATATGTATATGTATAACTGAATCACTTTGCTGTACACCTGAAACTAACACAACATTGTAAATCAACTATACTCCACTATAAAATAAAAATTAAATTTAAAAAAACCTTTACGGTCACGAAAAATCAAAAAGTGTAGGGAGAAAGTTGTAGATTAAAAAAGAATAAAGAGACCCAACAACAATAACAAAAATAGATTAGAAGGAATGTGGACAGTAGGTCACCCAATTCCTACCCCCAACCCTTTCTTTCCTATCTTCCTGTATTGTAAACACTAGAAGGGATGGGGGGGAGGTACTCAATTTTATAGCCCCTCTTGCAGCTCAAGGTGGACTTGTGATACAGTTCTGGCCAGTGAAATGTGATGGAAACCTACTGAGAATTTCTGGGAAGGCTTTTGCTTTCCTATCTCTCCCTTCTTTCTGGCTGGAATGCAGAGATGAAACTGGAAATGGAGCAGCCGTCTTGCAACCATATGTGTAACAAGCTCAACAACAAAGCACCAACATACTAAGAACAGAAGAATAGAAATCCAGCCATGAGTCCTTGATGGCATCTTTGATCTGCCACAACAGCCTTGGACTCTCTATCTCTGGACTTCTTGTTACATGAGATTTAAAAAAAAAAAAAAAAAGAATTCTTTAAGCAAGTGACCGATTTTTCTGTTATTTGCAGCCAAAAGCATTCCCATGCATTACAGGAAGACTTCCAGGAAGATGACAAATTGCTTAACCTCCCTGTACCTCAGCTTCCTCACCTATGAAATAAGAGTAATCATGGGAATTTGATGAAGTAACATCATAGGGTTGATGTGAGGACTAAAGTAGTTACTACTCGTAAGGCATTTAGACCAGAGCTTACATATAGGAACCCAATACATGTTAGCTGTTATTATTGCTGCTACTATTATTATTATTATTATTATTGATGTTACTGAAGAATGAGTCAATGTTCACAAAACTCCACCTTCTGAAGCCCAACAAACTGATCAAAAGGAATCCAAAGTAGAGATAGAGACTCCAGTGACAAACCTAGGTAACACCTATGAACCCATACTGCAGATGCTGGCTCATGAGATATGGACCAAACCAAAGGAGGATACTGGGAGGTAGTGGAATTTCACTGGGAAGAGCATGGACCCTGGAATCAACTTGACTGAATTCGGCTTCTAGATCTGCAACATATTAGATTGAAATGCTAGGTAAATCACAACCTCTATAAGCCTCTTTCCTCATCTGTAAAATGAGGACGATAATAATAGTCCCTAATTCAAAGAGTTGTTGTTAAGATCAAATGAAGTATGTAAAGTGCTTAACCCAGAGCCTGGCTTACAGTAAGTGCGCCAAATTATCCACCTCTGTATGCATTAGCTGCTGATGTTGTTATCTTTGTTATTATCATCTCCAGAATCTTGAGAAAGGCGTTTGATAAATACTTGTTGGAATCATGGCAGATGGACGGATGAATGGATGGATGGATCCATGGATGGATGGATCAATGGTTCAATAGATGGATGGATAAACAGATTCTCTTGGAGGTCAGGGAGTAGGTCTTTACAATCCCCTGCTGGTCTTGAAGGCATTAACAACTTCAGTACACGCACAGCCCCATTCATTATAGAACCTGCCTGGGCTCCCCCTTCTGCTTCCACAGAATGAGAAACATACCCTTAGTTCACAGCCTCAGTGCACAGAGCCCTCCCCACCACCGAAAATCACCTCTTAACAAGACTCTAAAAGGGAAATACATCTTGCCGCTGCTGTTGGAATTATAGGTTGTCAACAGCCCGGCATTAGTGCATATCCCTACACTTTATTTATTTTTAATAGCAAAGTTGCTGGGCCCTTCGATCATGCGGAACCATGCCATCTTTGAATCTCCTTACTGCCATCTGACAGGGAAGGGGGCCACCTGCCTGGCTCTGCCCCAGGCAAGCAGGCCAGTTTCAACCAGGCAGCGCTATAAATCATAATTAGCTGTTACCTTCAAACATGGGTGTGGAGGGTGAAGGGCAGAAGCCCACACCAACCTCGGGCACAAAGATAAACCTCAGCTTGATTCACTGAAAGGTAATTACAGGGACTGGCAGAAGCTGGGGCCGGCTTTACTTTCTACTCGAGAAAGCTGCAGGAACCTGAAAACTCCACATATTTGAAAATAATCCCTGAATTCCCACTGTGAATTTGTAGGTCGATCACTCATTGCTCCCAAATAAAGAAGTCGGCAAAGTACTTTGCTTCTTTCAGATGGAGGCAAAAAATGAGATACTGCCTTTTCAATGATTCCAAAAGGGGAGGGGGCAGAACACCAGTGTTTATGAAGTGTCTGCTATGCACTGCACTAGACATTTTATGTATATTTATTCATTTCACTCACACATCTGTGAGGCTGGCAATATAGTTTCCCCTTTTACAGATGGAGAGACTGAGGTTTAGGAGTTAGATCATCTGCTCAGGGCACAAAGGTGAGAATGGGATCTGTACCCATATTTATATGACCCTAAAGCTCATGTGAGCTCCCAGAAGCCCCCACTGGTCATCTTAGTAGTTGGTGCATTTTGTGACCGATGCTCTTCCCTGACTGCCGTAGACCTGCACAGCCGCCCACAATGATGTCCAGTCATGTGGACACTCTGGCCCAGCCAACCAGATGCTCATGCTGAGCTGGCCTGCGTCTGCTGCCCACACACCCGACGGAGTCCCAAGGGTGAGAAAGCTGCTCGAGATCAGCTGTCTACATAGTGTCTACGACCGGGCCGTTGAACTCTGCCCCAGGGTGTCACTCCTCTTCCCTGTTGGGACCGACAGTGTAGCTGTGGGTGGACACCTGGACCTCATTCCTACCACCCCAGACCCCCAGGGCTGCCCCAGCCCTCTCTGGGTCCCTGGCTCATGCCGACATCACCTTTCTTCTCTTTCCCATTGAAACAGATATTTACCGAGTGTGTTGTATGAACCAGGCTCAGTGCCACACTCTAAGGGTCCAGCAGAAAACAAGATAGCCACAGCAACGGCCCTCAGGAAGCTGTTAGTCTAGCAAAGGAGGTGGACACTAAACAATCAGAATATCAAACATGATTGACCTCCAGAATCATCCATTCCACACATCCAGTGCGAACACCGCTGACAGAGCATCCAGCACCATGGGTTATCTCATGGATTATCATCCCATGGATTACGTCAGTTTACCCTCCACAAGGCTCTATGGGTTGAGTATTAATGTTTTCCCAGCTTACAGATGGAGAAACTGAGTCCCAGAGAGGCTAAGTCAGTCCAACGGCTCACAGTTGACAAGTGGATGACTCAGGGTCTGAACCCAGGCGGTGTTATTCCAGAGCCCACCCTTAAGGCTGCCCAGCAATACGTCCTCATAGGACAGACTTGGATAGCTGACAGCCTCATTTACTTTGAAAATGAGTTTAAAAGATGATTCAGAGAGAGGCCAGCATACTCATGCCGGCCAGACGTCACTTTTAAAACAGCTTGTTTTCACCACTTGACAGGTGTCCAGGTGGCCCCGAGCACAAATCAGGACTCATTTCTTTGCCAGGAGGGAGAGCTGTGGCTGAGGACAGAGAACAAGCCCTCCCGGCAGCCACTGGCAGGCCCAATCCGTCTGGCTGGCTGGCGTCCCTAGCAAGAGGCCACAGCTGACTCCCCTCTCCTCCCAGGCCACGGGGACGGCCGGCCACTGCGCGCAGACTGTGAGCCGTTGATTTCGGCTCTCTCCCTCTCTCCCCGGATCCCAGGAACCCATCACTTACCCACGCACAAGCAGCCCATTCGAAGGATGGATATTACCTTCTGCGCTCACAGCAGAGTTGCACATCTCGATCCAAGCACAGATGAAAGACAAGGGCGTGGGGTTAATTGATCAAGGGGCACCGGCTCCTCTGAGAGGGGTGGCTCGTTTCGCAGATGCGCAGGCCCTTTGCTCGCCAGTCTCCTGTGATTAAACCAGGTCACTAATGCGCTTTTGAGCAACACACATGAACTTATTCATTCAGGTTCGTCTTGTCTCCTGCAAAGTGGTCACCTTGGAATACCCCACTCACCTTCCTCCATTCTGCAAACATGTGTTGAATATCAACCAGACGCAAAGCATGTTGCTAGGCTGGGGGTTGGGGGGAGGGTTACAATTCAATGCAATTTGTTTCATCTTAACCAACATTTTTTGAGCACCTACTGCGTACAAGGTCCCCGTGGTAGACAACTGGAATAAGAAGATGGGTCCTACGGTCCAACGTGGAATAGACAGACAAACAGACAAACAAGGAATGTCCTTCAGGGTGGCACGGTGTGAGGGGGGAAGGAGGTCAGGGGAAGGTAGAGCACAGGGTGGGGGACAATACAAGACATATGGCGCTAAATACTGGAAGAAATGGTAGTGCGTGTTAAGCTCAGAAAGGCAAGAAATGTCACAATCGTGTTATTTTCTCTAAATCTATCCCAGGTCTCAGCTTACCGAGCTGGCAGGAATTTATACTCCGGGTGCCTTTATTGTCCCCCAGGATCCTGTGAAGGTCTCAACGGTCTTACAAAGAGCCCTCTTTGTGGATGTCCAGTGGTTGTAGGTCCACATTGGTAGCCTTTGTTAGGGTTGTTGCCTGAGCCCTTGGTGTTCCTTGGTAGCAGATGGCAATGCTGCCTCTGTGCCAAGTTGGGCTCAGGAAACTCTGCCCAGACTGGGAGCCCCAGTGTCAGGGACCCAGCCTCCTTAGAAGCCCTCAAAGTCATCCCCTCTGGATCCTGCTACCTCCAGCAATTCCCTTCTCCCAACAGAACCTCAAACAACAAGTGCTTCTTAATCTTTAGGAATACTCTGCCTCTCTCTCTCTCTCCCCCTCCCCCATCCCGTTCACCTAGTTCCACTTTATCCCTTCAAAGGCTTCTCTCTCTCTCCCTCCTGACTTTGCGTTACTCTCCCCGCACCCAGGAAGCCCAGGTTTTCAGGAAAACCAAGAAAGAGACCCCTGTTCAGGCTGCTTCTCCTTTTCATCCTACCATACAAGCGCCCCCTTAGCAAGGGAAGACAAAAAGCCCCTCCGCCTTAGCATAGCGGACTCAAGAGCACACAAAAATTAATGTATTAATTTATCCCACCTGTCAAAGGAAGACTCAGACACAAAAGTACTCAGAAAAGAAAATTTTACTTGCAGAGTGCAAGGGAGTCAGGCTTCAGAAGGACTGGCTTACCAAACACAAAACACAGCAATTATTCCAAGGAAAACAATTGCCAAGTCACCAGGCTCACCGGGTTTACATTTATCTGCTCATGGAGCGAAAACAGCAACTTTCACACATGATTTTCATAATCGCAAATGTATCTTCAGAGATAATCATAGCAAAAATCAAAGATAAAATTGTCTTTCTTAGGGAGTCCAGGATTAAGGGAAGTATCCAAGGATTTATTATTTGGGGGACCCTGGTGTTTGGGGGTTGTCTCAGGGTTATGAACCTGTAGCTGTGTTGGTTCAGTGTCTCTTTTTCCGAGGATGTGGTACGTGAAGTGACTGATCATATGGGAAGCAGGGAAAAGTGGTCATTGGGGCTTCTACACACCGTATGATCAATTGAGAAAAACGCAGCAGGCATCCAAACTAGTTGATCAGGGGAGATCATGAAAGAATCAGTAAGAGACCTTAAAGCGTGGACAAGCTGGCACGTGGATGGGGGAGGGTATAGACACAGGGTGTGTTCACCCAGTCGGGCGGCTCACCTTGGAGCGTGGATGGCAGGGGAGGCTGGACGAGCTGACTGAAGGTCAGGCGAGGACCGTGGGTGGGTTTCCCCAGTATCTCGACTGTCCAGACTGTGCCAAGAACAGCAACTCTGTGCCGGTGGCGTCGAATCCTTGAAACACTCGCTGGACATCGAGGCCATTTAATCCAGCCTCTTCCAACTCAGATGGGAAAACTGAGGCCAGAGAGCTTGGGTGTGTCCCCACAATATCTTCAGTGATAGCATGTTTGGCCTTTGGGTCAGGAGATTGGAGGCAGGGGGTGCATTTTTGAAAAGACTAAAAAGACATTCAGAATCAGGGGTGGTCCATCAGGCAAGGACCGACGCAGGCAATGCCACTTCCTATTAACATTTCCGTAGAAGTAATTTTAAAGGATAAAGACAAGAATAAGAGCAAATTTCTTATGCTGTTATCTGCCACTGAAGGCCATTCCCAGGAGAATCCAAACACTCTGAACAGACCGGATGGGATATGGACACAGCCTCTCAATGGGGTCAACACTCCTTATGACAGTTTCACTCTGGAGGTCTTTCTTTGTTCTTATGTATTATTGCTCATTTTAATTAAACATAACAATCCACATTCACTGTCAGATATCTAAACAATAAAGAAGGACACAGAATAAAAAGTGAGGACTCCCTTTAATAGCTATCCCCAATCTCACTCTCTTCCCCAAGGACAAATAATCTTAGCAATTTAGCATCTACCTTTCCAGATTTTTGCTCTATTCACCAATTTGTATGCATATAAACTCATTTAGAGAAGGGTTTTCCTACTCAAAGGGCACTACACAATATACCCTTCAGCTTTGTCTCTTCTCCACTGAGCGTGGTATCATGAACATCTTTTCATGTCAGATAGCTTGACCTCCTTCTTTCAAACAGCTGCAAATTATACTGTGTGGGTACTCCATAATTGATGTAAATGTTCCTTAGTAATGCACAGTTAGAATATCTTCAAGTTTCTTACCAACATAAATAATGCCACAATGAACATGTGTATCTTTGTACACACACACACACACATATATATATATATTCTATAGAACAGACTCCTGCAAGTGAAATGCTGATTCAGTGGATATGTATATCTTATACTCTTGGCATTAGCATAATATGGGAGAGAGATTCGTCTTGTACCTCCCTCACTAAACAAGATATTAATGACCTTTTTTAAAATGTTTGTCCGTTTGATTACAGAAGACAGTATCACATTTTAATTTGCACTTTCTTAATTACGAGTAAGGTTGAATAGCTTTTTTTTTTACTTTTAATAAATTTATTTATTTTTGGCTGCATTGGGTCCTTGTTGCTGCACACAGGCTTTCTTTGGTTGCGGCGACTGGGGGCTACTCTTTCCTTGCGTGCGCAGACTTCTCATCGCGGTGGCTTCTCTTGTTGTGGAGCACGGGCTCTGGGTGCGCAGGCTTCAGTAGTTGTGGCGTGCAGGCTTCATTAGTTGTGGCACACGGGCTCAGTAGTTGTGGCGCACGGGCTTAGTTGCTCCGCAGCATGTGGGCTCTTCCCGGACCAGGGTTCAAACCTATGTCCCCTGCATAGGAAGGGGGATTCTTAACCACTGTGCCACCAGGGAAGCCCTGAATAACTTTTTATGTGGACCTGCGGTTGTGTCAGTTCATGTCCTCTGAGAAGCAGATGCCAACATGGGATTAGACAAGCAAGAACCTTTTGGGGGAAGTACCTCTGGAGGACAAAGGGCAGTAGGAGGAGGAGGCAGGAAAGGCTTCGGACCAAGTGCCTGTCTGACACTTGTGATAGAAGAGGGGAAGGAAGGATTGGATAGGAAGAGCCTCGGACACAGCACAATTCTGAGAAAGCCTCCATCGGGCCACTGGAGACTTTCCAAGAGACTGGTTCAAAAGCCCTACAGTGCTTGGTCACTGGCTGGGAAGAGGGGAAGCATGGCCCGGAGTGACCAGGGATCAAAAGGTGCTCTAGCTTGAGGCTGTCAATCACTTCTTCTCCCCACAGGAGATTCTTTTGAAAGGAGATCTGAGCAGCTTCTCCATGGCCATTGCTGTGGTCAGTCTTCCCTCTTCTAGAAGGTACCTGGCCACACCCTTTGCCTACTTTTCCACTGTATATTTGTTTTTTTGTTACTGATCTGCAGAAACTCTTCTTATATCTAGTGTAGCAGTTCTTTGTTGTATATGCTGCAAGTGTATTCTCCCAGTCTTTGCTTTCTTTTAACTTTGGCTCTGTGTTTCACTGTATAGATTGTTTTTTCTAAGTTTTAAATTTTTTTCTACAGTAAAAATATGTTCATTTTTTTCCTTTAATGCTTCTGTGTCTTACTCAAAAATGTTGCATTCCTTATTAGACAAATGCAAATCAAAACTACAATGAGGTACCACCTCACACCGGTCAGAAAGGCCATCATTAAAAAGTTCACAAATAACAAATGCTGGAGACGGTGTGGAAAAAAGGGAACCCTCATACACTGTTGGTGGGAATGTAAGCTGGTACAGCCACTATGGAAAATAGTGTGGAGGTTCCTCAGAAAACTAAAAATAGAGTTATCATATGATCCAGCAATCCCACTCCTGTGCATATATCCAGACAAAACTATAATTCAAAAAGATACATGCACCCCTATGTTCACAGTAGCACTATTCACAATAGCCAAGACATGGAAACAACCTAAATGTCCATTAACAGATGAATGGATAAAGAAGATGTGGTACATATACACAATGGAATACTATGCGGCCATAAAAAAAATAACAAAATAATGCCATTTGCAACAACACGGATGCAACTAGAAATTATCATACTATGTGAAGTAAGTCAGAAAGAGAAAGACAAATACCATATGATATCACTTATATGTGGAATCTAAAATATGGCACAAATGAACCAATCTACAAGACAAGACTCACAGACATAGAGATCACACCTGTGGTTGCCAAACAGTGGGGAGAGAGATGGACTGGGAATTTGGGGTAGGTAGATGCAAACTATTACATTTAGAATGGATAAACAAGGTCCTACTGTGTAGCACAGGGAACTATATCCAATATCCTGGGATAAACCATAATGGAAAAGAATGTATATATGCGTGTAACTGAGTCACTTTGTGTACAGCAGAAATTAACACACTGTAAATCAACTATACCTCAATTTTAAAAAATTTTTTTTAAATGTTGTCTTCTTTTAATAGAAAAAAGTGGGAGGAGGGTCCCATTTCTTTATCTCATAACTTCCCTGGCTGCACAGTACATTATGGACATAAATTTAGTATAAACGATTATTCTGCACCAGCCAGGGCTCGACTGAGTTTGTTTCTCATCATTTCCAGCTTTTTGCCATCTAATTATTACAAAGTATGTTTCCTTTTGAAATTAGTGGCTGGGCTCTATTTGTTCATGATCCCCCACACACACAATGTCATCAATGAATTTTGTGCAGCAGGGAGAAAATCTATGCAATAAAAGACATGTGCAAGCTTCAGCTGGTAGGTGAGCCCCAAGCTAACAGAAAGCTGTGGACGGAAGGAAGAGAAGCCCATGAGGAGCCCATGATCAGAGGACCCTGATTCTACCCCCCAGAGCGCTGGAGAGACCCTCTTAAGGACTGTGATCCAGCCCACACATGCCCGGATCATCTCTGCCGCCTCCTTTTGGCTTTCTCCATAGTAGCTCTCATAAGCCCTAATTGTCTCATTTATCGCTTGGAAACAGGAGTTTCTTGGCCCATTTAGGGCTCCCTATTAGGCAAGTGGCTGTGGATATCTGCTGACCACCAGTCCATTTGGAGAGGGATTTGGGGAGCAGGGTCCACCTTGCAGGGGATAACCAGCCACAGCCAA
The DNA here is from genome assembly GCF_002837175.3 of Physeter macrocephalus. Lineage (NCBI taxonomy): Eukaryota > Metazoa > Chordata > Mammalia > Artiodactyla > Physeteridae > Physeter > Physeter macrocephalus. The sequence goes on along the minus strand of NC_041227.1, from coordinate 15,533,931 downwards.
GCAAGACCTTCTACTGCCCCACGTTAACCATATTCTATCTTATCCTCCGATGGCACTGCCATCAGTTCCTCCCAGGGACCTCGCAGGGGACAGCTCAGCACGTCCCTGGACGCCCTCTGCCATAGCCACCCACCCTCGGCTGCTCTTGAACACCCCAAGACCACAGCAATTAGCCCCAGACAATTATCAGTGATCTGGGACTGTCTTGAGCTCACATTTTTATGTCAAGATGAATTTGCATTCTGAAGTTGATCTCCTTATTGTGAGGGTTTTATGAGGGAAAGATTAAATCGTCCTCCGATGTGTGCTTCATCAGGCCCCAAATCCTTGAAGAGTCATTAAAGCACCTTCTCACTGAAATGCTCTCCATCTCAGCTTGATGGATATTGGCAGGAATAATCTCTCCATTATTTGGGAGCTAAACTGGCTGGGAAGCTCTACTGGATGTGATTTTGCCACAGTCCTTTGAGCCTGCCCCTTCTGCAGCTGGTGACCCCCAAAATCCATGAGTGTAACAACCCCAGAGGCTGATCCTGTTCTGTTTTTCCCAGGAAGAGACATTTCCTACCCCTCCCCTAAGGGGATGGATTAGCCCTGCGTCAACTACACTCTCACCAGGAGCCCACAGCTGCAGATCCCGTCTGTGAGCTGAGTAGGGGTGTCAGTCCACGGTCAGGGCACAGCTACGGCAGGATCAGGGCTCAGTCTGGAAGCAGGGTCAGGGCACAGCCTGGGGCATCATGGTTCAGTCTGTAGCTAAGGTCAGGGCCCAGTCTGGGGTGAGGATCAAGACTCAGTCTATTATCAGAATCAAGGCAAAGTCTGGAAGCAGCGTCAGAGTTGTGTCTGGGTATAGAATCAAGATCCGGTCCATAAACAGAATCAGGACTCAGCCTGTGGCCGGGGTCAGGGCCTAGTCTGTGACCTGCTTACCAGCCCAGTCTGTGGCCACTGATGGACCCTGTCCTGGCATCAACCCCACCTCAGCTCAGGGAACTAGGATTTGGCACCTTGCTTGAGCACTCCTGGTCTCAAATATCAGCCAGACTTGTTCCCAGCCAAGTTGTGCCAGCAGCCACTGAGAGACTCAAGCTACTTCAGGTGAGAGGAAGCGGGCAGGAGTGTCTGCAGGTGAGGGTCTGGATTAGCAATGGGGTGAGGAAAAGCTGGGGCAGAACCGTGAGAGGTCTGGACTGGAGGCAGGAGAAGCCAGCGTCACCGGGGCCTCAGCCTCAGAAATCCAAGGCAAAGGGATCCCACATTATTCCAACCCTTTCCCAGCAAAACTTACCACTTGCTCAGCTTTCTGATTTCAGCAGCAAAAGAGCCAGAGTCTTTGGAGGAGGATCCAGGGCGATGCCAAGTTTCCCTCCCATCATGACTGAGGGAGGGAGAGAAATGAGGTCATTCTACTTAGTATGAAGCAGGCCGGATATATGCTGGGTGACCTTCAACAAAGCACTCTTCCTCTCTGGGCTTCAGGAGACTCATCTAGAAAAGGAGGAGCTGGAATGGCTCATCTGCCAGGCTTCTTCAGATCAGCCAACTGGGAAAAGGATGAGAACAGAGCACCTGTTAAAGGAAGAGCATTGACGATGTCCCAGGCAAGAGAGAGAGCTTCATAGGTCTGAGCCCCTGGACTGTGACTGGACACAGAGTGAGAGAGGACAGATGGGGGAGGAAGGCAGAAAGACAGGTAGCAACTAAACCCGCAGGGCCCGGGTGCAAAGAAAAGGACTCTGGTTTTTATCCTGCAGGCAATGAAGAACCTTAAAGTGTTTTTAACAGGAGAGTGAACACCATTGGGTTTGCATTTGAGGATGATCTGTCTGCTTTCTATATGCAGGACAGATCAGAGGGTATAAAGGTGGAGACAGGGAGAAGACTATGCAGTTGTCTAGGTGAGAGATCCTGGATTAGGGAAGGGGGCAGAGGAAGTCGTGGGAGAGGGACAAATCTGAGAGCAATGTAGTGGGTAGAATCTACAGGACTTCATGAGCAGCAAATACGGGGGAGAGGACGGGGTCAAGGGGAACTGGTGAAGTCCAAGGCTCTGGCTTGTACAATAGCTGGAAGGTAGTGAAACTCACTGAGATGGGAAGAGCAGAAGAGGAGGACTGGAGGGGAAGATAACGGTGAATTCTAATCTGGACCTGTGGAGCCTAAGATGCCCATGGGACTTCCAAGTGGAGGTGTCCAAGAATGAACTGAGAACGTGGGCCAGGAGTTCAGGTGAGCAAACTGAGCTGAGGATGTAAATTTGGGAGACGTGAGACATTACCGAGGGATAATGTACAGGGAGAGAAGTAAAGGAGACCCGGGATGGAGTCTTGGGACACCCCAACAATTTAAGGAACCAAGAGAGGAAGAAAAGTTAGTGAAGAAGCCTGAGAAGGAGTAAGCAGACAGGTGGGGAAAAAACAAACTTGAAGAGGTGGCGATGTATTGAGAATTGGAGAGAGAACGATATTGAATGTGACCAAGAGACAGGGTATGAGAGCTCAAAGGATTCAGTGACAATGGAAGTCATTGGTGACTTCAGAGGGAGCAGTTTCTGGGACGCTTCTGGGGGCAGAAGCCAGACTGAAATGAGTCGAAGAATGAATTGTGGAAGTGGAGACAACTCTTTAGAACCATTTTCTCTGAGGAGGGTAAGGTAGGATCAGAGATGGAGGAAGGCGTAAGGCTGGGGCAGAGAGGTGTGTTCTAAGTAGAAAGAGACTTGGACATGTGTAAATGCTGGTGGGCAGGATCCCTGAGGGGAGAAATTAAAGACACAGGAAAGAGAAGAATTGGGGGGAAAGAATGGGTCACTGGGTATAGGCTATTTACCATCATACAAGGCGCATCCCATACACTTTTAATATTTAATCCTCTCAACCTGCCTGTGGTTTCACATCACCACACTTACTTCCTTCACAAGCACGTACCAGAGTCAGTAAATTATTTTAATTATTCTTTGGCTTGTTTACTGACTCTCTTTCCCATGGCTCTCTCCAGGGAGTTCCTGGTCTCCATCACGTCTATCTTATCTTGCTTGATTTTTTATCGTGGCACTTAACACTACCTGATATCATATTATTTGTTTGTTACTTGCTTTCTGTCTGTCTCCACCCACCAAAAATGGAAACCCCAGGGGATATGGGACTAAGTCTGACTTGTTCTCCACTCCACCCCAGCGCCCAGCATCATCCCCAGCTCATAGCAGGCACACAACAAATAGGTGTGGAATGAACGAATGGAATGAATGAACGATCTAAGAAAGGGTTCTGAGAACTACGAAGTACTATTCAAAGTGAAGGACAGGGAGAAGAGCCTAACACTGATCAAACTTGTAGCTTCACCTAAACTTCACGGCAACTTTGGGAGGCAGAAAGTATTGGCCCCTTTTCAGAAATGAAGAAAATGAGCTCCAAAGAGATCTGAAATAGTGTCAGAAATAACACCGCTAATATGTGGAGGCATCAGAATTGAAGGCCAGGATGTTTTTATTTTGTTATTTGTTGTTGTTGTTGTTGATTGGTTTGTTTTTCTCAAAAATCTCGGTTTATTTCCTGCCTCCCGTGGCCTCTGGGGATGATCACAGATTCTTCTCTGCACCCGTCCTCAGGACTGCAGGTCCGGAAGGAGCGGCTGACAGAGTCTGGTGTGTGTTCCAGAACCATCCCCCGGCTGCAGGCATGCAGAAGGACCAGTGCCTTCCCCAGGCTGGTGGTGGCCGGGGCTGAGTTGAGGACAATCAGGAGAGAGATCTGAGACAGAACATGGACAGGGCCTGAAGGGTACTGAGATGTGGAGCAGAGAGAGAGCGGGATGTCCAGGCTGGACTCCCAGGTTTCAGTCTCAAGGAGCGGTGTCCAGTGCTGCCGATGGCTGATACCCAGAGAAGCGAAGGAGCAAGTGTGGGAAGGGAGGTGGCGTCCGTCTTGGATGGGCCGTGTGGGCGGGGCCTGTGCACATCCAGGTGGTGCTGTCCAGTGTGAAGCTCAGGGGAGTGGCCGAAGCCGGGAGTGGTCAATGGAGCCCTCGTGGCGGATGCTCTTGCCGAGGGCAGCAAGGTGAGAGGGAGGGGCTGGGGCAGCCCCAGCATTCCCAGGTGTGGGCACAGAGGGTCTGTGAACCACGCTCAGAGGAGCAAGGAGTCAGTAAGATCGGAGAACACCCCTTCCGAACTGTGCGGCTATGAAGACAAAAGACAAGACAAATGAGCTTTTCTGTGTGTTCGCTCAACAGAATATTTTACAGCCTCCCTGGATAAACAAGCTGTCATCTACCACCCAACCCTCTATCAACTGAAGCAGCTTGGGGAAAAGATAAGACTGTGGGTTTGGATACTCGCAGCTGCTGGTGCCTAATTACTACACAAGCAAAACAAACCCAGAGAGTTGTAGGCAAAGAGGGACTTGTTGGCTGCCTGGAGAGGAGAGTCATTTCCCCGCTCCCTGGGGAGGGATGGAAGACAAGCACTGACATATGTTGAGCTCCTACTGTGTGCCAGGCAGTTGGCACATGCCATCTTACTTAATACAGTGTAAGGGTATCATCCCCTTTTTGCAAATGAGGAAACAGAGGCTCAGGGAGGCCAAGTTCAAGGATGCACACCAGGGTCTTCCCACTGCACTTCACTGCCTCCCTGGACAAGGTCCAGGTTTGTTTCCTCTCTGTTTCCCCAATCTTGCAGAGTGAAGTCCAAATGCTGTGGTCATGCTTTTGCAGCTCTGCTGAGTGTTTTTTCATGAGACATCCGTTTGGAAGCGAGAAACCTGTTGGGCTCAGCAGCAGGGCAACAACTACAAAGGAAATTGCTATTGAGAGCATGGACTTGAGCTCTCAGAATCGTGGCATATTCAGAACAGATTGACACAGATGATAATTCCAAGGGAATCCATGTGCATGTTTCCTCCTGCCCTGTTCCACGTGTGTCTGTCCAAGGTGGAATCGGGAAGAGGGAAAGGAGGTGAGGGAGGTTGTAGAGGAACTGGACTGCCCCTCAAGGAGATGTCAGCAGTCTTCTGGCTCAGGCGACAGAGCAGCTGATTCCTCCTACTCCCTCCTCATCCTGACCTTGGAGATGGGGAAATGGGGCCCAGAGAAGATAAGTGACCAGACTGTGACCAGATTAGATCCCAAGTCCCTTGCCTCCTAGCCCACAGTGCCCTCCCCAAGATGACATGCAAGTTCATCAGAGGCCAAGAAATCCATCTATAAGGAAAATTTATATATGTATTACTCGCATGATTTAAATTAACTTATTTTTTCCTTTAAAAAAGAATTCTGATATATATCTTCCAATACAAATGGGCAAAGACCACATCTCTATATAAAGAGAGATGTCTATATATGTCTACATAAAGAGAACAATAGCCAAAGAACAACCAGAATGTTTCTAGTACTGTCTTTTATCATTAATTTGTACAACTGTACACCACATTCCAGCCACACAGGCCCTTGAAGCCCCCAACCTGCTTCCTGCCTCAGGGCTTTTTCCCTCACTATCCTCTCTGCCCAGAACACACGTCTCTAGGCTTTCAGAGCGAGATTTCTCTTGTCAATGAGATCTCAACTCATATGTCACCTCCTCTGAGAGGCCTTCCCGGACTACCCTTCCTCAAGTAACCATACCGTCACTCCCCATTAACAGTGGATCTCAAACTTGAGCATGCATCAGATTCACCTGGAAGGCTCAAACTACAGATTTCTGGAACCCACTGCCAGAGTTTGTGATTCAGCAGGCCTGAGGTGGATCCTGAGAATTTACACTCTCACAGGTTTCCAGGTGTGCTAGTGCTATTAGTCCAGAAACAACACATTGGGAGCTACTGCTCTATTTAACATCACCCTGTTCTTTTATTGTCTTCATAGTGTTTATCATAGTCTGAAAGAATCTTGGTAATCTATTCAGTTACTTTACTATGATCTGCCTTTCATACTGATTGGACGCTCCTGAGAGCATGGTATCTGTCTATCTTGCTCACTGCAGTATCCCCAGGACCCAGAACAGAATCAAGTGTATATGATAGATGCTCAATGAGTATTTGTTGAATAAATGAATTTGTGAATGGGTAGACAGATGAATGGATGGACAGATGGATGGATGGATGGTAGATGGTGAATGGGTGGATGGGTGATGGGTGATGGGTGATGGATGCTGGATAGATGGACGATAGGTAAATGATGGATACATAGGTGATGGGTAGGTGGATGGAAGGATAGATGGATGGATGCTCACCTCAGCCTCTGGATTCCTACCTCTGTACATGCCATCTTTTTTCCACACCAAGTTTATCCACAGATAAAAGCAAATCCAATCTTCAATTTCCAAAATCCCACAGATGAAAGCAAGAGTATAGAACATTTTGCCAAGGGTGTTGGAAAGCCATGGCCATGAGACACATATTACAAAATGGCAACTGACTTAAAACTGCACATAAGCACAGATGCTCTTAAAAGCCATTTTAGCTCCCCCATCACCCCAAGTGGTCCCTAGCCTTCCGCCATCTTGAAGTCGGCTCTCTCCTATACTTTTTCCTCCTCTTCCTTCTCCTCCTGGCTTCTCTCTTCCTCCTTCTCAAAAATCTGAAAAATAATCTTTCTCATTTTCCCATATGGAACAGCTTAACCGTGATTTTTTTCATTGTTTGAGGATCCCAAGAAGACCAGTACACCTTCTCTGTATTTAAAAATTCCTGCATCTTTGAGACTCAGACAGGTTATACCTGCCTCTCTCCACCTTTGTTGTAACCTCCTGGAAACTCTCCTTCATTCAATGAAGGCTTCAATCCCAACTTACTGACTTCATCCTGAATAATTTCAGGTCAACTGCTGATAGCCACATGGGAGGAGGAGGTAAGAGGTGTGGTGAGAGTGGGGAAAGCTTTAAAATTAAATAATTGATGCAAGTCGTGGAGGAATGAGTTGGCTAGAGAAACACATGTCCAGCTCTGGAAACTCCAGTTGAGTTGATGATAGATATGTCAAGAAATGGAGAATCCAAGATGTGAAGAGTCATTCAAGTACTTTCTTCTCTAATCTCTTAATCAACTTTGTTAGTTTCCAAATTGCTGGTGTAACAAATTACAAATTTAGTGGCTTAAAACAACACAAATGTATTATTCTTATAGTTCTGGACATGTGAAGTCCAAAGTGAGTCAGCAAGGCTGACTGGAGGCTCTAGGGGAGAATCTCTTTTCTTGCCTTTTCCAACTTGGGGATGCCACCTGCATTCCTTGGCTCATGGACCCTTTTGGTGAAGACATGGATATCTCTGGGAGGGGGCATTATTCTACCAGTCACCCATTGGGAGGGTCACTTCCTGAACTTTATCATCATCTGCGACTGCTTTCTCCAAACTCACTAATCCATGCACCCCATTCCCCCTGAATCCTCCTCTCCACCCAGCTTGCCCACCCAAGCATCCCACTGCAACCATTCTTCAATCTCATCAGGACTTCCAGTCCATCCACCTCTCCTCTTCTCCCATCCATGAGCCCCTCCTGCCTTCCCTTTCCTCACTTCATCAGCTGGATCCTATGATCTATCATTACTCTGTTGCCTAACTCCTCATCTCTCTGTCACATCGACTGGCAATAATGCAATCCTGAATGAATTAACCATCTTCCTCCTCCACGCTGTCACTGGGGAACCCCGGCTGGGCAAAACCACACAACAGTAACACGTAAATCTTCAGTGTCCAACACCAACTTCACCATGAAGGCAATGAGAAGCCAGTGGAGGGATTTAAGCTTAGAAGTGAACAAATCAGATTTATATTGTATCAATAGAAAGATCATTTCTGCAGCAGTGTGGAGAAAGGATGAGAGGAAGGAAGTAGAGAGATGAAGGATGCACCCTCTTCACCACAACACACAGCTTACTCTCAATATTTCACGGTTAGTTCACAATCGGCATTCTACTCCTTCCTTATCTCTAACATTTATACAATCCCTCATGTCGTTTGTATACATGTCTGTCTCCTTGGCTACATAGGCAAGAAGTTTAGGCAGACGATTCAAGTTCAAATTTAATCTCTTCACTGGAGATTATCATACTAAGTGAAGTAAGTCAGACAGAGAAAGACAAATATCATATGATACCACGTATATGCGGAATCTAAAAAAAAAAGATAAAATTAACTTATTTACAAAACAGAAAACAGATTTACAGACTTAGAGAACAAACTTATGGTTACTGGGGGGAAAGGTGGGGGGCGGGGATAGATTGAGAGTTTGGGATTGACATGTACACACTGCTATATATATATACATATTTTTTTTTTTTTGGGGGGGGGCGGTACTCGGGCCTCTCACTGCTGTGGCCTCGGACGCGCAGGCTCAGCGGCCATGGCTCACGGGCCCAGCCACTCCACGGCATGTGGGATCTTCCCGGACCGGGGCACGAACCCGTGTCCCCTGCATCGGCAGGCGGACTCTCAACCACTGCGCCACCAGGGAAGCCCCACACTGCTATATTTAAAATAGATAACCAACAAGGACCTAGTGTATAGCACAGGGAACACTGCTCAATATTCTGTAATAACCCAAATGGGAAAAGAATTTGAAGAAGAACAGATACATGTGTATGTAAAATAAAATAAAATCTGAAAAAAAAATTTATTCTCTTCACTGATAAGCTGTGTGAATTTGGTCAAGTTGCTTAACCTCTCTGAACTTCAATTTCCTGCACACTCAGGAAAAATACTGAATGGATAATACCTGTGATCAATAGCATTATAACAGTCACCCAAAAAAAAGCCTTGCAAACTATTTAACACCCTATAAATATTACTTATTATCATTATCCCTAGTTTATAACTCCTTTGAGAATAGGGGTCATACTTTCTCTGTGTTTTCATCCCCCCCTCCCAATGCCTCACACACTGAAAGCAGTCTATAAAAGCCTTAAGAGATTAAAAAAAAAGCTATTGCCTATCACACTAGTGATCATTTAAAGAGGCGGTAAAACATTACCAAGACTGCCCTTTTAAACCTTCTCTTTCTCCCTCCATGATGATCTTTACTCTGGTTTGATTTTCTCTGTTCTGAGAGATCCACCTTGACCCACATGCAGAAATTAGTCTATTTACAGAGAGGCACCGGCCTCCTGATGCCACAGCCCCGATGACCAAACAGTGAAGTGTTAGAAGGCCCTGGCGAAACATCAGGATCTTGAGAATTTCTTTTTGATGCATTCAACAGGCTAATCCAGTGCCTCTTTGTTCAGACAGTTTGGTTTATGCTGCTCTTCTGAGATTGTTGTCCTTAATTACTTTTGAAACCGGGCTTCCTCTCAGAGCCATCTGGTATCCCATGTCCCTGAAGCAACCCCCATTTCCCAGCATAGACAGAAGCAATCACTCACATGTCTAGGCTCAAATATTGCCTCAGGATTACTTGTTAATTTTAAAAGACACTGAGGCACCTGGCCAAGGAAGCTGTCACAATCTGTAACAAAGGGCCGTAAAGGATGGCTTGTTTGCTATTTTGTGGGGAGGAAGAAGCAAATAGAACTAAGCCGATCCCCACCCCAGGAATAGATCTCATGCAGCTTTGAGGCTTGGACCTGCTGAGTGATGCTAGGTCTAGAAAATTCACCTCTGGGCCTCCAGGAGTCATCGCTCAGCTTTCACAGTCATCACTTAGAAGGGCACTACAGCTGTATTGTACTGGTTTGTTGCCATGGTGGTCAGAACAGTTTGGGGGGGGGTGAGGGGACACACCTAGAGAGTATAACAAAGCTCATGAGAATGGCAAAGGCCACTTTCTCTCATCCAGCAGCGGCATCAGCAAAAGTGGAACATCCCCATGGGAAACTTTGGGGGTCCCAGAAGCCTGTGCATCTCTTTGGGAATGTCTTGTCATGTCTCATGCTTTGTATAACTGGCTTCTCTCCCTGAAATTTAAATCTTGAATAAAGGGATAAAGAAACTGCAAAAATATGGGAGTCCATCCCATCTGACCCTGTTCTGCTTCCTACCCTCAGGAGCTGCCTTGATTCTTACACCTTGTCCTCCAGCCTCCATCCATCTGGAGGGCTCCAACAGCCTCCCTTCTGTGAGAAGTAGCCAGAGCTGTTCTCTGAACCTCATAATCCAGTCCTTGGGGAATGTGTAGATGGTATAAACATCCAGAAAAGAGGATGACTCCTTGAACATATTTGCCCCAAATGATGTGGGACTGGACTGCTTCCTCTCTCCCTCTGCAGCAGATATGCCCTGGGTGGAGAATACACGCTATCCCAGATCCCTAGCAGCAGGACAGAAGTTGCTGGTAGAGCTTTGAGCTCACAGATCTTTGCCTGCCAAGAGGATCTTCAGTCCTACTGTCACCTGTTCGCATAGTGAACAAGAAAAGTGACTCTCAGAGGTAGAACCATTTGCAAAGAGAAATTCATGGTCTTTAGCTCTCCCTGAAGGAATAATGTCTACCCTGCACCATTGAGATGTGAATTCCTGGAGGATGGAAAAATGCAACTCTCACCCACAATTGGAACAATTATTCTTGCCTGAAGTTCTTTCTATCCACCTCAAGGGGCATCACAAAATCCCTTTAACTGTGTTTAATATATGTGGAAGCAGATCTGAACTCTCCAGCTCCACACTTCTCGTACCCTGGTAGAGAGCCTACAGCTTCCTTAATGAGCTCTGAGTTGGAGTCCACTCCTTCCCCCAGCAGAGAGCCCAGGGGTTCCCCAGGAGGCCCAGGGGTTCCCGAGGCATTCTGCACACTTCTGCTTAGGGCACTGTAGCAGTCAGGGTGGGATACTGATGTAAGAAACAACCCCCAAATCTCAGCGGTATAACATGATAAGGTTTGTCCTTCACATCACAGTACAGCCCAGGTCATTTGGAGATGTGGAAATTTCTACTCTCTGCAGTCATTCAGGGACCCAAGTCCTTTCCATCCTGTGGCTCCACGCTTGTCTCAGTGCTTGGAGCTCTCTCCATTTATCCAGTGGATGGTGAAAGAGAGAGTGTATTGAGAATTGCAGAGGAGATTTTTATGGGCCATGCTGGGAATCATGCTACATTGCTTCTGTCCACATTCCATTGGTCAGAACTCAGTCACATGGTCTCACCTAACTGCAAGGGAGTCTGGGAAATGTAGTCTAGCTTCATGCCCAGGAAGAAAAGGAATGGGGCTTGGTAAACAAAGAAATTCCACTGATCTTTAACGTTTGTGTTGTCACGGATTAGGGTCTGCCTCCCCTGGGCTGTGAGCTCCTCCAAAAAAGGAACTGCATTCATATTTGCTTCTCTGAGTCATGAGCTCCAGGTTGCAAACCCAGGCTGCGTGGTCCAGAAGGTGGCATCCCAGAGGTGGACATCACAGCTGAGCACACCAGCACTAAGCTGCCAGGCACCAGGCAAAGACAGGCAGATCATGACCAAGGCCACCAGTTAGGAGCCTGACAACCATAGCAGACCCTGAGGGCTTAGGGCGGAGACAGGAAGAGAGCCTAGAAGAACCCTAAACCAAGGAAACAGCCTTCAATGGCAGCAGGGAGAGTTCTGGGAAGGGCACCAACCAAGCTTGGATTTAGGGTTTATAAAGAACTGTCTCACTCATCAGTATGTTAACCTTCACCACAAAAGAGATCGGGCCTTAATGTACCTACTTTACAGATATGGGAATAGAGGGATTTTCCCCCCAAGTCTCCTGCCTAAGGGACTACATGAACCTACCAGACTATTCTTTATGTTACTAATCCATGAACATTCCAGGGCACATCGCTGTGGGGACTTCTGGGGAGCTGGGAAGCCCCTGTCTCTCTCTCTGGAAGTGCTCTGTGCTGTGGCCTGCTTCACGTAACTGGGTGACCACATACGCCTGGCAATGAGTTACATCACCCAGATGTGTTTGAGGGATCTGTCTCTAGTTTTCAAAATATTTTACATCATTGACTACATTTTAAAATCAAGAAATTTTACCTAATGGGGAGTCCTGGCTTTTCTTTTTAAAAAAGTCAAGAGGTCCAGCCACCATGGGTCAAATTCCCACAAGGTGACAATCACTCAAAGCTGAGTAACAGCTGTGCCATTGACAGTACGTGTGTCTTGCATGTCCCCACAACTCCCACCTTCTGATTTTTCTTTTTTCTGAACTGTGTTACTCATTTCACGCCCCCACCCCCGGCTCTTGTAGCCATTTGAGTTTATAATCTTGGTCCTGTGCATTTTCAAGCCTTCAATCACTTATTCCCTCCATCATCCATTCAGTCCGTCAGCAGGTGTTTGCTGAGTGGTTGTTCTGGGCCAGGTTTGTGCTAGGCAGTGGGCATGAAAACAAGATATGGCCCTGCCCTTAGACAGCTCATAGTCTGGAGAGAAAGACAAATACAGAGACACAACATTGCCGGGAATTCCCTGGTGGTCCAGTGCTTAGGACTCTGCGCTTTCACTGCTGGGGCCAGGGTTCAATCCCCGGTCTGGGAACTAAGATCCTGCAAGCCGCGCAGCGCGGCCAGAGGAAAAAAAAAAAACACAACATTGCAAACAGGGGATGTTCTATGGATTCCAGATGTTTAAGCTTGTGCAGATACTCTCAGTGTGTGACCCACATCCCCTTGGGGACTCACCAGTCCCGGGCAAGGGGATGGCTTCCTACTACAAGCACCTGCAACTCCCCGTTTAGTGTCCTTTGCATGCAGGCTGGAAATACTGAAGAATAAATGTCCCCAGGAACAGCCCTCAAATGACTGACCTGAGTTGGTGGATAAACAACCCAGCTCCCTCCCCCTCAGGCGGGATGACCGTGATGTGGGTTCTACGCTACCTACCAGAAGTTCCCCAACAGCCAATGCATTAACTTGCTCATTAAGGCACCCTATACTTTCCCTTCTCTGTGCCACTACCCTGGTCCCCTACCGTCACTTCCTCAGATTACTTCCCAGGGAAATCACATGCATTCACACCCTTATCTGCTTCTGGGGGAGCCCATTCTGAGCCGTGTGCCCATAAACAAATGGGGTGCACAGCCCTTACAGCCTTTCAGAATCCACTGTCCTCAAATGGAAATTGACTGTCAATTAGTCTGGAATGGGATAAACCCAAACAATTCATTAGCTTTCCTTTAAAAATAATCATTGCAGTAATCACGCTAAAAAATAATGAAATGTAATAATTATATTAAACATACTAATATAAAAGAATAAATAAATAATAAACAGAATAATAAAAAGGTTGCTTGAGCAGGTGCACTTGGGTCTGCTGGTTTTTATCTCTTTGTGATCTTGCTACACATTAAATCAGCTCATTCAGTCCCTCTGTAGAGAGGCCCATAGCTGCTGTGAACTTCCTTTCAGTTACCCACTTCACTGGTTCTTTTCAAAAGAAGGAAGGCCTGTGAAAATCATGGAGGAGATCAGGACTCAGGAGGGACTGATGTTTGGGAATCATTCCAGAAACTTTCTGTGTGTTATTTCATCAGTTCCTCCCAACTGCCCATGAGGGAGACAAGATCATCTTCACTCTCCTGGTGCAGCAGGGACTCCGGGGCGTCAGGTGACCTGCCCGGGATCACATGACCCAAATTAATGTGACTCAAAACCCACCCTATGGCCTTCTCCTCAGGCTGTCTCTGTGTGTGTGTGTGTGTGTGTGTGTGTGTGTGTGTGTGTGCGCGCGCGCACGCGTCTGTTGACTAGGACGAGGAGGGAGGGAAGAGCAATAAGACCTAACCTTGGGTCTTAGAGGAGCCGCGGTGCTGGGAATGGCCATTCAACCTGCAGGTTGCTGCTTCCCTCTGGTCTGGAAAGTGTCCAAAGGAGAATAAAGGCAGAGAGTAGGTGTGAGATAGAAGGACCAGAATCTGGAGCAGAAGACACAAAGGGAAATCTTCCTTCCTTCCTCCCTCCCTCTCTCTCTGTTTCTGTGTCTCTCTCTTTTTCTTTCTTCTTTCCTTCCTTCCTTCCTTCCTTCCTCTCTCTTCCTTCCTTCCTCCCTCCCTTCTTTCTTTCTTCCTTTCTTCCTTCCTTTCCTCCATTCCTCCCTTCCTCTTTCTTTCTTTCTCTCTCTCTCTCACCCTCCCTCCCTCCCTCCCTCCCTCCCTCCCTCTCTCCCTCTCTCTCTCTCTCTCTCTCTTTCTCTCTTTCATCATGAGCAAGGGCTCAAGGGAGCCCAGAAATGTCTGAGGGCTTATTTAAGAGGGGTTAATTCTTTTTAAATAATCGGATAAAGGCTCATGCACTAATGGTTTGGACAGACAGAGAAAACAAAATCTCTTTGTGTCATCTCATTACATGGTCACAGGTAGGTAACATAGTGCCCCCCCTTCTTGGGCAATGCAAGGACTAGGTGGCAACAGCACAGGGCCTGGCACTTAGGAATGGCTCATTGCTCACTCCTTCTCACCCCTTTCCCAGTTCTAGCAAATGAGAGGGTCCCCGACTTGATTTTTGCATGCTAATGTCTGCCTTACAGGATCCCCTACTGCCTGCTTCCATCAAGAAGCTAAACCAATATTTCCAACTCATCAACACTTAAACACGAGGCCAATTTGCCCAATACACTGTCTATTTATTTTCCAGGCTGCAATCTTTATGATGCATATTCCTGAGGCAGTTAATTTGCTCCTGAATACATCTCTTTGTGTATTGGTTACCCATTTCATTAGCGGCGATATTGAGACCGGCTGGGACATGTGGGGGATTTTTCACTGAGTGAAAGAAGCTTTTTAATAAGCCCCATCATCGCCGGCTTTATGGTTCCATTTGATGAGCAACAAATGTATTCATTTAGCAGCTGCATTCCTTAATCAGGTATTCACTGGGTAACAGCATATACAAGTATGGAGAAACACAGAATTTAGGGAGCTGAGTGCAGTCATTTTCCACAGGGATTGGAGCATTGTCTGTATTCACCATCGGTTTTCAAGCGAGAACCTCTCCTTGCTGGATGTGAAATTCTGTACCTAAGCACACGGGGCCCAGCTATGACTCACTGCCCTCTGTCAAGAGCATCCCTCCCCTACTGAGGGGCCAGACCCTCCAGAGGACTCTTGTTCCCTCTTCTGCATCAAACAAGTCCCCAGCCATTTGGTTTCTTTGATTGATGGTACTTTTAAACCTTTCCTGTGGCTCCCACTCCATTTGCCCTCAAAATGCCCCCAGAGAAAAAAATTACTAAAGTACAATAGCTCTTTTTAAAAAACCAACAGCTCATTGAGGAATAACTGACAATTAAATTTGTGTATAGGTAAGGTGTACTGACTTGACATCTTGATAAATGTATACACTGTGAAAGGATCACCACAATCAAGCTAATTAACATATCCATCACCTCACAAAGTTACCATTTTCTTCTTCTGTGTGTGTGTGGTGAGCTCACTTAAGATTTAGCCTCTTGACAACATTCAGGTATATACGATACAGTGCTGTTAACTACAGTCATACTGTTGTACATTTGATCTCCAGAATTTATTCATCTTGCATAAATGAAACTTTATAGCTTTTAACCAACATCTCCCCATTTCCCCCTCTCCTGCCCTTGGCGACCACCATTCTACTCTCTATTTCTGACTTTGGCTATTTTAGATGCCACATATAAGTGAAACCATACAGTATTTGTCTTTTTCTGTCGGGCTTATGTCACTTATCATAATGTCCTCCAAGTTCAACTATGTGCCATAAATGGCAGGATTTCTCTCTTTTTTATTTTAGGGATATTTTTCCTTTAACGGCCAATTGCTTTTTTTTTTGGTTGCATTGGGTCTTCGTTGCTGTGCGCGGGCTTTCTCTAGTTGCGGCGAGCGGGGGCTGCTGTTCGTTGCAGTGCGCAGGCTTCTCACTGTGGTGGCTTCTCTAGTTGCAGAGCACGGGCTCTAGGCGCGCGGGCTTCAGTAGTTGTGGCACATGGGCTTAGTTCCTCCGCAGCATGTGGGATCTTCCTGGACCAGGGCTCGAACCCATGTCCTCTGTGTTGGCAGGTGGATTCTTAACCACTGCGCCACCAGGGAAGTCCCAGGATTTCCTTCTTTTTAAAGGCTGAATAATATTCCATGCCCCATCTTTATCCATTCATCCTTCCACATTTAGGTTGCTTCCATATCTTGGCTCTTGTGAATAATAATGCAATGAATCTGGGAGTGCAGATAATCTCTTCAAGATCCTGATTTCAGTTCATTTGGAAATATACTCAGAAGTGGGATTGCTGGATCATATGGTAGTTCTATTTTTAATTTTAAAAAAATCTTTTTTTGAAGAACCTCCATACTGTTTGCCATAGCAGCTGCACTAATTTACATTCCCACCAACAGTGCACAAGGGTTCCCTTTTTTCTACATCCTTGCCAACACTTGCTATTCCTTGTCTTTTTGTTAATAGCCATCCAAACACATGTGAGGTATGTTTCTAGGAATTTCTTTTGTTTTCCGTGGGCCTGGGACAGAGGCCATTTCTCTGAAGATGGTGAGATTGGGTTTCTCTGGAGGTTGAAGACCAGAATGTGTGTGTGTGCGCACACTTGTGTGTGTGTGTGTAAGTGCCCCCATTGATAAGATTAGTATAATACGTCTAGCTAGACTGTCAGGGCAGGAATCATGTCTGTTTACTGCTGTATCCATGGAACCCAGAGCAATGTCTGGCATACCAGGATTCTTAGCCTATGTTAAAGAAAGGATTAATCAATCAAGGGCCTGTTCTCTGTTCAGCTACTTCTAGGCTGTAAGTGGACACTCCCAGATATGCCAACAGAAGATGGCTTAGCAATAAGCAGAAGACCTCCTTCCCCTACTCAGGCCAACAGTGGCCCTTCTGAGACAAAGCCTCCATGCTGTGAACCCCGAGGGAAACAGGGGGCAAAGAAAGAAGAATGGCAAAGGAGAAAGGGAGCAGACGGAGGAAACCTATCCCAGCTGTTGGCACCCATGAACAAGGAAAGCCAGGCTCGGGTTGGAAACGATAATGTTTGTAAGGACTTGGCCAGGATTATAATTAAAAGAGGAAATGCACTAAATGTTGTGGAAATAACACACATTTTTTTCCTCATATCTGGAACTGCCTGAACCTCTCGTTTTAGTCATGGTGTCAAAACAGACCCTGGATCAGAAAGAGGCAGGCTAGGATCTCTAATATGTAGGGGCTGGGAGGCTCAAGGCCATGGCCAAAGGAACATGGTGGGCTCAGGTGTGGTTAGCCTTGTTCAGAAGGCAGGGCACCCACACATGGGTCCAGGCAACAGGAGGTAAGATGTCACAGCAGCCCTGGGATTCTTTCTTAAAGGAGTAGGGAGGGGGTAGGAATCAGGAGATACGGTGCTGTGATAGACCGGCAGCTCTTCTCTGCCAAGGAGACTTCCCTGACTTCCTCTCCAGGAGCAAGTGCCCCTCCCCAGCCTCCCACATCCCCCACAGTGAGCTCTACTTACGACACACCACACTTTACAATCGACAGCTTTCCTGGCTGCCTAAACCACTGAGATCGCCTTATTGGCAGGAACCACATCTCACAGGAGGTGCAAAATGGAATGAAAAGGGAAGAGCCTGCCATTCGAGTTGACTATTTGGGGAGGAAAAAAATCCCTCTGGAACCAAAAGACAGACTAGAGCTTTGCCACTCAAAGTTTTGCTATTCTGAGGACCAGCAGCTTTGGCACCACCTGGAGCTCTGTTACAAAGGCCGCGTGTTAGGCTCCACCCAAACCTCCTGAATCAGAGTCTGCACGGTCACGAGATCCCCAGGTGACTCACATGATCATTATAATTTGAGAAGCAATGGGCTAGAGAGTTGAACGATCTTTGGGACTCTAAACTCACACCTCTTTGAACTCCCACACTTCCGTGGTGCTTTGAAAGTCATACAGCACTCTGATATATTTTCTCTTTATGCTTCCCCAGCCTGAATTGACTTGAGCAAGGGAGGAAGAGAATATTGTAAAACAAAACAAAAACCAAAACCAAAGAAACAAAAAAAACTAGAACTCGCTAACAAAGTGCCCACTCTAAGCCAATCACAATGCTGAAAACTGTCATATGCAGCCTCTTATTAAGTCAATAAAGCAAGCACTGAAGTTAGGAGAATAATGGGCACCATTTTCCAGATGGAGTGAGATTGAGAATGGTTAAGAAACTTTACCAAGTTCACTCAATTTGGACTTGTTCAGCTGCAAGAAACAGAGACCATCCTGGTCTAACTCAATCAAAGAGGTTCTTGTAAAGAAAATAGGTGACGCAGAATCCTAGCATAGGAAATCCAACAAGACCAAATGTTATGGAGCCTGAAGGTAGATAGCCGTCAAGAGCCAAGGCATCTGTCTTTTGTTTCTTGGGAATCCAACTTGCCCTTGAGATGGGAATTCTTGTGCAAGTGATTACTGAGGGAGGCTCTCAGGAGAAAGGGAGAGAGGGAAGCAGGACAAGGAAGGGGAGAGATGAAATCTAAGCAAGAATGTCATCTCAGGTGGAGACCAGCGTCAGCCCGATCCCCAGGGAGCTCAAGGGTATGAATGGCACCAGAGTTGGCCTCATCCTGAGTCAGGATGCTGGCCTTTTGTACCATGTGAGTCAGTCTTTGGCAGCTGGTTGCTGGGGGCAGAGCAGCAGACCAAGCTGGCTGGGAAGCCATGAGGTCAAGGGTTTCTCTGGGGAAGGAACAACGGTAAGGTGTTAGCAGCCAACATGCACAGAAGCTTAAGGTATAAGGGCACCAATGCAGGGCAGGGTCACCAACAGAGTGTGTGTGTGTGTGTGTGTGTGTGTGTGTGTGTCTTTCCTTCTTGGGGACAACCTCTGCTCTAGCACGAGGCATCTCTGTCTCTCTCTGTGCCCTGCTCCATTCTCTCCACCTCTGAAAGCAGTCCCCCAGTTGCTCACACATGTCCTCCACTGCCTTCTAACCCGGGCTTGCACCTGACCCCCAATGACCATTCCAGTCCAACAATGCCTCTGGACCAGAAGGTTTCAGCTCCCATTCTCACTGCTCAAGCCTCTTAGCCAAATGCCTGAGAGTGAAATCTGATTGGCCATCTACGTCATGGGTCCCAGCCAACAGATGGAGGACCCTTGAGTCACATGTCCACCTCAGTCCAATCAGCTGAGGCCTGGAATGACATAATGGAACATGACCAGGAGAACTGGGGGAGGGGCCTGTTCTTCTCAGAAAAACTTTGGGTGGAGCAGGCAGTGATGGAAATGTCTAGTTCTGCTCATTAGCTGGAATCCAAATTCACATTTCTCTGACTCCAAAGTTTATATTCCTGCCACATTGCTTCTCCTTCATAATATGGTGGTTCAGAACAAAATTGCCTGGGTTAAAACCCCAGCTCAACCACTTGCTAATCATGAAATCCCAGGCAAATTAACTTCCCTGTGCCTCCGTTTCCTCATCTAGGAGGTGATAACACCTCCTAGGCTGTTACAAGAATTAAATGAGTTAATATGTGCAAGGTGCTTAGAATAATGCCTAACACATAGTAAGCATAATAGAAGTGGTTGCCAAATAAATGAATATAATAAATGAATTTCTCAAACTCTCAACAGGAGACAGAAGGAGCTAAACAGGCCTGACCCCACAGGGTAGAAGCTGGCCAGCACCCCAGAGACCGTTGGCACGTTGAGCTGTCTGGGATGGAGCCCTGGGAGACACACAGGAATGTCACCATCGTGGCTCAGGCAAGAAAGACATTTCTGACCCCTTTCCAGGAAATCAGTGCCATGGCAACTCGAGATGGCCTAGGGCAACATGACATATCAAAGCTTGCAAGGATCATGGTGATAATAATGACCAATATTTCTAGTATTCTGCTATGGATGCTACAGGTGCTTGTTATGGATTGAATTGTGCGCCCCCCTCCTCCCACATACACACATACAAATTCATATGTTGAAGTCCTAACCCCCACTACTTCAGAATGTGACCTTATTTGGAGATGGAGTCTTTACAGAGGTAATCTAGTTAATGATGAGGTCTTTAGGGGGGGTCCAATCCCAATATGACTGGTGTCCTTATAAGGAGAAATTTAGACGCAGACACATAGTCCTCCTAAAGGGAAGACGATGTGAAGAGACACAGGGAAAAGACATCCAAGGAGAAAGGCCTGGGACAGATCCTTCCCTACCAGCCCTCAGAAGGCACTGACCCTGCCAACACCTTGATCTCAGACTTCCAGCCGCCAGAACTTCAAAACAATATATTTCTGTTGTTTAAGCCACCTCGTGTGTGGGTTACAGCAGCCTCAGCAAACTAAGCCGGTGTCTTTCAGTCTGCACCAGGCACCATGCTAGACACTTCGTGGGCTTTAGTTCAATGAATCTTCATACCCATCCTGTGCGGTAGAAGTTGTACAGTCTCACTTTACACATAGGAAACTGAAGCTCAGAGGAGGTGAGTGCTCTGTCTTCAATCACACAGTTAGTAAAAGGCAGAGCTGGACCTTGAACTCCCGTCAGCCTGAACAATGCTGGGCACACAGGAGGCACTCATCTAGTTGTTGGGGAGTCTTGAGACCCTATCATTAGACCAAAGGCAAAGCTGACAACAAATCCAACAAAGCTTTGAGGAGGAGTCAGAACTGTCCCCCTGATTGCAAATGGGTGCAGCCCCTATGGAAAACAGTATGCACTTTCCTCAAAAAATTAAAAATAGAACTATCCTATGATCCAGCAATCCCACTTTTGGGTATATATCTGAAGAAAATGAAAGCACTATGTCAAAGGGATATCTGCACCACGATGTTCGCTGCAGCGTTATTCACAACAGCCGAGACATGGAAACAACGTAAGTGCCCACTGGTAGATGAATGGATAAAGAAAATGTGGCACATATGTACAGTGAAATATTATTTAGCCATGTAAATCACTTCCTGTTTCCTGGTGAGCCATGTAAATCCTGCCATTTGTGACAACATGGATGGACCTTGAGGGCATTATGTTAAGTGAAATGAGTCAGGCAGAGAAAGACAAATGCTATAAGATCTCACTTATATGTGGAATCTAAAAAAGCGGGGGGAATCCAAACTCATAGAAAAAGAGATCAGATTTGTGGTCACCAGAGGCAGCGGGTGGGGAGAAGGGAATTAGATGAAGGTGGTCAAAAGGTACACACTTCCACTTATAAGATAAATGAACACTGGGAATGAGAATAGCGTACAACATGATGACTGTAGTTTACACTGCTGTCTGGTATATTTGAAAATTGCTAAGAGAGTAAATCCTAAAAGTTCTCATCACGAGGAAAAAAATTTTTTTCTTTTTTTTGTATTGATGCGATACGATGGATGTTAATTTATTGTGGTTATCATTTTGCAATATATATGTCAAGAGTCAAGTCATTATGCTGTACCTCTTAAACGTATCCAGGGCTGTATGGCAATTATACCTCAATAAAACTGAAAGGGAAAACAAAGACTGTCCCTGGGGAAGATCAGTTAAGAAGCCAGACCCGAAGGAGAAGCAGGTCTTCCCTGAAACCCTCCTGTCTCGGGCTCAAAGAAGCAGAAGGACCAGGAATAGAAGTCTCTTTAGGCACTTCCTGTTTCCTGGTTCCTGCCCCCTCCTCCAGCATCACTCTTTGCTGCACAGTTCCTCTCCCCCCATCTCAGTGCAAGAGCCCCTCGTTCCTGGGAGAACAAGAGAACTGCTCTTAATGATCACCCTGGAGGAAAGCCCATGTTTGAGGCAGGCTTTGTATTCCTGGTAGAAAACGTTCTGCCTCACACCAAAATAAACTCACTGACAACTCCTCCTGGGGCTTCATATCTGAGACGTAGAGTAGAAAATGTCATCCCTTTGTGTGTGAGACGAGAGATCCACCAACAAAAGAAGCCTGGCAGAGAGAAGTCAGAGAAGAAAGGAGAAGGTGGCTGCAGTCACACTACACACATGGCTCTCTCTCCTAAATTACTTCTTTTAATGTATATATGGTGAGTTTTTCTGATTACAGGGGGAAATAAATGTTAATTTGTAGAAAATTGGGAAAACACAAAAATAAAGCATAAAGAAGAAAATTTAAATCATCTACAGTCCCAACTCTTAAATAATACCACTGTTTATACAGGAAAAAAAAAAGAATTCTACATATAGGTACACATAGATGTGTGAAATTGATCATGTTTTTTCCCTACTTTTTCCACTTAATACATTGTAAGGTTTTTTCTGTGCGGAGTCAGAGTGCTGTTTGTTCTCCAATCTCCCCTCTCCCATTCTCCCTTTAGTAACAGAATCCACCAAAATTTTTTGTGATTGTTCATGATATTTTTAACACTACACTTCCCAGCAACTTAAATGTCCATCGACAGATGAATGGATAAAGAAGATGTGATAAATATATACAATGGAATATTACTCCTCCATAAAAAAGAATGAAATAATGCCATTTGCAGCAACATGGATGGACCTAGAGATTACCACACTAAGTGAAGTAAGTCAGACAGCGAAAGACAAATAGCATATGATATCAATTATACATGGAATCTTAAAAAATGATACAAATGAACTTATCTTCAAAACAGAAATAGATTCACAGATATAGAGAACAAACTTAAGGTTACCAAAGGGGAAAGGTGGGGGAGGGATAAATTAGGAGTTTGAGTTGAAGAGATACACACTACTATATATAAAACAGAAAAACAACAAGGACCTACTGTATAGCACAGGGAACTGTATTCAATATCTTGCGATAACCTATAATGGAAAAGAATCTGAAAAAGAATATATTTATATATACATATATATAACTGAATCACTTTGCTGTACACCTGAAACTAATACAACATTGTAAATCAACTATACTTCAATTTTTAAAAACCTACACTTCCCAGCCTCCCTTGCAGCTAAGTGTAGCCATGAGACCAAGTTCTAGCCAGTACAAGTGATGCATATACTACTTCCTGATGTTGCACTGAAAGAAAGGGACATGACTTCCATTGCCTTCTTTTGTTACTTTCAGCTACTCCTCAGGAAGTGAGGATGAAGTATGGACTGTCTTGGACCATGCTCTATAGATGGCAGAGCAACAAGATAGAAGGAGGCTGCGTCCCTGAGTGACCTCATGGAGCAGAGCTGCTGCAAGTCCTGGACTGACTATTTCCAGACTGCTGCATGAAGGAGAAAGAAACTTCCATCTTTTTAAATTCATTGTTAATTTAGGTGTTCTTTATAGCAGTTGAATCTATATCCTAATACATGTTTCTGTATCTTTCGCTACGATATAGTTTGAATGACTGCATGTTTTTCTATCATATGAATGTTCAGCATCAAAATTTATTGAGTCCAGAAAAAAGTTACTGAATAGAACTAATTATTAATTCTTGGCCATTTGTATTTCTTTCAAACTTTTCTTTATAATAAACACCACTGCAATAAGAATCCTTGTACATAAACCTGTGGGTATATTACTGATTATTTTTTAGGTACATTTATAGAAGCAGAACTCCTAGGTCAAATAATACAAATTTTAAAATATTTTTTTCTTTCATGATTATCATGTGTTTGTTGTAGGAAGGTATCCTGCTTGAAATTCCACCTGAATGTTCTCCTATACAAATTTTTATTTGCATAGGTTTATAAGATTCACTTCATGTTTATGCTTATTTTTATTACCTTCTCCCTCCCATATGGATAGGAAGAAGTATAATTAGTCATGCAAGCTCTGGAGTCAGATTTCCTAGATTTGTGTGTGTGTGTAACCTTGCAGAAATTTCTTAACCTCTCTATATTCCACTTCCTCATTAAAGAAAAAAAAAGGCGTTCTAACAGTGCCCACCTTATGAAGATATGAGAATTGAGTTAATACAGGTAAAACATTTAGTGCCAGCCATATAGGAAGTGCTCACTAACCATTCACTATTATTTTTATTGTTTCTAGGATTGTTTATGACATTTGCTTTCTGTTCAAAAAAATGTTTAGATTTATTCTAGGTATAAACGATTTCAATTCTTACTGCCCACCATTGATAGCCGGCATTTTCCATTCTTAAAGTGTTTGTTTCATACCTTGACATGTTGAAATGCATTTTCCAGTCTTTTTTTTTCCAGAAAAAAATATATACAAGCGGTATAATCACTGTCTCTGCATACCTATGAATGTTTTTACATTGTCTTCCAATATGAATGACCTCTTGTCTAGACATAGAATTGGGGGGTAAATTTTCCTTCAAAGCTTAGACTCTAATTCTTTTCTTCTTCTGTAGAGAATGTTGAGGAGAAATTTGCTATCATGCTGGTCTGATTTTTCTCCCTTTGTTTCTTTTAAAAATGTTTACCTTCAAGTGTACTCATATGATAGATTGTTTCTTTATCCTTGAAATTTAAAATCTGCCCTGGCAGTGACTATGGGATGGTTTCTTTTTCTTATTTATTATATGGGAAGACTTTCCATCTGTAGATTCAAGTCTTTCTTTAGCTCAATCAAGTTTTCTATAACCACACCTTTAGGTACTGTTCCTTCTACAACAAGTATGGCTGCTATTGTTTTCTCTTGCTGAGAACAATGTTCTATGCTTCAAATCTCCTCCATATTCTTCATCCACACTCTGATCACTTTAAGCCCTTGTGTTCTGGGAGAACCTCCTAGTCATGGAGTCTCAATGATTTCCTCTCCTGAATACTTCTTAAGTCTCTCTACCTTTCTCCATCCCAACTACTCCCATTCTAACAGGTCTTCCTGCTTAGTCCTGCACCTCTACAATTCATCCCCTATTGAGCAGGAAAAAAAAAAAGCATCTCTTTTAAGATGTAAATTAAGTCATTCTTCTCTCATCTTGTAAAATCCTTCATTGGTTTACAGTTGCATTTAGAATTAAACACAGTGGGGGGGGGCCCCCCCTGGTGGCGCAGTGGTTAAGAATCTGCCTGCCACTGCAGGGGACACGGGTTCAAGCCCTGGTCCGGGAAGATCCCACATGCCACAGGGCAACTAAACCTGTGCACCACAACTACTGAGCCCGCGCTCTAGAGCCTGCGAGCCGCAACTACTGAGCCCGCGCGCCACAGCTACTGAAGCCCATGAACCACAACTACCGAAGCCCACCCACCTAGAGCCCATGCTCCACAACAAGAGAAGCCACCGCAATGAGAAGCCCGCGCACCACAACGAAGAGTAGCCCCCGCTCACCACAACTAGAGAAAGACCGTGCACAGAAACGAAGATCCAGCACAGCCAAAAATAAATAAATAAAATAGAATTAAATACAGTCACCTCAGGACCTCCAATAAACTGCATGGTTTGGCCCTGTGGTTCCTAAAAACCGTCCACCAACCCATCCCACAATTGTCTATTGGGGTTGACAGCATTCTAGGATGGGTGCAGAGTTTGGAGTGGTAGGAAAATGCTATCTCTTATGAAATATGCCCCAGGCACAGCTATCAGGACAAGGATAGAAAGAGGTGAAGACACAGGAGGTGAGAACACAGTATGGAGGAAGAAGTCGTCACAGTTTTGAGGGGCCAGTGGGTTCCAGGTTCTAAAAATCAGACCAGGAAGGTAATAAAGGGCATATTTATTGAACACCCACTATGGGCAAACACTGTTCTATATATAGCCCATTTAATCTTCCCATCTTCATTAATTATCTCGTTTTTCAACAAAGAAACTCTGAGAAAGTAAATGACTTGACCAAGATCCCATGGCAAATAAGACATGGGGACAAAGATAAAATTCAAGTCTGCATGATTTCAAAGTTTCTGATCTTTCCCTATATGCTGTGGCCTCCCTAAAAGGTGAATTCCAACATGGCAGCTGGGGACGGAGCCATGTGGAAGTGGAAGGCTTTAATAGGTCCCCAAGTTGGAGATAAACTCCTTGCTCTGTTCCGGGAATTTTCAACCTTTATATTAGACTAGGCTAAGCTTGGCTAAAGCAATACAAGCAGATATTCCTGGCTGGAGGACAGTGTTTTTCCATGTTTCCTCCGATGGATCCACCATGCTTGTCAACATATGTGTCCATCTAGCATAAGGAGGCTCTTTCCTATCTGCTCTTCATGGTCCTTCAAGATGGCAGAGCCAAGAGGTGAAAGGAGCCTGGGTTGCCAAGTCACCACATGGAAGGTTGTCCATCAAATGCCCAATTGCACTGTGTCATATGCAAAAAAACAAAAACTTTATTGTTGAAAAGTTCACTGAGATTTTGGACTTCTTCGTTACAGCAACCAGCATTGATTACACTGACTAATACAAGTAATATCACAAGTTTAAAAACTGAGGCTGCTTAAGCCAAGGTTCATATTTGAGTAGACTCATGTCAAACTCAGGGCTCCTTTCCCCATGGCACACTGTCCCTGGTGACCTGAAACTTGTCCGGGTTCAGGCTCTAGCTCTCTATGGAACTCAGGGAAAGTCACTTCTCCTCTCTGGACCTCAGTTTTCCCTGTCTGCAGAATGACAGGAGCTTTGACCTGGATGGTGGCATGGGGCACTTGCTCTTTGAAGGCAAGTCTTACTGCTGTCTGCAGCCCAAATGCATTATTCTGCAGTGACCCCACGCACAGTCACCACCCACAGTTCTTGGGTCATCAAATCATTCATTGCAAAAAGAGGGTCAAAACTTTTCTTTTTCCCAAAAGATTCATCCCAGCTTGTTATATAATCATCTACATTTAGAATGCCTTTACAGTAACCATGGAAACCATGACATGTGTGCAGTTCAAACTTTGTTCAAAATCTGCTGATGAAGATAAAGAAATGGTTCCTTATGTGGACCTTAGAGGGACCAACATGGTTCCTCTCTTTCCTCTGTGGGACTTGGCTTGACTTCTGGCTGTGGGGAGCCAAGACCAGGAAGAGAAGGGCTTTCCTTATGGAGCTGACCAATATCTGAGCTGAATTTTGCCAGATTAACTGAGGCTTTCTAGGCACAAAAGAGATGTGGAGCTGTGGATGGGAGATAGAGTGTGTGCAAAAGCCTGGAAGTGTGAAAGACCTTGTTATGTCTAGGAAACAAGCAGATGGTTATTTTTCAGGCACAAGTGTGGTGAAGGGGACAGTGAAGAGAAGGAAGCTGGAAAGGTAGAGTGGATGTAGGTCATCAAGCCTAGCCTGTGTGCCAGGCTCAGGAATTTAGACTCAATTCTGTAGAGTCGCCAGGAGGGTGGGAGGGGCTTTTGAGGGAGGTGAAAGGCAGATAGATGCTTAGCTCCACCCACCCCCTCGCCTCCAGACCTACATAGTCAGCATCTCCCAGGGTAGGACCTAGACATTTATACTTTTCAAAACCTTTCCAACAGTATGGCGGTCCCTCAAAAAATTAAAAACAGAACTATCATATGATCCAGCAATCCCACTTCTGGGTATATATCCAAAATTATTGAAAACAGGGTCTCAAAGAGGTATTTGTACACACATGTTCATAGCAACATTACTCACAACAGCCAAGGGATGGAAGCAGCCCAAATGTCCATTGATGGGTGAACAGATAAACAAAATGCGGTCCATACATACAGTGGAATATTATTCAGCCTTAATAAGGAAGGAAATTCTGACACATGGTACAACATGCAGGAACCTTGAGGACATTATGTCAAGTGAAACAAGCCAGTCACCAAAAGACAAATACTATATGATTCCAGTTATATGAGGTACCTAGAATGGCCAAAATCATAGAGATAGAAAGAATCATGGTAACAAGGAGTATGGGGAGGGGTAGTGGGGAGTTGTTATTTAATAGAAATAGAGTTTTAGTTTTGCAAGATGAAAAAGGTCTGGTCATGTGTTGCACAACAATGTGAATATAATTAACATTAACATGAACAATGGCTAAGATGATAAATTTTAGGCTATGTGTTTTTACCACAATTAAAAATACTTTCCAGGTGTATCTGAGGTCCCACTGCTGGGAGCCCTGGGGAGCCACTGATAGAGCTATGGATGACTCACTATTAGGGGCATTATGAGGTCAAATTAACGTTTCAGGAAGAACAACCTAGCTGAAAAATGTAAGAGTGGATCAGATGGGATCAAAACTGAAGGTGAGGGCTTCCCTGGTGGCGCAGTGGTTGAGAGTCCGCCTGCCGACGCAGGGGACACGGGTTCGTGCCCCGGTCCGGGAAGATCCCACATACCGTGGAGCGGCTGGGCCCGTGAGCCATGGCCGCTGAGCCTGCGCGTCCGGAGCCTGTGCTCCGCAACGGGAGAGGCCACAGCAGTGAGAGGCCCGCGTACCACAAAAAAAAAAAAAAAAAAAAAAAAACTGAAGGTGAGAGAGAATTCCCTGGTGGTCCAGTGGTTAGGACTTGGTGTTTTCACTGCCTTGGCCCGGATTCATTCCCTGGTCAGGGAACTAATATCCCGCAAGCCACAAGGTGCAGCCAAAAAAAAAAAAAAAACCAAGGGTGAGAAACAAAGCGACCAGCTGGGAGACAGTTGCAACAGTCAGCCAAGAGGAACTGGGGCTCTAAAGGGGTTGAGAGTGGGGAGGGAAAGCTGAGAGATGCTTCACCTAATCAGTTTTCATGAGCCCCATTTTACAGGTAAGAAAATGAGGCTCAAAGTGGTAACTACCTTGCAGCAGGCCCAGAGTAGGTAGGAGTCACACCTAGGTAAGTCTGGTTCCAAGAGGTCAACCACACACAGTTCCCTGCCCCTTAAGTCCAGCGCTCATCCCCTGTCCAAGAAGCATGCTGCAAGATACATGTAGACTTCAGGAAAGGAAGACTCTCTTGCTGGAGGAAATGGCTGGATGGCCTCCAGGCCACAACACGAGGCCTTGGACCAAGCCCCACGCAGGGAGTGTGACCATGTTGAAGGCTGTTGTTAGCTTCAGGGACCAGAGCTGCCCCTGCTTTGGGCCAGAGGAGGTAGCAAATGCCAGCAGGGATTCAGCCTCCTCCCAGGCCCCAAGGATATTTCACTCTCCCCGCCCACCTCAGGGCCCTTGCACTGGCTTTTCCTCTACAGGGAAATTCCTCTTTTCTCTCACTTTCCCACACCTGTTTAACCCTTACTCATCCTTCAGATCTCAGCTTTAACCACAAAGAAGCATTTCTTCACACACACACACCTGCACACACATAGGCCAGATCAAGCCAGTCTCCCTGTCGCCCCTTCTCATAGTTCCCTATACTCCTATCAACTCATTCCGTCTCCCAGATGGAACAAACAGCACAGCTGAGCTGAGTAGCTGAGGGGAGACGTAGAGAGGAATCATTTAAAAGACGAGCAGGGTGAAGGGAAACACGAAGGCTCATGCAGTGCTCCAGAATAGAAACAGGGGGGCACCATGAACAGCCCGGCCGGAGGCCCAGCAAGGGGGAAGCTGTACTGAACCTGAGAGCTGGGTGCAGAGCTGTGGCCTTCAGGAAGGACACAGTCAACAACCAGTGATCTGGGGGAATAAATACCTCGACTGCATTTTCCTCCCTCTCTCTGGTCTCCGACCAGGCCCCTGTTGGCCCAGTCCAACCTGACAGCTGAGAACAGAAGAGCCATTCGATGCAGATCACAGTGATCAGCCCCCAGGGAAGAGTGGAGGAAGGTGGAGGTGGACCCGGAGAGGCAAACGAAAGGCACAGAGCACTTGTCCCACCTTGTAATTAAGGGAATATGTAAGTCTGTGTGATTATTCAAAGCCTGCCGGTCCCATTCAACCTTGAACCCCATGAGGGCAGGGGCTGGGTCACTATTTTATCCCTTGCAGTTAGCATAGCACCTGCACACAAGGCACCCACTAAATATTCACTGAGTGAATGAATGAAAATATAAGTGATCGGAGGAATGAACTCAGTATGAAGAACAGACACTCGCAGAGGGAAGGCCTCGGCATCAGTCAGGACCAGCCATTCCTCCTCAGAGCCAGAAAGCTGAGGAACATTGTCACTGAGCATCAGACGTGACCTTCAGAGCCTTGTCATCCAGTCTGGGCCTCGGCCCTGTCCTGGGTGCAGGACCTGGAATAGATGGTGCTGCCCTGACATACTACATCCTCCCCACTGACTCAGAGCCGGACCCCACTGCCCCAGACTCAGTGTGGGACCCCAGAGAACCCTAGCCCTGCTACCCACAAACTCCCTAGAGAAGCCTAGCCCTGCTACCCAGGTTCTGCCACCAGCCCCCCACCGCCATAACTGACCCCTACATATGGACACCTGCCTGACTGTCCTGAGGTCACCATACCTCCTCCATAGTGTGGTAGGACCATGCACTGTCCCCCACCTCTACCATCTGCCCACCATTTGGTCCTACAGCCATTTTACACTCTACTCTACCAGGCCACACCTAGCCCAGTCTCACTGTTTTCCCTCTTGGCTACTACTAAGTCCCAGCATTCCAGATGGGAATGTCTACATAACATCCAACCAATCAAGGTGGCTGGGGGCAGGGGGCATCTAGGATCTGTAGGCTTTGCTCCTGAGTCAAGTCTCAAGCCAGTAAGGTCTAGCTCTGCCTTCCTGTCACTTCCCTCTACATGGAGAAGGATACCAAGTCTGCTGTGTATGGTTGTAAGAGTTCATCACACAAAGGTGCCCAGCTGGATGGAACAGTGTAGGTTGAAATCCAACCCATGCTCCACTGGCCAAACTGTGCACCTGGCATGAGCTGGGACTGCCCAAAGGAAGGAGTGCCTTTTTCTAATTTGAACAAAGATGCTTATGGGTTAAGGGTCTACCCTAAAACTGACACTACATGAAATCTGGGCAAAGGAGCCTATACCCAACACAACTGGGGCCTGAAATATTCTCTTTCTTCCTCTGAATTTCATGAAGTCAGATGACTTCAAGTCCAGTCCTTCCTGTGGAAATTCATTACACAAAAAGACCTTCTGGAGTAACAAAAGATATCATTGCAATTACATTTATCAAAAAAAGCATGGTAATCAATGTCTCATGCACAGACTGCGTTTCAAATGCCCTTAATCAATGGCTGTGCTAATTACACACTTATTGCAATTAATTTCATTTCAATTATGCCTTAATTACTAACCTTGAGTGAGATTGGGCAGCTCAGAGAATTTGTGTCACCACAGAGCTAGGACCCAGAGATAAGTTGCTGTCCTTCGATTGAAAGATGCTACTCCATTACAAGTTAGTTATTGGATCCAAGCTTTTTTGGGGAGGAGGGGGCTGGTTTCTCCAGGGAGGCAATTCATAATGTGAGTCTGAAACTGACTGTAGGATGGCAGGCAGCTGTGCTTACTAATTAACTGGAGCTGGTGTTTAATTTGCTTCTTATTGATGCCGATTCCTCACTGGTTCGTTAGCTGTGGTCAGAGGATAAATGCCTTCAGTGTTTATGCTTTTGTGCTGTCCTCAGCCTCTGGTTCAGTGCCACTTGTTCACTATCTTCCCTCCAAAGGAGGGCTCTTTCTTCGTACCTTCGCACATCTACAAGGCTCAGCTCTGCATTCCTGGGGCAGGGCCCAGGACAGAGGCTCCTCAGGCTGGTTGAGATGCCCAGGGAGAATGCCATTTCAATAATCCAGACCGGGGTGTTGGGAAAGAACCTGCCCTGTGGCAAAGAAAGGGCAGCTTGTTTGGTAGACAGCATTCAGGCTCTGGAATCCCTCAGAGCAGGGTTCAAGTCCCAGTTCTGATACTTTCTAGCACTGTGGTCTTGGGCAAGCCATTTAATCTCCCTAAGCCAAGTAAATGAAAAACTGAAGTGCCCAGTCCTTGGAAGGAGCTCAAAAAGTATCAACTGCCTTCCACAATAAACCCTTCTCTAGGACTTACAACAAGCCTGCCTCTGGGAGATTTACTTCCAAAAGATCTTTCTGTAAAACATCTTTTTAATCATTTCAGGAAAAAGGAAGTGTAGAAATCTGCTAGTCCAGACCTTCATCTTAAAGACGGGGAAACTGAGACCAAACAAGGGGATGCCAGAGGTCACACTGTCCACTGGTGTCAGAATTAAACTAGAACTGGGTCACCTAGCTCCTAACTGTAGAACTTTCCTGCTACATCACAAGATAGCCTCTTTAGGAAGTCATATGTCAGTATCTGGTAAAGACTGAAGATATACAAATATCCCATGTATGTGCTCCAGGAGAGAGGTATATTGATGTTTACTGCAGCATCATTTGTCATCAGAAAAAAAAAAAAAGTATCAGCAACCTAAATATCCCTCAGTAGAGAAACACAGAGGCAAATGGTGATGGATTCACACGATGGAGTACTATACAGCAGTTAAAATGAATGTACTTGATCTATATTATCAGTATGGATAAATTTCTAAAACATAATGTTTGAATTTTAAAAAGCAAGTTGCAGAATATGTTCAGCATGATATCACTTATGTTAATTTTTTAAATTTACAAAGGCAAAAAGAGAGACTATAAGCTGACCCATATGTAATTTAGGTATTAAAACATGAGCAGGAAGAATATATAAACTAGAGGCAGTGGCTACCTGGAAGACTGGTGAACAGGATTGAGGAGCGGTACAAAGAGGAACTTACAGCAGTAAGTGTAGCATGTCACTTATCTTTTTAAAGAAATATTTAAAGCAAATATGATTAAATGTTCACACGTGCTAGCTTTGGATGGTAGGTACTTGGCCTTCTTTCCAAATTCCTTGTTCTGTTTGAAATATTCCAACATTACAACAAAAAAGTACAACAGTTAAGCTTTGATACAGGTTTTTCTGTCTAAAAAAAACTGAATGATCATGATTTACTGAGAACAGAGACACTTAACTTTGAGATGGTTCCAGGTTAACACTCAACAGAACCAGAGGTAAGGTGACCACACATCCCAGTCTGCCAGGCCTAAACCCGGTCTATGGGACATTCATGGGTACTCAATAAATATTTATTAAATGAACTGATTAATTAATTAATTAAAATATAGTGGATATGCAAGTAATGCATTTTCTCTCCTTTGCTTATAAAGGTTCACAGGAAAATCAATGAAACGGGGCAAAGTGAGACATGCAGATTGATGACAAGCCCATTGCCTTTGTCTGGGTCCTAGACTCTTGGAGAAGGATGTTGGAGTCTGGGACTAGGGAGATGGTAGTGGAAATGGAGAAAGATGGACAGATTTCAAAGATAATTAGGAAATGAAATTAGTAAGATGTGCTGACGGAATAGATGTGGAGATTGAGGAGGAAGATCGATCTCATCTAAGACCCTGGCTTCACTACTCCCTGGGAGAGGACCAGGTTAGAGGGAGAGACCTTGAGTTCCATCTTGGATGCAATGCATTTAAGGAGCAACCCAACCTGCAAAGAGGAACACACACCTTTCACTTCTGCCTCCAAGGCCAATAATATCTCTTTCCTGGGGCTCTGTGTGTGGGCTCAGCCCTCCACGATGGCAGGGTGCCCCAGAGGGCTCCCAGCTTCCATTCCCTGGGTTTTCAGGAAGGTTGCAGGGACTCAGATATTAGTTAGCAGGCCTGTCAGACGGGCTTTGAAGCAGCAGGTCAGCCTAAGCCCGGCAAGGCTGCATTGTCAACGTCTGCGTTGTCAAACTTAAAACAATTTAAAAGATCCGGGTAAGAGTGTGCCCCCAACCCCACTACTAGGCTTTCATCCTGACTGGATCCCAAAAGGGATCAGTGCCGAAAGCCTGTCTGTCTCCTGGGGAACAGGGGCCGGTGCCAGGTACATAGAAATATAAAAAGGGTCTGGCCCCCAAATTCCCAGGGAAATGCTCTGCTCCGACGGTGTTGGCATATAGCCAACAGTCAACGTCTGTCTTCATAGCCCTGAAACGAGAACATAGGGGAAAACCCTTCTGTGAGTGGAGGGTTTTACAGTGCCAGTGAAAATTATGCACAGAATGATGAACATAGTCAAAATCTTTGTGGGCCATGCTGGAAAGGCCTCTTGTTTTAAACATCCGTCTTGCTCTTGGGTCTCGTTCAATTTTTCGGTCCTGAAGAGTGCAGAAACCTTGGCTTTATCCAGATGGACTGGCTGAGGCTGGGTGGCTGCTAATGGACTTCCCAAAGGCTATGAGCAGTTGCTTTTCTTTCAGCTTTTCTTAAAATTTTTCATTTATTTTTCTCCCATCCTCACTCTGGCCTAGGGCCAGTGCCTTTGTGTTGAATAAATTTAAACGTCATTACTGATAATGCAAAAAGCCAAGCCCACCTTTGAGCCATGTTGCACGATGTAACCTTCCCAGATGGGAGGATTATAGGCCCTCAATAGCTCCACTGCCACTTATCCATCAGTGCACCAAGTCCCAGGCTAAGTTCTGTGCAACTCTAGGTGTCTCCA
The DNA here is from genome assembly GCF_002837175.3 of Physeter macrocephalus. NCBI lineage: Eukaryota > Metazoa > Chordata > Mammalia > Artiodactyla > Physeteridae > Physeter > Physeter macrocephalus. The sequence goes on along the minus strand of NC_041227.1, from coordinate 15,499,847 downwards.
ATGATTTCAATAACTCCTGCAAACCTCTCAAAATTTTCTCAAAACAAATCGAATTTTCATTCAGTATCCAATTAAAAATAAGTACATATCATGCAAGATTTTGAAGCAGGGCTTCTTAACCTGGGTTCTACAGGTCTGTGGATAGAATTCAAGGATCTAGGAACGTGGGCAGGAAAAAGTTACATCTTTTATTCACCAACCTCTGATTGAAACTTGGAATTTTCTTCCATTATGAATAAAGAAAACAAACCACAGTGGTATTAGAAGGACGTGGGCTTTCACCAATTAAACTCATGAATATTTTCATACCACCTAACAATTGCTACATATTTCAGATATTTTGAAACATTTACATTCAATACTACTTTGCAATCACAGTATTTATTAAGCCCTCCACTAGGTTGATAGTTAAAGTGTTAATAAAGAAGAACATTTATCACAATATCACAAAATTTTTTCTTAACATTTAGATAACTATATTTCAGTGTAATTGGTTTCCTTTGGAAGCCTATGTATTTGTTATGCATTTAAAAATTTTATACTTGAACAGAGGTCCATAGGCCCCACCAAACTAAGGAGAGGGTCTGTGTAGATTAAAAAGGCTAGGAACCCTGCTTTGGGTTGGGGAGTGAGGAGAAAGAGGAAGAAAATGAAGGAAGAAATTTAATAATGATAGATGGAGAACCTATTAATGTACCATCTGTTCTGAGCTTACCACTAGTGGAAAGGCATCTGAAGATCAAAACAACAAGATTCTACCTCTCTTCCACCCCTCTTCCTAAATCAACACTTCTCAAACTTTAATTTTGTGTAGTAAAGAATTTAGCCTTGCCCAAAGAAAAGTCTAGCCTTTGTTCCCAGCACCTGGAAGGTAAACTCTAAAACCTTGAAATTTCCTGAGTGATAGGAGTAAGACTTTGGGGATGGTTTGTTATGCAGCAACAGCTGACTGATATACCTCTCGACACTAGTGGTTACCCCTATCTAACTGAACTTCCTGTGTCCCCATCTTCTCTAGGTCAGTTCCCCCAGAATCTAGTTCAAGTCAGGGGCAAACCCTGTGCCAGTTCCCAACCCTCCCGCTCCACCTTCTCTGTTCCCATTTTGCTTCTCATTAACTGTGTGATCTTGGGGAAAAAAATATTTAACTTCTCTGAGCCTCACTTCTTTAGGCTTGTTGGGAATTTTGGTTGTAGATGTTAACACACTTTCTAGGACACTTCTAAGGCATCTGGAAGATGTTCAATAAATGGTAATAAATCAACAATTCCAGACTGATTCCTGAGAAATTCCTCACTCCATTGAGATGTTAGAGAAAGAAACAAACCCTAAGCTGGATGGATGGATGGATGGGTGGATGAGGATGTCATACCTTTGGAAAGGCAGATAAACAGATGGGTGGATGGTTCATGGATGGACAAATGGAGCCCCTCATCCCTGGGGATGCCCAACTGCCTCACTTTTGCTTCTTTTCCTCTCCCATCTAGCTCCCACTCATTCCTCTCCTTCAAAATCAACTCCAGGGTTATTTTAAGTGTCCTTTTGAACAAATCACAAGTCTCAAATTGGCTGGTGAGGGTTTTCTAGCATTCTAATTGTGAAACATGCTTCTGAATGACTTAGGAGCTGAGGGGAGCTTGAAAAAAGCCCAAGATGCTGAGAGAAAATGAGAAACATGACATTTTGAAAAGGAAACCAATTTTCTTTAACTAAAACTGTTGCCTCTGTAAACCATATTATACATCCAATAAATTCACATAATGCTAAGTCCCTCACAAAAGAGAGAGGGGAGAGGAGAGGAAGAAAGAGAAAAAAGGATAAGAAAAACCTTGCAGAGATTTCCAAAGTCATATTTTCCCATTAAAAACAATTGCTTTGATCCTTATGATAGTTATTAAGAGTCAGACTACCTGGATTCAAATACAGGCTCTACCACTTACAAGTGGAGTAACCTTGGGCAAATCACTTAACCTCTCCATGCTTCAATTCCTTCATCTACAAAATGAGGATAATAATAATACCTACTTCATTGGGTAGTTGTGAGGATTACTGAGATAATATAGGTAAAGCTCTTAGAAATCATCCAGGCACGTGGTAAGTGCATGGTAAACGCAAGCAAATATTACTATTACTCCTGCACACACTCACTAGGCAAAGAACACAGCTGCAGGACCTATGTAACCTAGGGAATATGAATAGATTTAGCACTGCAGTGACTACTTTGAAGACCCTCGTTGTCCTTTACAGCTTCACATATTGATATTCTCCACCCTGATTACCCATAATGATCCTGACACTAACTGCTCACAAGTTCGATCACAAACATCATGTGACCCAAGTATGGATGTGGACCATATGGTCCAGCCCAACCCAGTGTTATACTGAAAGAAACAGTCCAGCAACCAAAAACAGTAATTTAAGGGACTTTCCTGGTGGCACAGTGGTTAAGAATCTGGCTGCCAATGCAGGGGACACGGGTTTGAGCCCTGGTCTGGGAAGATCCCACATGCCGTGAAGCAACTAAGCCCATGCACCACGACTACTGAGCCCGTGCTCTAGAGCCCACGAGCCACAACTACTGAGCCCTCGTGCCACAACTACTGAAGCCCATGTGCCTAGAACCCATACTCTGCAACAAGAGAAGCCATGGCAAGAAGCTGGCACACCGCCAGGAAGAGTAGCCCCCGCTCACCACAACTAGAGAAAGCCTGCGCGCAGCAACAAAGACCCAACGCGGCCAAAAATAAATAAATAAAATAAATAAATTTATTTTTTTTTTAAAAGTAATTTAAAGCACTACAAACATTTACTCAATCTCCCAGAGAATTTCAAAGGGAGAAGTATTATACATTCTTAACACACAACAAACATCTTTAAAACCTCCCCCATCACTGTGGCTTTCAATATCCCATGCATATTATTTTCCTAAAACCCTCTCTCTCCCTTTCACTCACTTTTAACCTCCAGATCATGAGGCTTTTCTATTTCTAACCCTCTCCATATGTTCGCACATTAGTTCTTTCTTTATTGGGTAGATCAACATAAACTTCTGACAGCTTTAGTGGTTTCTTCCCATTTCATACTTTACCTAAATTCTGTACAATGAAGGTGAGCCCAGGAGCTGACCAAGTAGGACAGAATTCTTCCCTATGGAATCAGGGAGAAAGCTAAAAATGCTCATTCATGATTGTCCCTGCGACACCAAGTTCTCCAATATCTCCATGGCTTTGCTCAAGCTATTTCCTCTGTGTAGAATGCACTCTAGTTTTCTTGAGTAGCTTTTGGTTGGACTGGCATCTCTGTTCTGAGAGCTGAGAGTGAGGCTGGGTTGGTATGGAGGTACCATACCAGGTACAGGGCTGGAAATGTGAGGTCTCGTTTAGGCAGTCTGACTCACCTCCAATCTGGTTTGGAAATGCATAAGGTGTTCCCTCGTAGTCTGGATGACCACTGGCCTCACATGTGGTCCAGAGGACATAATGGCTAGTAAAGAGTTGGACTAGCTGACCCCAAAAACTCAGATTACGTGGCATTTAGAGCAAAAGAGCCCCTTATGGGGAAAAAGCAAGCCAACGTTCACCCTAAATTGCTATAGCCATCAACTGCCACCCACTGGTCCCTATGAGGCAAAAACCTCAGACTTGGAAGATAGTTCAAGGTTCTCCAGACCAGTAGGTCCATGGTGGCATCTCTGAATACTAACTTCCACCTCCTAACATGGGGCAAAGAACCCCTAGACCAGACCTTTGGAAAAACACGCTAGAATTCTTATCTTTTACACAGGAGTTTACAGTTTTCAATGGACCTTTACCTATGTCCTCACAACCCCATGAGACAAACGGAGCGGAATCCCAGCTCTGACAATAGTTTCATGTGACTTTGAGCATGTCACTTCCCCTGTCTGGAGCTCAGTTTTCTTACCTGCAAAAAATACTCAGGATAAACTAAGCTATGCTACATAACAAACTCAAACTCGATGGCTTTACACCACAGAAGTCTATATCTTGCTCATAATAAATATCCAAGGTGAACCTGTGAGAGGCTCTGCTGTACACAGTCTCACAGACTGATGGTCTCTACCATCTTGTAGCTGATCCATCTGGAACACAAGGCCTCCGTATTCACATGGCCAGGGAAGAACTAAATTAGAGCAGGCTTTTAACCATCACAAAAGTGACATACATGACTCCCACTCATATGTTATTGGCCCTGCATAACTCCAAGGGAGCCAGGAAATATCAGAAAATAAGTGGAATCTTCGGTAAACAGTGTCACTGCCACAAGATATGATAATAATACCTCCCTTGCTAGGTGACTAGATGAATTAGATGGACAATTATATTTCAAAAAGACTTTCAACATTTAAACCTCAGGTAAATTTGACTGCATAGCTTCTGTCTGCTAGGCCCTGTGATTAGTGCTGAGAATACCATGGTAAGCCTATCCTCATGGAGCTTATAGTCTAGTGCATGAGGCAGACAAAAATCAGATAATCACACCAATGTGAGTGTAATGAAACACTGAGACAGATGCACTGTCCGAGAGATGCATGGTGATGAAATGGGGATCCTGGACTCATCTGGGGGCCCAGGAAGACTTCCCTTAGAAGGTCATTCTTGGGTGAAGATCTAAAAGATGAGTAGGCATTAAGTAAATGAGCATTGAAGAGAAGGTGGTATGAAGAGCAGTGTTGGCAAAGGAAAGGGTATAGACAAAGGCCCAGTGGCAGGAAACCCCAGCATATTTGAGGGACCCAGAAAAAGTCCAAAAGGCTCAAGTACTGAGACGAAGGGGTAGCTTGGGGTAAAAGGGGTCATCGAGTTCAGCAGGGACCAAACCTTGTAGGCTGCAACAGGGATTTATTTGTCCTTTATCACCAAGGCAAAGTGATGGCACAGTTATAGTGTTCCACTTTGCAGAAGTGGAAATTGATGTTCAGAGAGGCCAGGAGACCCATGTGGAGTTTCGCAGCTATCCAAGCAGGAGCCAGAAGCCTGATTCAGGCCCTAACTACTGTGTGACCACCTGCAACAGCCTCAGGACAATTCAAGACTAAAAACATTCTCCCCCACTGTGAGAAGAACCATTTCCTTCCCGGGGCCCACTCCTCCCTGCTGCCAGTGATGTATGCAGACGGTGTAGCTTTGGCATGAGCTGGGCCAGGTTGAGGCAAAGAGCTGGGGAAGATTACGCAGACCCAGGCACTTCCTTTCCATCTCAGCTGAGCCAGTTTTACCATGCGAATTTGAGTGGGCAATTTCCCCCTTTCCAGCGATGTTTCCCCATCTCTGAAATGAAGGCATTGAATCAGATGGTCTCTGAGGTCTCTTCCAGTCACAGGAGTCCTAGGTGTGTTTTCCGGCTGAGTAATTGAAGGGGGAAAGTGAGTAGACTCCAAACCAGTCTTTATCGGGAGAACCGCAATTTGCCAAACAAGAAAATCAAAGGGAAATTGCAAAGATGATGAGAGATGGACCTTTTTTAGGAACAACAACCTAATCACAAGTCACTGCTGGAGAAGAAATGTCACAAAAACCTTGATTTGCAGCTTTAGGGAGCGACGTGCCACGGGAGCCAGGCAATTAACAACGTGAGACGCTTCACAGAGGCACAGATGAATCACGAAAGGCAGCATCTATAGGCTGCAAAGGATGCCAGACAGCACGTGATTAAAATCCTAGTCTGATTCATGAAGTCCTTGTGGAGCTGCCCCACCAAGAAGTCAGGCTGCGCCTTCCTGGTCCACTCTTGTGATGGGGACCTCCATACTCATTCCCCAGCAGTGCATGGCACATAGCAAGAGCTCATCACATATTTTTGAATGAATGAATGAATGAATAGCTCTGGTGCTGCTCCAAGAACACTCGTGACACTTTCACCCATGGGTCCTACTGTTACCATCTGGGGCACCCTTGGTCTTATGACTGCCTGTCTTAGGAAGGGAACCCCCAAAGCAGGTCCTGATTTTGGAGGGGCTTTTAGGAACCCCCAGTTGGTGAATGAGAAACCGAGACAGGGAAAGGAAGGAAACTAACATGGGGGGTATTAATGAGCATGTTACCACTGTGGACAATTACAGCTTAATCCCTCTGGGAAACCTCTGGGAGATCATATGCAAGTGTTCTGGCCAGCACAGCAGCTACTAGCCACGTGGGGCTATGGAATACATTCAGTGTAGCTAGTCCAAATTGAGATGTGGAGTAAGTGTGAAGTGCACGTTGGATTTTAAAGACTTTATATTTTTTTAAGAAGGAGAATATCTCATTAATAATTTTTTATATTGATTATGTATTGAGATGACAATATTTTGATATATTGGGTTAAAATATAGTATTAAAGTTGATTTCACCTGTTTCTTTTTACCTTAATTTAAAAGTACCCGTATGGTTCCCATTTATGGTTCCCATTATATTTCTTTTTTTTTTTTTTTTTTTTTTTTTTTTTTTTTTTTTATTTTGCGGTACG
>NC_041227.1:15492769-15493205 GCF_002837175.3 Physeter macrocephalus | reverse complement strand
GATCCCCCCGGACCGGGGCACGAACCCGCGTGCCCTGCATCGGCAGGCGGACTCTCAACCACTGCGCCACCAGGGAAGCCCCCCATTATATTTCTATTGTTCAATGCTGTTACAGACTACAACTTAGAACTATCCCACCCAAGGGGTGAGGAGGCTGGGGTTCTGTCCACCAGTTTCCGTGCATCAGCGGTTGAGTGCTGCTCCCAGGACAGCATTTCAACCTGTCCCATATACCCCAGCGAGCTTCAGCAGCCAAAGAAAACTCTCGGAGCTGCGGGAACTTGCCACTGGAAGCCACCAGCAAGTTCAAGAGCCTCGCGTGTAGAGGGTTGTGAGCACAGGGCCAACAGCACCTGATACTCTGCCCTGCAGTCATCTGAAAACACATGTGTGTCCTGTCCCAATGTCCCAACCTCTCCCCGCCAAACTGAACAGC
>NC_041227.1:15483294-15492269 GCF_002837175.3 Physeter macrocephalus | reverse complement strand
ACAGCCTCTTTGTATAGTGAGCCCCTCCTATGTGCTCAGAGAGGCATGAGGTCCAGCTGGGCTGTGGAGGAGGTCAGAGTCCCATGGGGGAGGGAGATGAGAGACCCGAGCATGACAAGGTGAGATAACTAGACTCAATGGGAGCTGAGGATGGAGATGAACCCTGATGGTGAGCAGCTGAAGGCCTTCCTGGAGGAAGTGAGGGAACCGTAGGACCAAAGACAGCCAGTAGGGAAGTGAGAGGTGCAAGTGAAAGTGGAGGATGGTGGCAGGTGGGTAGTGGGTAGAAGACCCTCCAGGTGAGAGGTTGTGTGGGCACCAGGACGGATTGAGGATTGAGCTGGCGGCGGGGGGGCAGGAGGCCTGGCATGTGACCCCACTTCTGCACCAAGTGGCCAGTCACATCCCCTCTGTAGAGTTCTTCCCCCCTACTGAGCCTTGAGGGTGTGCCCATCAGCATTCCCCACTCATGGCAAAATAATCTCTCCAACCCTCTTAGAAGATTTATAATCTAGTTCATGTATTTTATATGGTGTATGTTAAAAAAGTAGTTAATTATTGAAATTAGCATACTATTAAGGATTGTATTACAGAATTCATGTTTAATACAATTGTTACATAGAGAGGCATTTTTTATCTTGCTCCTTTAAAAAGAGATACACATAACAAACTACACAGTTTGCTGACCAATACATCTTTAAATTAACGTATCATGTTTGATTTGGGGAACAAATGCATATTAAAATGTAGACTGACATTTAATCACGTGTTTAATCTGACACAGAGAGAAACTGCTTTCATGGCCTGATGTTAGGGAGTTTTGAGTTTTGTGGCTAAAATAAAAGCCATGGCTTATTAGTTCATTTTGAGGTTTTGTTTCAAATTGACTAAACAGGAGAGAAGGCTTCAGGCTGGTGTTGGTGAGACCTACTCAAGGAACACATTGTGGGTTCCTTTTTTTTCCCTCCAATAAGTGAAAAGTCAAGTCAGTTGTACTCATCCCAGAATTTTCTCTCTTTCTAATTGGTTTTTGAGGAGGCTTGAAGCATATGGATGTGCTTTATAAGGACCATGATCAGGTGGCATCAGTGAGTGTTACCTTGAGGCATATACAGTGAATTATCATCATTGCAGCGATACTCATTTATTGTATCTCAGATTCACTGTCCTCAGGCTTCCTGTTCTTAACCAATATTCTGTTGTGGGAATAAATGAAACAGGGTATGAGTAAGAATGTGAACAACTTGAACTGTCATACAGCCAAGATCCTACAAACAAATGTAAAATTATAACAGTGATAGTACTCACAAGATGCTTGTAACAGTGCATGGAATGTACTAAATAGCCAATAAAGGTGAGCTATGGGGGTGATGATGGTTAACGCTCTGAAGGTGAGGAAGGTGGTGCTGAGTGTGTATAATATAGGATTTGGTCCAGAGAGGGAGGGTTCTCGAGCTAAACTCCTGTGTGACCATGAGCAAACTGATGAAACTTGCTGTGCTTCAGTTTCCACCTGTAACACGAAGACGATTAAGGTACCTGCCTCATAGGTTTGTTGTGAGGATTACATGAATTAAGACATGCAAAGTCCTTAGAATGTTCTGAATACATGGTAAGAGCTAAAAAGATTACTTTCTAAAAATCATCATCATCCTTTATCATCATCATATTGTGATATTAGTAAAAGCAGGCTTCCCAGAGGAAATGACTTTGAGCTGAGCTATGAAAGATGAGTCGGTGGTAGCTAGGCAACAATGGGAGGGACAAGCATCCTAGGCTGAAGGAACAAAAAGTCCCACGTACAAAAAAGCCCTATGGCGGGAAGGAGAGTGGTGTGTTGGGGAGCTGAACGAAGCTCGTCGGGCTGGCGCAGAGTGATCAAGGGGGAGCGTGGTGAGAGATAAGGCTTGAGAGCTTGGATGGGGCCAGAGCAGGTAGAGCCTGGGAGCCTTTACCTAGGGCTTTTGGTCTTTATCCTGAGGGAGTGCCAACAAAGGGCTTTAAGGCGGGAGTCTCCAAATGTGATTTGTGATTTGAAAAGCGCCCTCTAGTGGCTTTGGGGAGAATGAATGGGAAGAGCTGATGCAGGCTTTGGTGGGGCGGATAGAGATGGAGAGATGGTAGCAGAGAATCTGATGGGTGGACCCCAGAAGAGCTGGTGATGAGTGGGGTGGGTGTGAAGGAGGAGGGGGACTACAGAGGCAAGGAAGACCCCCCCCACCTTAGTTTGTGTAGCCATCGGGTGGACGGTGGTGTCTGAGAATGGTGGTTTTGGGGGGTGAGATTACATCACCTCTCGGAGCCCCAGTTTCCTCGTTTGTACCCTCCAGTCTATTGTGAAGATTAAGTGAGAGAACCTCCAAAAGGAGGAAAGAAGCTCCAAAATGTGTCTCCAGACTCATCACTGGGGTCCTGGCTCTTTGCTACCGTGGATGAGGGAATAATGGAAGGTATCACACAAGTGTCACTCACACTTAATGATGTCTCATTTTTCATCATCTACAAAGTGGGGACCAGAACCCTTAACCCACAGGTTTCTATGAGTTCCCTGAAGGGTGATGGAAGTGAGGAGCTGTCTGCCCGTGGAGGACCACACTCATGTGGATGGTGGTCAGGGGCAGGCAAACCGGCATCCTGAGATGCTTCCTCCCCCACATCCTCTCTCTGCATCATACTCAGACCCTCCCATTTGTGTGCACACTATCTACGTGTACACATTCGAGCACACACGTTCCTCTTGACAATTTCATACCTCAACACACAACATACGTATGCACACACACTCCTAGTACCTACGTCCATGCCCCCCTCAAAAGATTTAAACTTAGAAGGTCTCCAGAGCAGTGCTCTCCAATGGAGGAGAATGGAAACCACACATATAATTTTAAAATTTCTTGTAGCCATATTCAAAAGTAAAAAGAAACTGGTGAAATTAATTTTAATATCATATTGAATTTAACCCAATATATCCACAATATTATCATCTCAACATGTAATCAAAATAAAAGTGTATTCATGAGATATTTTATATTCTTATTGTCTTTTTTTGTTTGTTTTGTACTAAGTCTTAGAAATCTGATGTATATTTGACACTTTGAAGACACACGTGGCTAGTGGCTACCATATTGGGCGACACATCTCTGGATTATCTGCCCAGAACCCTCATTCAACAGATGCGGAAACTGAGGCCCAGAGAGGGGCAGTGACTGGCTCTGGGGATGCAGGATGTTGGCTTTATCCCACATCACCCTGCCGTGGGAGGTATCCAGGGTTCCCCACTGACTGCAGAGCAGCCCTAGCACAGCTCCCATCCTCGGCTTCCCAGGAGAGGTAATGCCTTTACATGGATCAGGCTTGAGGTGCCCGGCACAGCCTCTTATCTGACCTACTGGCCCATGGTCACCCCTGAGGGAGCATCAGCTAGAAGCTGGGCTCACAGGTGTGAGGGCAGGCTCGGGTCTGCCCCTTCTCTTATGCCCCTAGTCCCTGGAACCTGTGAATATTACCTAATGTGGGAAGTGGTCTTTGCACACGTGATTAAGGGTTTTGAGATTTGGAAGATTATGCTGGATTATCCGGGTGGGCCCTAAATACAATTATAGCTGTCCTTGTAAGAGAGGAGGCAGAGGGAGATTGGACGCAGAGAAGAGACGACAACGTGACTACGGAGGTGAGACCGGAAAGCTGCGGCACAAGTCAAGGAATGCTGGCAGCCCCCAGAAGCCGGAAGAGGCAAGGAACAGATTCTGCCCTAGAGCCTCTGGAAGGAGTGCAGGCCTGCTGACACCTTGATTTCAGATTTCTGGCCTCCAGAACTGTGGTAGAATGAACTTCTGCTGCTTTAAGCCACCAAGTTTGTGGCGATTTGTTTCAGCAGCGACAAGAAACTAATACACTCTGTCTGGCACCAGATACCTCCGCCCCTAACTTAGTCATCATCATCCAGCTGTTGTAACAGCCTCAGCGCCAGACTCCTGTCTCCTGCCTGCCCCCAGGCCTGCCCTCCACACACAGTCTAATTGGGTAACTTCCTTCCCCAATTCCCTCAGCACAGAGCCCACATTTATTAGCCTGAAGCACAAGGCTTTTTCTGACATGGTCCCTGAGTACTTCTCCACCCTCATTTCTCACCGCTAGCCCCATCACTTTTGCTCCAGCTACATCAACCTTCTTGCAGTTTTCAACGGTTACCTGTTCTCTCAAGCCTGGAACACTCTTCCCCACCCGAGATATCTACATGGCTTGTTTCCTCCTCCTCATTGACTTCAGGTCTTTGCCCCAGAGACCTTCCCTGATGACTGATTTCAAAGCCAACCCCCTCTTCACCCTCACATTTCTGATTCCCCTGCCCTACCCTGTCTTTTCCCCCATGGTACTTATCACTGCCTATGTATGTAACTTATTTGTTCATTATCTGTTGCCCCCAATTAGAGTTAAATTTCACAGGGACACGGAATTTAGACTGGGTGGCTTAAACAATAAACATTTATTTCTCACAGTTCTGGAGGCTGAGAAGTCTAAGATCAAGGCGCCAGCAGGCAGATTCGATGTCTGCTGAGAACTCTGAGCTCTGCATCCCCTTATAAGGACACCAATCCCATCCTGGGGGCTCCACCCCCATGACCTCATCCAAGCCTAATCACCTCCCAAAGGTCCCGCTTCCAAATACCATCACACTGGGGATTAGGCTTCAACATATGCATTTTGGGAGGATACAAGCATTCAGTCCATAGCAGGAGGGTTTTGGGGTGATCTGTAAGGCCTCCTGGGACCCTCAACCCCTTGTAATCCTCAAGATCAAAGATTCCTAACCCTTCTGAGCCATAGACTTCTTCACTGAGCAAATCTTTTGCATGCATAAAATAAAATACATTAGATTACAAAGGATTCCAATTATTTTGAAACGCAGTTATCAAAATATTAAAAGAAGACATTTTTGATATAGTAATAAATGTGCTTCTCTATTAATGCACTAAGAGCTAGGGACAGGTCTAATTAGTATCATAATTTTGAAGTGGTGATGAGTATAAACAATCTTTCAAGATAGCAGCAGCGACAGCAATGTGATATGAAAATATCTGTGATTTCTCTTGGTGACAAAGTCACGGGCACTGCAAACACTATGGTTTGTTGTCAGTCAGGGAAGGAAATGCTGAATTTCAGTTAGAGGCAAGTAAAGAGAAAGATGAATTTTTTTTTTAGATCCAAATTTACCAGCCCCCTCCAGTCAGATCCCCTGTCACTGATGGAGTTAGAGGTGAGCCGGGAAGAGCTTGGACCCCAGGATGTTTCAGTGTGGAGAGATGCTCCTGACAAGTGTACCCCCCGTGGCTAAAATGGGGGGCCCTAGAGGGTGGCACTCCTCAGCAGGCAAACCTGAGAACTGTGTAGGGCCTGCCCCTTCCTCCCTTCAACCCCAGGGAGTCACAAAGCCTCCTTTCTCAGGAAGACCAAATATAAACAGTTCAGGATTATCTTGAGAACAAGATGTTTGTTCACTTTAAAAATTGCAGACATGGCAAAGCGCTCAGGCCCACAACTGCAATTAATAATAATTTAGGTCAATCTTTCCTGGGGCGAAGCTGCATCTCGATTTTAGAGACAAGACCAATCTTTTTCTTGTTTTGCATTCAGGTAACATTATGTTATTTATTTGTTCTTTGTCGTAGATATTTGTATTGCTTTTTCCCCCAGTTATAAAAGGAATACATGCTCATTGTAAGAATTTCTAAACACTACAGAAAGTGAAATTTCCCCCATTTTAACCTATTCTCCAGAGAGAACCACTGATAATGGAGAAGAATACATTATGTGTGCTTTTGTCACCATGCATGTACTTACACACATTACCACTCATATAATTCTTTTTTTCCCAAATTGCATTCTATGAAAGTTGTTCTATAACTTGCACTTTTCACCTAAGATACCACAAATATTATTTGCCTATATGTCTGTCTCCTCAACTGGAATTTGAGGTTCAGAGGGGAAAATAACTGTGGTTTATTAATCTTTATAAATCTAATACCTTGCCCAATAATTTGTACATAATAAGATTCCATAAATATTTGCTGAGCTAATAACCAAATGAATGAATAAATGAAGTTTTTTCAAAACCGTATCATAAGCACCTTTCTATATTTGTTCATTGAACAATATTTCATTGTTTCAGGGTAGCTGAGAATTAAATTGTATGGATATGATTAACTTTTTCAATAACCACTAATGGGTACTTGGACTTGGGCTGTTTCCAATTTTTCAAGCTTATATCTATTCTGTGCTGAATATCCTTATATCAATATATATCTTTGCTTACTTTTTTATAGACTCAGAAATGATGGGTATTGCCAAATTGCCCTTTCTCTAGGTTGTACCAAATTACAATCCTATCACCAGAGAATCTGTTTTCCTGTTCCCTCACTAACACTGAGTATTTAAAAAAAATAATATACTTTGAAATTTCAAGCTTACAGAAAAGTTGCTAGAGAAATACAAAGAGCTCCCATAGACCCCTCACCCAGATTCTCAAATTGTTAATGTTTTTATCACATTTGTGCTCTCTTTCTCCATGATCCTTTTTCTGAATCCTTGTAGGGCAAACTGCAGATATAATATTGCTCATCTCTAAACACTGCAGTGGATATTTCCCCAAACCAAGTTTATTCTGCTACGCAACCCCCATGCAACCCTCCAAATCAAGAAATCAACATTGCTACAAGAACCACTGCCCAATCCACAGAACCCATTCAAATCGACTGCGCCGACAGTGTGCCTTTTCTCTTCTGGTCCAGGATGTTCTCCAAGAATCTGTATTGCATTTAGTTCTTAGGTGCCTTCAGTTTCCCCGTCTTTGAGTTCTCAGTAGTACTAAAGGTTATGAATCTTACATTCTGTCGGATGACCCTCAACCCAGATCTGCCTCGTTTCCTCAATTCCAGACTCAGGTCAAGCTTCCTAGGTGGGAGGACCACAGAAATGATGCTGTGCTCAATCAGTGTGCCGTATCAGGAGGCACGTGGCAGTGATCCATCTCACCCTGGAGGGGTGGCTCTCTGAGAATATGTCAATATTCTGTTCCTTGTCAAACCTCCATGGATGACTCCTGCTGGATCAACCACCTCTGTGACTGTTGCCAAATGGGGATTTTCTATTCTCATCATTCCTTCTACACTTACTAGTTGGCTTTTTCTTGTAAGGAAAAGCTGTTCCCTTTCTCCTGTTTATTTGTATCAGCAGGAGCTCATGGATTCTTATTTTATAATCCATTTCTAACATTAGTTTCATGCTCCTAGTGACCCTGATTTGGCCAGCAGGAGCCCCTTCAAGGACACAGTGTCTCTTTTGTCCTTTTGACATGACTCCATGATTCATTGATCATTTCCTTACTTCCTGGCACAATGAGATACTCTAGGTTCATCTTCTCCTCTTGCATTTTCCTTGCCTCAGCCTTGGGATCAGCCATTTCTTTGATTGGTCCTGGTTCATTTCAGGGCAAGATGGTACGTAAAACCAAGATATGGGCGCTCAGTATTCTCATTGCTACTGGAATGTCATGGCTTCTGTCTGTCTGTCTATCTATCTACCTACCTACCTACCTGTGTATGTATGTATCATCTATCTATTGATCCATTTATCTTTGTGTACGTATACACACATATAATCATTTATTCATTTATAAACTATTTCCATATCTATTTGTATGTATATTACAGAACCGTGAGTTCATATCCAACCTCCAATTCCAATCCAACACCTCAGGGTTCTTTAAGTCTCCCCTTTTACATGTGTAAATGTCTTCTCAGGCAGTGAAAATCTGGGCTCTTGTTATCCTCAACATTTTTACTTATTTCTTTAATTGATTAGATTATTTGCTAATGTAAACCCATCTCCCAACCTTGCCTTCTGTCTTCTTTGCCCACCAGCTCAGCATCCTGCCCATCATCCTGCAGCTTTGGCTGCTTTGCCTGTCAGCTCATGCCTCTAGGCTGCCCCTCAAGCCTCCCTCACCACCCAGCTTCCTCGGTCTTCAGGCCTACAGGCCCCGGGAACTTTGTGTGACTCCCCTCACTCGCCTTCACCTCCAGCCCTGCATCCTTGGCCACTGACTAGTGCCTCCGCGCTCCTACACCCCCTCGGTATTTTCAATCGCTAAATTTTGCCAATCTTAGAGTTTCAAAGAACTGTCAATGTTGTCATTTGAATTCTTTAATCATTAGTGAGGCTGAGTATCTTTTTATGTTATTTCTTATTTGCATGGCTTACTCGTTTATTTTGCCCATTTTCTACTAAGTTCAGCCATTTTCTTAGTGATATGAAAGAGTTCTTTGTACAGTAGAGACCTTGGCTCTTGGTCTTATGCTACAGTTTGTCTTTTGATTTTGTTTATGGTGTTCATTACCATTTTAAAAAGTTACATGATAAAATTAACATTTTAGGGTTTCATATTCCTCAATTTTTATATAAATATATTTTCCTAGCATTTTAATCATTTAAAAATATGTAAACCATTGATCTCTGGAATATATTTTGGTATTAGGAGGAAGGCTGGGATTTTTACCCCCGCAAAGGGCTAACCAATTATCCCATCTTTTATTGTATAAACCATAATCTTCTCACTAACTTGAAATGTTGCCATTATTATAAATTAAACTTCAATATATTTTGGGGTCTAAATTGGATTCTCCATTCTATTTCTCTCCTTAGGCAACATATCTCATTATTGATTACTGTAGTTTTATAATACATTTTAATATCTGGTAAGGAAAATTCCCCTTCCTTGTTCTTTTTTTTTTTTAAAGGATTTTCACAGCTCTACACATTTATTTTCTTGGCAAAATTTAGAATTATTTTGTTAAGATCACAAAAAAATATTTTTTGAGGTTTTAATTTGGATTGCATTAAATTTTATATTATTTTGGGAAGAATTTATATATATTTATATATATATATATATATATTTTTTTTTTTTTTTTTTTTTT
>NC_041227.1:15481089-15482504 GCF_002837175.3 Physeter macrocephalus | reverse complement strand
ATTACTCTAGGAGGTGGATCAAAAAATATCTTGCTGTGATTTATGTCAAAGAGTGTTCTTCCTATGTTTTCCTCTAAGAGTTTTATAGTGTCCGGTCTTACATTTAGGTCTCTAATCCATTTTGAGTTTATTTTTGTGTATGGTGTTAGGGAGAGTTCTAATTTCATTCTTTTACATGTAGCTGTCCAGTTGTCCCAGCACCATTTACTGAAGAGACTGTCTTTTCTCCTATGTATATCCTTGCCTCCTTGGTCATAGATTAGTTGACCATAGGTGTGTGGGTTTATCTCTGGGCTTTCTATCTTGTTCCATTGATGTACATTTCTGTTTTTGTGCCAGTACTGTGTGTTGTTTTGATTACTGTAGCTTTGTAGTATAGTCTGAAGTCAGGGAGCCTGATTCCTCCACCTCTGTTTTTTTCCCTCAAGACTGCTTTGGCTATTCTGTAGACTGCTTTGGGTAGTACAGTCATTTTCACAGTATTGATTCTTCCAATCCAAGAACATGGTATATCTCTCCATCTGTTGGTATCATCTTTAATTTCTTTCATCAGTGTCTTATAGTTTTCTGCATACCGGTCTTTTGTCTCCCTAGGTAGGTTTATTCCTAGGTATTTTATTCTTTGTGTTGCAGTGGTAAATGGGAGTGTTTCCTTAATTTCTCTTGCAGATTTTTCATCTCAGGAATGCAAGAGATTTCTGTGCATTAATTTTGTATCCTGCAACTTTACCAAATTCATTGATGAGTTCTAGTAGTTTTCTGGTGGCATCTTTAGGATTCTCTATGTATAGTATCATGTCATCTGCAAATAGTGACAGTTTTACTTCTTTTCCAATCTGTGTTCCTTTTATTTCTTTTTCTTCTCTGATTGCCGGGGCCAGGACTTCCAAAACTATGTTGAATAATAGTGGCAAGAGTGGACATCCTTGTCTTGTTCCTGATCTTAGAGGAAATGCTTTCAGTTTTTCACCATTGAGAATGATGTTTGCTGTGGGTTTGTCGTATATGGCCTTTATGACGTTGAGGTAGGTTTGCTCTATGCCCACTTTCTGGAGAGTTTTTATCATAAATGGTCGTTGAATTTTGTCAAAAGCTTTTTCTGTATCTATTGAGATGATCATATGGTTTTTATTATTCAGTTTGTTAATATGGTGTATCACATTGATTGATTTGCATATATTGAAGAATCTTTGCATCCCTGGGATAAATCCCACTTGATCATGGTGTATGATCCTTTTAATGTGTGGTTGGATTCTGTTTGCTAGTATTTTGTTGAGGATTTTTGCATCTATATTCATCAGTGATATTTGTGTGTAATTTTCTTTTTTTGTAGTATATTTGTCTAGTTTTGGTATCAGGGTGATGGTGGCCTCATAGAATGAGTTTGGGAGTGTTCCTTCCTCTGCAATTTTTTG
>NC_041227.1:15479809-15480591 GCF_002837175.3 Physeter macrocephalus | reverse complement strand
TGTTTATTTGAGATTTTTCTTGTTTCTTGAGGTAGGCTTGTATAGCTATAAACTTCCCTCTTAGAACTTCTTTTGCTGCATCCCATAGGTTTTGGATCGTCGTGTTTTCATTGTCATTTGTCTCCAGGTATTTTTTGATTTCCTCTTTGTTTTCTTTAGTGATCTCTTGGTTATTTAGTAATGTATTATTTAGCCTCCATGTGTTTGTGTTTTTTACGTTTTTTTTACCTGTAATTGATTTCTAATCTCATAGCATCGTGGTCAGAAAAGATGCTTGATATGATTTCAATTTTCTTAAATTTACTGAGGCTTGATTTGTGACCCAAGATGTGATCTATCCTGGAGAATTTTCAATGCGCACTTGAGAAGAAAGTGTAATCTGCTGTTTTTGGATGGAATTTCCTGTAAATATCTATTAAATCTATCTGTTCTATTGTGTCATTTAAAGCTTGTGTCTCCTTATTAATTTTCTGTCTGGATGATCTGTCCATTGGTGTAAGTGAGGTGTTAAAGTCCCCACTATTATTGTGTTACTGTCGATTTCCTCTTTTATAGCTGTTAGCAGTTGCCTTATGTATTGAGGTGCTCGTATGTTGGGTGCATATATATTTATAATTATTATGTCTTCTTCTTGGATTTGATCCCTTAATCATCATGTAGTGTTCTTCCTTGTCTCTTGTAACATTCTTTATTTTAAAGTCTATTTTATCTGATATGAGTATTGCTACGCCAGCTTTCTTTTGATTTCCATTTGCATGGAATATCTTTTTCCATCCCCTCAC
>NC_041227.1:15432708-15479605 GCF_002837175.3 Physeter macrocephalus | reverse complement strand
TCTTTAATTTTTGCCAATTTGATTACTATGTGTCTCGGAGTGTTTCTCCTTGGGTTTATCCTGTGTGGGACTCTCTGTGCTTCCTGGACTTGGGTGGCTATTTCCTTTCCCCTGTTAGGGAAGTTTTTGACTATAATCTCTTCAAATATTTTCTTGGGTCCTTTCTCTCTGTCTTCTCCTTCTGGGACCCCTATAATGTGAATATTGTTGTCTCTCTGTCTTCTCCTTCTGGGACCCCTATAATGTGAATATTGTTGTGTTTAATGTTGTCCCAGAGGTCTCTTGGGCTGTCTTCATTTCTTTTCATTCTTTTTTCTTTATTCTGTTCTGCAGCAGTGAATGCCACCGTTCTGTCTTCCAGGTCACTTACCCATTCTTCTGCCTCAGTTATTTTGCTATTGATTCCTTCTAGTGTATTTTTCATTTCAGTTGTTGTATTGTTCATCTCTGTTTGTTTGTTCTTTAATTCTTCTAGACCTTTGTTAAACATTTCTTGCATCTTCTTGATCTTTGCCTCCATTGTTTTTCCAAGGTCCTGGATCATCTTCACTATCATTATTCTGAGTTCTTTTTCTGGAAGGTTGCCTAACTCCACTTCATTTAGTTGTTTTTCTGGGGTTTTACCCTGTCCCTTCATCTGGTACATAACCCTCTGCCTTTTCATCGTGTTTATCTTTCTGTGAATGTGTTTTTTGTTCCACAGGCTGCAGGATTGTAGTCCTTCTTGCTTCTGCTGTCTGCCCTCTGGTGGATGAGACTATCCAAGAGGCTTGTGCAAGTTTCCTGATGGGAGGGACTGGTGGTGGGTAGAGCTGGGTGTTGCTCTGGTGGGCAGAGCTCAGTAAAACTTTAATCCGCTTGTCTGCTGATGGGTGGGGCTGGGTCCCCTCCCTGTTGGCTGTTTGGCCTGAGGCAACCCAACACTGGAGCCTACCTGCGGTCTTTGGCGGACTCTGGGATGGCTCATGCCAAGGAGTATTTCCCAGAACCTCTGCTGTCAGTGTCCTTGTCCTCACGGCGAGACAGAGCCACCCCCCGCCTCTGCAGGAGACCCTCCAACACCAGCATGTAGGTCTGGTTCAGTCTCTATGGGGTCACTGCTCCTTCCCCTGGGTCCCGATGCGCACACTACTTTGTGTGTGCCCTCCAAGAGTGGAGTCTCTGTTTCCCCCAGTCCCGTCAAAGTCCTGCAATCAAATCCTGCTAAGCTTCAAAGTCTGATTCTCTAGGAATTCCTCCTCCCGTTGCAGGACCCGCAGGTTCGGAGGCCTGACATGGGGCTCAGAACCTTCACGCCAGTGGGTGGAGTTCTGTGGTATAGGTGTTCTCCAGCTTGTGAGTCACCCACCCAGCAGTTATGGGATTTGATTTTATTGTGATTGCGCCCCTTGTACGGTATCATTGTGGCTTCTCCTTTGTCTTTGGATGTGGGGTATCTTTTTTGGTGAGTTCCAGTGTCCTCCTGTCGATGATTGTTCAGCAGTTAGTTGTGATTCCAGTGTTCTCGCAGGAGAGAGTGAGAGCACGTCCTTCTACTCCGCCATCTTGAACCAATCTCCCTAAGTTTTTTATTATTACTTTTTCCATCTCATTGTTAGGCAACTGCAAAAATTCACCATTATTAAATGCAGGTGTTATTATAAGGGCAATTGTATGTGAATGTGGTTTTCTCCTCTGCCTACTGGAAATGGATGAAATCTCACCAAAGTATTGGCTCACCCTGGGTTGGAATTTTCCACCTGGACCCCTTACATTGAGGAGTTATCCTAGACTCTGAGAAGAAAGTCTAACTGCAACAAGGCTCATTTTCGGAAGGATCCCCAACTTCCTAGTGTAGCCCTCTCTCCACAAGTCTAGAACCAGACATTCAATTGTCTCAGGATCCCGTTATTGGAGGCCGGAGATACTTCAGTCCAATACCCTCCCTTCGCTTCCCGCCAGCAGGTCCTTTTCCTGTGAAGCCTCCTTATCTCTGTGCCCAACCCCAGCACAGAAACCTGTGACTCATCCTGGGTTCTTCCATCCTCCTTAACTTCACCATCCGATGAGTTACCCTGTCCTGCCTCTGCTCCCAAAACAGCTTATTCACACATCCCTCAGTCTCTCTGGACCTGTTTCCTCATAGAGGATGAAAAAAGAGAGAAGTAAAGATAAAAGGAAAGAAACAGTGAGTTTTTTCTCTTTGATATAGGCATATTCTAAGGAATTTGACATCAAACAGATTGGGTCAAATCCAACGTTGCTGCTTCTTAGCTTTGTGTCTTTGGCAAAATAACACATCCCCTTTTTGAGCTTATTTTCTCATCTCTAAAATGGGTGTGATAATATGTATTTTGAACATGAAATGGCACAGTGGACCTGGCACAGAGCAAATGATGTATTTTAGCCAGACTGCCTGTCCTCCCTTCCTTCCTCTTTCCTTCCTTGTCTCATTGAGAATCTGTCTACTGAGCTGTATTTTTCCATCCAGGCAAATGTCCCCCTGCTCCCCACCTCCAAGTGTGTGCACTGTTTGAGAGGGTGGGCCGTGAGATGAGGCTGTGAGTCGCAAACACATCAGCTCCTCCAGTTTCCGTTGCTGGCTTACAAATGTCACATTCATCCAAACAGCAATTTCAGGGCAGATTTCTTTTCTGATGTGTTGGTGTTTCTGAAAAATTAAATGGAGAGAACATTGAGGTGCCAAAGAACATGATGAACTCATGGTAGGAGCAGAGTCAGCTTTTCCCCAGGCCACAGAGCTCTCAAATTAGACTCTGCGAGGAGGGCTTGGTTCACCCTTCCCCCAAAGCAAAGGGTATCCCACTTGCCCTGAGGTCCTGAAGTTTGGGGAACAGACCTTCAAGGCTGACCCATAGTCTGTGGCATCTCTCCCCTCTGTCCACTTCCATGTGGAACCAGGTCCCACAGGAGAGGCTGCACTCCTGCCAGTCAACATCCCATTGAATTGTTCTTTCTTTTAAGGTCAACTTTATTGAGGTATAATTTACATGTGAGAACATGCACCCATTCCAGGTGTCCAGTTCAAGGCGCTTTGACCGAGGTCCACAGTCATGTAATTACCATCACAATCAAGACAGAACATTTCCATCACCCCAATAATTTTTATTTTAAATTTAGAAATATTACAACCATCCAGAAAAATATAGAGTTTAATATTACAAAATAACAGAAACTTGCCACCAAGGTTTAGCAAAGGTTACTGTTTTGCTATATTTGCCTTGGTCTGTTCTATTTCTCTCTCTCCCCGCCCCCCCACCACCCTTCATCTACCCTCCCTTTTAAAGAAATGGATTAAAATTCTTTTGAAGAAATGAAGCATTGTAGATACACTTGGAGCCTTCCTTATCCCAGTCCCCAAAGGTAACCAATGTCACTACCTGTGTTTAAAGGTGACATGTTCTGGGGACTTCCCTGGTGGTGCAGTGGTTAAGAATCCACCTGCCAATTCAGGAGACATGGATTTGATCCCTGGTCCGGGAAGATCCCACATGCTGCGGAGCAGCTAAGCCCCTGCACCACAACTACTTAGCCTGTGCTCTAGCACCCGCGAGCCACAACTACTGAGCCCACGTGCCACAACTACTGAAGCCCGTGACCTAGATCCCGGGCTCCGCAACAAGAGAAGCCACCGCAATGAGAAGCTCTTGCACTGCAACGAAGAGTAGCCCCTGCTCGCTGCAACTAGAGAAAGCCCATGCGCAGCAACAAAGACCCAACGCAGCCAAAAAATTAAAAAAAAAAAAAAAGGTAACATATTCTACCCATGTTTTCAATTTCATTGCATTGTGTATGATCACAGACAATACACTGACTGTTAGGGAGGCTTCTGATGTTTACATAAAATAGTGCCATAATGTATGTGAGTAATGTATACAACTTATTTTTACTCAACATGTGCTTTTAAGATCCATTCACCTTTTTACAAGTGATGTAGTTCCTTTGCCTTAACATAGTGTTATAGTGTAAGAATGTTTTTAAATTTCCTTATCCAGTGCCCTATTGATAGGCAGTTAGTTTGTTTCCTTCTTTTCTTCCTAATAATAGAGATGCTGGAGTGATTATCCTTGAGCCCATGTATAAGAGTTACTATCAGGTATTTACCTGAAAGTGGGATCGTTGGGTCATAGGGTCATACGGTCATAGGACAGACACATCTCCGACTTTACTAGGTATTGCCAAATCTCCAAGGTGAGAGTACCAACACCCTCACCCAGAATGTATGAGAGTTCCTGTTTATTCCACCTCCTCCACAACATTCGGTCTTGTTAGATAACTCTCCCCAATCTGGTGTTTATGAAATGGTCTGTCGGTTGTTTTAATTTGCATATCCCTGGTCATCAGTGAAGCTGAGCATGTTTTCATATATGTGTTGGTCTTTAGAGTTTCTTGTGTGAATGCATGTTGATGCCTGATTGCTTCTACTTCTTCTACAAAATGAAAGGCAAGGTCCCCAGCTGAGGTGGTGGGGATTGGAGATCTGAGGGGAGAGGAGGTGAAGAATGTGAGTTATCTTCCTTTGGGTTGCTCAAAAGCATATCCTGAGACAAGGATCCCAGAGCATGTGGTTTATATGGAAGGTGATCCCAGGACACACAGGCAGGGGAGCGAGCAGGGAAGGGAAGGAAGCCAGTACGGGGTGCATAGTTAAGCCCATTGCCACAGTGGGCAACTAAAGGTCAATCCCAGTGGGGAATCCTGGGATCCACCCATGAGGGGAGGGAGCTGGGGTATCTATACACCAACTCGGGTAGTTTTTGCTTGAAGGTTGCTCCTGGTTGGGGATTCCTTAGGTCCCCAGCACTTAGACGGACTGCAGGGATGAGGAGAGAGCTCTGCCCACCAGAGAAAGCCCTCAGGCAAAGACATGCAGATGATGGCAATTAGAAGTTGGGTCAGCACTGGTATGTTCAGGGCCCAGGGGTCATGGGTGGGACCCTCACAGCATCTGCTGTGGTCGGAGAGTGAATTTACCAGCAACAGGCTTCTGAGCAGTGCCATAAAGGGCCCCTCAGCGCTAATGGTGGTGGTTTAAAGGAAGCCAGAGAGCATGATAAGTGCTCAAAGAACCGTGGTGATCATCAACTGTCTGGCTTACAGATGAGGAACTGAAGGACCCAGAGGAAGAGAGACTTTTCCAAAATCACAAAGTACTTTTACATGTCAAGGTGGCAGGTTGAGTTCCCTTGGGGCCTTGCACAGAAGAAAACAACGATTTTAAAACAGTTTTTATTTTATGAAAGTAAAACACAATTATTGGAGAAAATTCAGAAAAGATAGCCAGAAGGAAAATTAAGAATCACACCTATAACCCAGAGACAAATACTGTCAACCATCTAGTTTGTGTCTTTCTAGTCTTTTTTTCTAGATATATTCATATCATATCCATATACTAGTTTTTTTTTCAACAAAATTTCAGTCACGTTAATCATGCAGAATATACTGTCCTGTAACATGATTTTTTCATGTTACAGTGTATCATGTATATTTCCAATATCACTGAATATTCTTCTACATCAGTGTTAAGTGCTCCCCAGTATTCCACTGTTAGACATTTAACTTGTTTGTATTTTTTCATTA
Organism: Physeter macrocephalus; assembly: GCF_002837175.3. Lineage (NCBI taxonomy): Eukaryota > Metazoa > Chordata > Mammalia > Artiodactyla > Physeteridae > Physeter > Physeter macrocephalus. Next base: position 15,474,025 of record NC_041227.1, on the reverse strand, counting down.
GTATAAACACCACTGCAATAAATTTCCCAGAAACTGACTCTGAGCATGATCATGCTTATTTCCTAGGAATAAATTCCTAGGAATGGAAGAAAATGGGTAAGCACTTTTTAAGGCTGTTACTACATACTGTCAATTTGATGAACTTTGTTACCTTTGGAAACTGTACCCAACTGCTCAGGTCAAAATTCTTGAGTTGTTCTGCATGTAGTAATTTTGTACTTTGTGGTAGAATTTCTGTAGGGTCCCTGGAAATGGGTTTGCTGAATAAAATGATATACTTATTTGCCACTTTATTTATTTATTTTAAAATTATTTATTTATTTTTGTCTGCGTTGGGTCTTCGTTTCTGTGCGCGGGCTTTCTCTAGTTGTGGCGAGTGGGAGCTACTCTTCGTTGCGGTGCGTGGGCTTCTCATTGCGGTGGCTTCTCTTGTTGCGGAGCACAGGCTCTAGGTCTGCGGGCTTCAGTAGTTGTGGCGCACAGGCTTAGTTGCTCTGCGGCATGCGGGGTCTTCCCAGACCAGGGCTCGAACCCGTGTTTCCTGTATTGGCAGGTGGATTCTTAACCGCTGCGCCACGAGGGAAGTCCCTTGTTTGCCATTTTGATAGACACTGACAAATTATCCTCTAAAAGTATTTACCCTAACCAATTTTGTTCTTATCCAAAAACATGCTATTTTTCTTTTTCTTTCTTTCTTTCTTTTCTTTTTTTTTTTACTATTAAATACTTCAATAGAGTTAAGTAGTTGTTTCTTCATATGGATCATGCATATTTTTTAAAGTTTATTTTTAGGTATCTTTTGCTTTTTATTGCTGGCATGAATGCAATTTTGAAAATCTGCTATATTTTCTAATTGGTCATTGTTGGAAATCTAAGAAAACTATTGATTTTAGTATATTTATTTTTAAACCATCTGCCTTCACTGAAACTATTATTATTTCTACCAGGTTTTAAATTGATTTTCTTGGTTTTTTTCTAGGTAGAAAATTATATAATGTGCGAATATTGATCATTTTGCTTTTATTCCTAATATCTACACCTCTTATTTCATTCTCTTGCCTAGTGATGTTGGTAGCACCTCAGAAGAGAGTAACAACAGTCTCTTTTGTTTTTCTCATGGTTTAAGGGGAATGTTCCCAAATGTCTTCCCGTTGATTGTGTGGCTAACAGTAATTTGATGTCAGCGTGAAATTTGGGGGGGTGGGGGGGGAAGTTTCATGCTATGAAAATATCCTTCTATTCTTATTTTATGAAATATTGCTATCAAGGATAGATGTTATTTTTTTAAATTGATTTTTTGGCATTTATTGAGGTTATTCTTTTTCTTTTTATATTAATAGTCTATCAAAGTTTGAATAATCATTGCTTAATCTCACATTTTTTCTCTTAACATACTCTTTGGTTTATGTGCTAATATTTTATTTAGTATTTTGCAGGTGTATTCATAATTGGGTTTATAGTGTTCCATTTCATGCTTTGTCTACTTTTTTATATTGAGTCCTGCATAATTTGTAAAAATAATTGAAATGTTAATTTCATTATGCACTGGAATTATTTAAATGGCAAGAAACTGCTATAGTATTTGAATGTTTGAGAGAATTCTGCTTTGTCTGATGTTAGCACTGTGGCTCTGCTTTCTTGTTTGTTTGCATTCCCTAGAACATCTTTGCTTTTCCTCTTACTCATAATCTTTCTGAATCATTCTATTTTACTTAAGTATTTTGTAGACATTCTGGAGCTCTATTTTGTGTTTTAATTCAAGTAAGTTTTTTTAAAAAAGTACGTTTATCCCATTTTCATTTATTGCCGTAATAATTTCTGTTGTTTAAAAGTGTTGTTAGGCTATTGTGTTTTTAGTTGCTGTGATTCATGGCAGTATTATTTGCTTTGCATCTTTTGCTGTATTGCTTATAATTTAAAAAGTAATTTAATGACTATATAGATTCTATGCTTTAGATCTATTAATAATTGAATAACAATTAATCCTAGATTCTCCAGTTCATCAATTTTAGAAGTAAGAGCTTGTCTTTCATCTCTCTCTATAAATGAGTAAGAAAATACACATTTTTACTTCCTTTTGTTCTTTCCTCTGTCAATCTCAACTCCAAATCTAAACCACCAGATTTACTTATCTGTGTATCCTGAATTTTTGTCCCAGTGTATTATAATGAAATTATTATTAATTTTGTATTATGTGCCTTTCTCTGCCAAGGAATTGAATACCTTCATTCTGTTTTATAACTATATTAGTCATGGTTACTGAGTCTTAATTCCATGTTTAGGATTTGGATGGATTGGGGGCTCACTGCAACCCTTCCGTAATACAACTTTCATATTGAAAAATATTTATTTATTCGACTAGTTCCTGAGGAAGAGCTTTATAGTGATCTCCTCCTCAAACTCTCCAACGTTTAACAACATGTTGTCTGTTTGCTTAACAGGAGACTGGCATCTTGGCTGAGCTTAGAATTCTGGGACCATGTTCTTTTTATTCCCTCAAACCTTTTTTTTGTCTTCTGCAGTGAATTGAATGGCAGAAAAGTCAAGGTTCTGTTTCTTCTCCGTGGATATTTACATAAATTTTTATTTAGATGTAAAATGAAATAATTGTATCCGAATTTGCCTCGTTATTGTCTTTCACTTTTTCCTTTCTTTGGTGGACTGCTTCAGGCTTCAATTTGAAGTTCTCTTTCATATTAGGAAAGAGTTCTTCTTTTGTGTTTCAAATGTTTTTTTTCGATACAGGTTGTTCTGGTCTCTTCTTTAGGAATACCAATTATCCTATATGTGATCTCTGTTGTCTTCTCTATATGGGTTTTCTCTTTCTCTTGTCCTTTGCCTCTATATTTTGTATTATTTTCCTCATATCTATGCTCAATCTTGCTGATTTGGGTTCCTTCAATGACGAGTCTGTTTTTCATTGCTTCTTAAACTATTTTTTAAATGTTGCAATAGCATTGCTCATTTCCTTAATATTTTTTCCTAGTGTTGCCCATCCTTTTGTTAACTTGATCTGTTGTTCTAGGACCTCATTTTTTACCTTTTTTTATTTTGAGCCGTTGATTTTTTCCCATTCTGTTGAAAGTAGATTTGCCCAAAATTTTCATGCTTTATGGGTTCAATTTTCAGAAACATACTCTTCACATCTCTATGCTGCTGTGTTTGTTTCATTATCTTTGTGGTGAAGGAAGCTTTTGCTTATGTCTCCTTTTTTCATCTTTGACTAGGACTCTAGTTAGGATTTTTATTTGTTTCAGACTAACATGGTCAGATTTTCCTTGGTGATTCCCCACACCTCACACTCCATCCCTATGTATTTGAATAGTTTGGGAATCACCTTACAAGAACCATCTAAGTGTCTGTATATTTGGATGCATTTAGAGAAAAATTAAGAAGGATACAAAACCAACAGAATATATTGGTTATTTCAAGGTAGGAGCAGAGGGAGAGAGAGAGACTATTAATTTTTTTCTTTAAAAATCTCTTTTTAAAAAATGGGCAAACATTATGAGTAGCAAATAAAATTTGCTTGTAAAAAGATGCTTGACTTTGCTGATATCCATTGACATGCAATTAAAACAACACTGAAACATCATCTCTTGCACATCAGATTGGAAAAACCATTAAAATTTTATAATATGTAACATGGTAAAAATATGGGGAAAGATGCACTATTACAAGAAATTTTTTTTAAAGAGAACTTGAAGACTGCATCATGTAACTTAAAATACTATTTCAGGCATTTAAAACCCAGACTGAAATGGGGCTATGGAGAGAGCGGGTGAATTTAGTCTTAGTGTATTTCGTTTTCAATGAAGAAATAATTCATATACTCTTAAGAACACTATGAAGAAATTCAAGATCAGACTTAATTTTGCATTAAGATTGCCGTCAGTTTTTCTGGACTGTGATGTTTCACCTAAAATGCTGATATCTCTCCACTGCTTTATCAAATACCATACATCAACATCATGCAATAGATTCAGAGCCTAGGGGCTGCAAGTTTCTGTCAAGGTGACCTTGTAGCCCAGGTTGATAGCTCTTGCCCTCAAACTATCCTGGAGAAACTACAGAAACAGGAGGAAACTGGATTTGAGGAATTAACAAAGCGCTTCCACTGCAGTGGGCAAAGGTTCATTCCTGGTCACCCCGGCCAAAAAAATAAAAAATAAATAAATAAAACAAAACTGTTGGAAATCCTTGGGGAGTTTGAAGGCTGCCTTGAGCTGGAGGGTGTGTGTCTGTGTGTGGTGTTTCAGTGTTTGTTTATGGTGTGTGTGTATGTATGTATGTGAGGTGTGGTGTGTGATGTGCATGATATATAGTATGTGTGGTGTATATGTGTGTGTATGTGTTGTGTTCGTGGTGTGTGTGTGTGCATGCTCATGTATGTTGAAGGGTAGGAGATAAGGCAAGTAAAGGCAATGGTGGGAAGATAGCTTAGAGCAGTGATTCTCAATCCTGGATGCAAATTAAATATTATCTGAGGAAACTTCTAAAAATATTCACATGAGATAACAATGATATGTAAGAGAATGTCCTTGTTCTTAGGAGATGCATGTTGAAGTCTTAGAGATGAAAAGTTATGATGTCTGGAACTTACTTTCAAATGGTTCAGCAAAACAAAACAAAACACTCTGCACTCCCATGAGGGAGGGAGGGAGAGAGAGAGAGAAAGAGAGAGAGAGAGGAAGCAGATGTGGCAACATTTGGTGAATCCAGGTGAAGATCACACTGGTGTTCATTATACTATTTTTTTCAACTGTTTTATAGGTTTGAATTTTTTTTTTCTAAAATACAATGTTGAGAGAGACAATACTCATCTCAGGCTGCATCTGATTTTATCAGTCTGTGGTGAGGTGGCATTTTTAAGAACCAGGATTAAAACCCATTGACTTGAAGGAAAGCTTTTTAAAAGTTTTGCTCTAGCTGTTCCTCCTGAAATGCCCTGATACCATCTTTGACTGTCACTTCACCACAGAAATTGGAAGCAACAGCCCAGACCTCCAGTATCAGTAGAGTAAACGTGGGACAGCTAGGTGCTCTGCTGGCCGTCATGGGATCATGACTCACAGGCCAAAAATAACTAGACACCCAAGAAGTACATCTCTTATGGAAGAAAGACAAGAAACTATATGCATCCCATCTGACACAGAATTATTGAGACAGATGGATCCAGAATTTAAAATAAGCATTATAAAAAGACTTAAGGAAATAAGGGAAGATGTAAAGAGTGTGAAGAGAAATTAAGAAATTGTTTAAAAGAACCAATATTAAGCATGAAAAATAGAACAGTTGAAGTAAAGGATACAAGAGATGGCATGGATCAAGCAACAACTGACAGAACCTCAGGGAGGTGTTGTTAATTCATTATTTGTCATTGGACATTGTATCATATTCCACTCAGAAATGGACAGATGAAGTAGTCTAAAAATAATCAGAAATATTTAAAAAAATCTTCTCTTTGCTCCCAGTGTTTTGAAACTTCACAATGATATCCTTTAGTCCATTTTCTGTGCATCTTGCTAGCTACTCGCGGGCTTTTTCAATCTGGGAATTGATGTCCTCTCTTTGGGGAGAATTGTTATTGTTTTGTTACTGACATACAGTAATACTGTGATTTATAATAAGAAACATATATTCAGTCTTCGACCCCTTTCATGGCACAGAGCTACTAAAACCTTTCACATTTCCTGTGATAAGAGTGTTTTGCTATGCTAATGAGGTCACTTTTGGAAAGCCATTATGTAACCTAAGGATGGGGGCTGACTGCCAGAGGAAACAACCGTGTCATTAGAGGGTTACAACTTTCAGTACCTCACCCTCCATTCCCCACCCTAACCTCCGGAGCAGGGGAGAGGGCCTGGAGGTTGAATCAATCCCCAATGGCAGATGATAATGAAGCCTCCAAAAAAACCCAAAGGACCTGGTTCAGAGAGCTTCCAGATTGGTGAACACATGGAGATGCAGGGAGAGCGTCTCTCCTGGAGAGAGAGCATGGAAGCTCGTGCCCTTTCTCCATACCTTGCCCTGTGCAGCTTTTCCATCTGGTGGTTCCTGAGTTCTATCTTTTTATAATAAACTGGCAATCTAGTAAGTAAATTGTTTCTCTGGGTTCTATGAGCCACTCCAGCAAATTAATGAAACCTGAGGAGTGGGTGATTGGAATCTCTGATTTATAGCCAGTGGGTTGGAAGCATAGATGACAAACTGGACTTGTGATTGGCCTGGGTGGGGGGATGTGTCTTACAGGACTGAACCTTATAAACCTGTGGAGTCTGGTATATAGTGTCCAAATTGAGTTGAATTGTCAGACACCCAGCTGGTGTCTGAGAATTGCTTTTTGGTGTGGGGACCTCCGCCCACAATAGAATTGCTACCAGAACCTGTTTATGTACTTCCCTATATTCCTCCAGAACTCCTCTTATTTGGATAGTTTCTTATCTTTTTTTGCCAATTTCCTATATCTTTGGCTTTTTTACCTACTTTCTGGGAAATTTCCTCATCTGTATCTTCCCATCCTGCTGTTGACTTAAAAATTTTTTTTTCTCCTATCTTCTTTTTTTAAAATAAGTTTATTTATTTATGGCTGTGTTGGGTCTTCATTGCTGCGCGCGGGCTTTCTCTAGTTGCGGCGAGCAGGGGCTACTCTTCGTTGCAGTGTGCAGGCTTCTCATTGCAGTGGCTTCTCTTGTTGCGGAGCACGGGCTCTAGGGGCACAGGCTCAGTAGTTGTGGCTCGCGGACTCTAGAGCACAGGCTCAGTAGTTGGGGCGCACGGGCTTAGTTGCTCTGCGGCAGGTGGGATCTTCCTGGACCAGGGCTCGAACCCGTGTCCCCTGCATTGGCAGGCGGATTCTCAACCACTGCGCCACCAGGGAAGTCCCTCTCCTATTTTATTTTTAACTTTAAGAGCACTTTTTTGTTCTCAGAACCTTTCTTTTCTCAAAAATAGAATCCTGTTCCTGTTTCATGCTTGCAATACTTTATACCTCTGAGGAAGTTAATACTTTTTAAAAGGAGGTCTTCTTCCTGAATCATATATGTTTCTTGAAACCCCCTTGTATTGGTTTTTATTGCTTCTGTAACAAATGAACACAACACAAATTTATTGTCTTACCATTTTGTAGGAAAAAAGTTCAATACGGATTTCACTGGGCTAAAATCATGGTGTCTGCAGGACTGTGTTCCTTTCTGGAGGCTCCAGGGGAGAATCTGTTTTCTCGCCTTTTCCAGCTTTCAGAGGCCACCCACATTGCTTCCTCATAGCCCCCTTCTTCATCTGCAATGTCAGGAACTCACATCTCTCTCACTCTTTTCTAGTTGTCACATCTCTCTCTCACCATCACCAGGAAATGTTCTCAGCTGTTAAGGATGCATGGAATTAGATTGGATTCACCCAGATAATCCAGGATAATCTCATCTCAAAGTCGGTTGATTAGCAACCTTACTTTCATTTGCAGCCTTTAACCTGCCACATGACATATTTATAGGTTCTGAGGATTAGGACGTGGGCATTTTTCAGGGTCATTATCTTGCCTGCCATAACCCACTCTTTTTAAAAAATTTGGTCTCTGATTTTCACATTAGTGGTTTTCTCCGATGTCTGGTAGTCCTTAGTTATCTGAACATATTTAATAATAGGGGACTAAGAAAAGTATTGGAAGCTCTGAAACATGAATAGAGCTTCTTGACTGTGAGTTTCACTGTGGGTGATTTCACTGGCCATATCTGTGGGCAACTGCAATGTTAGCATCTGAGGGTCTTTCCTGTTGCACTGCTCAGACTCCCCAGAGAAAACTTTCGCAATCGCCTGGCCTTCACAGAGGGCCTGGCCTTCACAGTTCGGCAAGATGAGTAGGGGAAAAGGCTTGGGGATTTCAAGATCCAGGGTGTGTATGTTTACTCAATTCTTTTGTTCCCTTCAGTGATGCTTGGTGTCCCTTGTACAGAAACTAGACATTCAGTCCTCTGCCTGGGTGTGAAGAATCAGGGAGGGAATGGGTGAGGGGTGCCCGACAGTCTCTTCAACAGACTTTCAACAAATCATCCAGCTTTTAGTCGAATCATCCCCTCTACGTCCAGAGATACCTGATAACAATTGCTGATTATTTTGGCGAGATCGGAGGGGGTTTAGTTTAAATTTATTTACCCCTGCTGTCTTAGAACTCAGCTTTCTTAGTTCTCAGCTAAATATGTCTCATTGTTCCATCTTCCAAAATTTTGATGTTGCTTTTTCTCCTATTGGTCCTTAGTAATCTATGCTTTATTTGTTGTTGCTAAATCCCCTTATTGTTGCTTTAATGGAAATTCTAAAGGGAGCAGAGCCCAATGCTTGGGTTCAATTCATCATCTTTAACTGGAAGTTGGTACATTTTTCTATATTTGTTGTACCTCCTGAGCAACGTAGAGATGGAGAAGTGCCCTGGTCCACTGTGGGTACCCCTTCTGACTCCCATTTTTTTTCCCTTTTTGGGAGTGGATCAACCAGTTTGAAGAGATGTCAAGCTAAAGGAAAAAATCATAACCATAGGCTTTCTGTATTGAAGGCCACTAGTGTTTCCACCCCAACCTGTATCTGTTGATGATGTTGGTCTATATTTGTGAAACCAGCTTCAAGACAATTAGCCCCATCCTCCCCGATTCTGCCTTTGCCTTGATAACAGCCGTGGGGTGTGTGTGTGTGTGTGTGTGTGTGTGTGTGTGTGTGTGTGTGTGTACACTTTCCTCCTTTAGAATGTTGTACCCTCAGCAGTATTAGGACTCTGGATCAGAGAGATGTGATAGGAGCTTTGGGCTTATTAGGCCCCATTACCATAGCCTCAGAATGGTGTCTGTGTAGGGCAGTGGGTCTCTGATTTTCTCACGGCTCACCCATGTCTTTCTCTTCATGCCTCCAACTCGGAGATAGTGCCGTAACTTAGCACTTAGTTTTACAGCCATAGGAATATCTAATACCATCTATGGCTTAAATACAGGGCAGCCCAGAATATAACACATAACCTCCATCCATTTTCCAATTTAGCCTAGCCTCCAGATTCTTAGCCAACTTAAATATGAAAAAACCATTAGTGCATAACTGAAATAGATATTTACTTACAGATTTTTTGGAATAATTACACACACATTTAAAATTATATATTATAAAATAATTTAATTTACTGCTTTTTTTCCACTCATATTTTAAGAAGCAATTTTGTTCAAGCTCTTCACTGGCATCTTGGACATCAGTGTTCTTGTCATCTGTAGGGCCATTTTTTTTTTTTTTTTTTTTTTTTTTTTGGCCGTGTGCGGGCCTCTCACTGCTGTGGCCTCTCCCGTTGCGGAGCACAGGCTCCGGACGCGCAGGCTCAGCAGCCATGGCTCACGGGTGTAGGGCCATTTTTTAAAATCATCTAACAGTTTTCCACACCACCTTATCTTCATTTCCATTTAAGGCATTTGAGATACATTAATATTTGAGTCTATATTTTTGCTATCACAGAAACTTTTATCCCAAACCACAATAACACATTATGTCAGGACAGGCTTTGGATTGTTTAATTTGTCCTGGGGGTGTTTGTACATGATTTCCACAGACAACCATTTCCTGTATTGATTTTAAAGTGAGCTTTAAGAGGCTTGTTTACAAAGACATCTGACACTTGCAATTGAGAGATGATACCTCCAGCAGTAATTACTAAATCTGTGTCAAATTTCTTTGCCTTCCTTATTTACAGATTCTGTCAGGTGCCATCTCTAATCATCCCAAACCAGCATTGACTGAGGTCATTTCAGGTTGATGTTTCTTCCCCAAACAGGATTTTTGTTCAAAATAAAGAAATTGAGAGTGTATTCCCATAATATGAAAGATTTTGTAAGGACTAAAATTTAGGGCAATTCTTTTCTGAGAGTTTATTTTTAGAAATACATAATATTTAGAGTAGATTCCATACTAAATTGATTTTATGGTTAATTACCAGTCCTCTTTCATCATGATCTTCTTATTTCTGGTCCTATACTTTAATCCAACGATCATCAGGAGTTAAGTAGGTTTTTATTTTTTTATTATTTTTTAAAAATTTATTTATTTACTTTTGGCAGTGTTAGGTCTTCGTTGCTGCATGAGGGCTTTCCCTAGTTGTGTCGAGCAGGGGCTACGTTTTGTTGCGGTGTGTGGGCCTCTCATTGTGGTGGCTTCTCTTGTTGTGGAGCACGGGCTCTAGGTGCATGGACTTCAGTAATTGTGGCACATGGGCTCAGTAGTTGTGGCTCACTGGCTCTAGAGAGCAGGCTCTGTAGTTGTGGCACATGGGCTTAGTTGCTCTGCGGCCTGTGGGATCTTCCTGGACCAGAGATCGAACCCGTGTCCCCTGTATTGGCAGGTGGATTCTTAACCACTGTGCCACCAGGGAAGTCCCAGTACAGTTGTTTTTAAACATCGTTTACACAGTGATGACTCTCTGTTTTATATCTTCTGACATTTCCCTTGATCTTCAACTTATATATTCACCTGGCAACCCAACACCTCCAATTAATATCTAATAGGCATCTCAAACGTAAACTGTCCAAAGGAGAGTACAGAAGTATTGACTGATCTCCTCACCACCCCCGCATCCCAGAACCTGTTTCTCCTTCACTCTTCCTTATTTCAGTTAATGACTCCATCATGCATTTCTCTGCTCAGGTTCAAACACCTCAAAGTTATTCTTGATTCTCTTCTTTCCCTCATCAACCCCCGCACCCAATTCATCCTCAAGTTCTATTAACTCTTCCTTCAAAATTCACCATGAATCTGATCACTTCTAACTTCCTCCCCCACCCTCACCCTTGTGCCAGATACTAATCGCTCTCTTTCTCTCTTGAACTATTGTGAAAAGCATTGAAACTGGTCTCCCTTGACCCCGTACAGCCTACTCTTCACACAGCAGCCAGAGGGATCCTTTTAAAAACATAAATCTTTTGGTCACATCCCTCGTGTGGATTCTCTTTACATGTCGAATAAAATCCAAAGTCCTCAAGTGGCCTGTGACAGTGCCCCTCAATCCTTAAGAGGCAGACCAATCATCAGGGGATTTGTTACAATACAAATTCTGATTCTGTAAGTCTGGAGCAGGGCCTGAGGCTTTGCATTAATCTTCCAGGTGATGCTGATGCTGCTGGCCTATCGATGGCATTTAGAATAACAGTAGCCTTTAAAACTATTTGCAATCTGCCCCTTGCCTTTCTGATTTCATTCCTACCACTCTCCTTCTCCCTCAAAACATACCAGCTGTTCTATTTTCTTTAAAAAAAAATCCAGTTCCCTAATGAAATTCTCCATCTTTCCTTTTATCTGAAATTTTGCATCTGATTACTCCAAAACCTGGAGCTGTTGTGAAACCATTCATTTGTCTGTTGTTTCTGCTGGTTTTATTCATATCGTATTATCACCTCCTGTGCCTGGTTATTTTGGATTGTGTGCTGGACACTACATATAAAAACTTGTAGAAATAATTTGAGGCCCGGGAGGATGTAATTTTCCTCCAGAGAGGATTTGCATTTAATTCTAGCAAGTGCCTATGGACACTAGCAAGGGAGAATTACCTTAATCCAGAGTTAGGCTTTGGTCCCCGTGGGAGGGGATGGTCATCTTCCAGCTTACTCTTAACTTTAGGGTGTAGACTTTCAAGGTGAAAACCCCAAACCTGTGGTGATTACCACTCTCCCCCAATCTTGATGGGCCCTGAACTATATTTTTGCCCTCTTTGAGGATGTTGAAAGTGCCACTTCTCTTCTCAGAACTTTTACAGAATTGGGGAATGACCTTTTGAGGGAAAGTGTCCCCAACTGCCAAACTTACATTCACTGGTTTCCTCCTTCTCCTGGAGCTTGTCTTGGTAATTTTTCCCTGCTCTTTTAACTCTCAAATGCCTTCATATAGGTGTTATTTTTACATTTTAATCATTTTTTCCCCTGATTGTATTTAATGGAATCGTTGTATAGATTGTCCTCTGTGTCTTTCTTGTATTACTTCTAGGTGGAGGCATTTAAAATCAAAAGTTAATAACAAGACATATTTGTTCTTAGATTCTTCTGAAACTATCTCCTTTGGGGTCATACAGGTCTCATATTTCAGGGACAATGTGGGAGGATTCTGGTTTTAACAAATGGAGCTGGTGGAAAAAACCTAGAAGATAATATTCCATGTATCACCCCACCATATCTATCTTTGTTTTATTTATTTATTTTTAAAAATATTTATTTATTTATTTATTTTTGGCTGTGTTGGATCTTTGTTGCTGTGCGTGGGCTTTCTCTAGTTGTGGCGAGCTGGGCTACTCTTTGTTGCAGTGGCAGGCTTCTCATTGTGGTGGCTTCTCTTGTTGCGGAGCACGGGCTCTAGGCACGTGGGCTTCAGTAGTTGTGGCGCATGGGCTTAGTTGCTCCATGGCATGTGGGATCTTCCCAGACCAGGGCTTGAACCTGTGTCTCCTGCATTGGCAGGCAGATTCTTAACCACTGCACCACCAGGGAAGTCCCTATCTTTGTTTTAATGTCCTCTCATCTCTCCATTAAAAGACCAGCATCTTTGGATCAGAAATACCTATAACTCTGCTTCTGTTCTCCCCTTCATAGCTAAAGTTTCTAAAAAAAATTGAGTGTTCTCATTGCCTGCCTCTACGTCTCCACCTCTCCTCATGGATTGTTCCTGGTATGACAAGATATAGATATAGGATACCAAGTTTTGTTTCCGCGGTATCCACCGGTCCTAGGATTCAAGTCCAAGTCTCTCTCGAGCTCCAAAGCCTATGTGTACACTTCTAAGCACACCTAACCCCTCTTATATCACTGTCTTTTCACAGGTTCAGTCCTGCTTCATTTTCTCTGACAAGCACCCTAAGTTTCCTTTTGAACTCAGCATCCTGCCTTGAACTCTCACCTGGTTGACAGCCCTTAACTCCACCTTCCTCCTTCTGACTCCTTTGGGGGCTCTATTCTTTATATTCCGAGCTGCTCACCAGGATCTTATGACAGAGACTATGACACCTATTTCCTCCTTATTGTGAAGTTAAGGAGGGAATATATATAAAAATATTGAGTCTAGAACCTGGCCATCCCTGGGACTGAGGATGTCTAGGTGAGGGTGACTGGCAGACAGCTCTGCTGAGGTGGAGAAGCTGAGAGTCTATGATTCTGTGAACAGTGTGTGGTCCCTCAGAACCTAACCTCTCTCTGCACTGACTAGCACATGCCCAGCTCTTTTAGAGATCTGGGCTAGCACCACAAATTCAATATTACACCCTTGCTCAAAAAACTTCGGTGGCTCCCCACTGAATTCTAAATAAGAGCCTAAGTTTTAGTCTAACACTCACATCTCTCTAGAATATGATCCCAACTCACCTGTCCCGTCTCTGGTGCATTATCCCCCCAGCATTGCCTGTCCTTCTCCTCATGCATCTGACATGCCATTCAGCACAATACAACAGAGAGCATGGACTTGGGATACAGGGAGATCCGGTCAGGAAATCCAGCTTTGCCACTGACTAGCTGTGTGACATTGAGAAACTTTCATCTGTCAAAATGGAGAATAAGTCTACCTATCTCACTTGGTGGTTGTGAGCTTTAAATGGAATAGGGTATGTAACTATAGGGAACAAATTTTGCTCAGTCCCTCTCTCCTCTTATTGGGGGAGAGACTCCCCATCTTACTTTCACCCTTTTGTTCTGTGGGCTGTCAGTCATTGCAGCTTTCTTCCCTGGACCAGAGCTGGAGAATGGATCCCATTGGGCCAATCAGGAGTCTTCCTACAAGTTTTCAAACTGGAGTTAAAGGAAGAGGTGGAGCATCTTTTTTTTTTTAATTAGTTAATTTATTTATTTTTGCCTGCGTTGGGTCTTCGTTCCTGCACGCGAGCTTTTTCTCTAGTTGCGGTGAGCGGGGGCTACTCTTCATTGCAGTGTGCAGGCTTCTCATTGCGGTGGCTTCTCTTGTTGTGCCACAGGCTCTAGGCGCATGGGCTTCCGTAGTTGTGGCACGTGGGCTTAGTAGTTGTGGCTTGAGGGCTCTAGAGCGCAAGCTCAGTAGTGGTGGCACACGGGCTTAGTTGCTCCGCGGCATGTGGGATCTTGCGGGACCAGGGCTCGAACCTGTGTCCCCTGCATTGGCAGGTGGATTCTGAGCCACCAGGGAAGCCCTGTAGTATCTTTCAGATGGGAGAGTGTGAAAGGTGTCAGGGAAGGAGTTTGTGGTGTTCAGGTGGCCCGGAAAGCCAGTGTATAAGATTGAAGCCTAGCGAGAGCTCTGGAGGCATTTAACTTTGGGTTCTGGTTATTTCTGCAGCAGCTGCAGCTCTTTCCATACTAAGCAAACACACCCATTAATTATTCTTTTTTGCCCAAGCTAGATTACCATAGATTTCTGACTCGTGTCTGAAGTCACCTGACTAATTCAGTGATCAGAGACTGAGGGACCCTCCAATGAGGTCATTTTCCTTCTTCATCCTCTCCCCACCTCAGAGCCCTCATCCCTCCAGTTTTATATCATTGTCTTCTCTGATTCTTATTTTCCCATCAGATCCGAGGCTCTGTGTGAGCAGAGAAAGAGTCATCTGACTTGCTCTTCCTCGTGAGCTATCTTGCTGTTTGGTCACTGTTTGAGGATGTGTTCATTAATTCACAAGGCTCAGGCCACATCAGCTGAGCATCAGAGTCCTTAAGAGGGAGCAAGGGTACTTAGAATACTCCAATATGGTTGCCAGGACTTCTGCCACCTCCCAAGGAGGGCTAAATTTGGATTTCTGTGGATTTCAATGGCTAACCTACCTTCGTTTCCACTCAGACCCACCAAACCCAAGTTTCTGGAAGTGGGTCCTGAGAGTGTGTCTATTTGTCAAGCATCTGGAGATTTCAATGTGACCAAACTCGAGAATCTCTGGGCTGAGTCTTTTATGATACTCTGAGTTAATAGTCTTACTTCTTCAGATTCCTGAGTAGAGCAGTTTGGGGAAAGTTATGACCAAAACAAGCCAGTGAGCTTAGTTTCTTATGCTAATGGTCACAGAGGCCTCATAATTACATGACAACACAAGTGTCCCATAATTAGCGTCTGCTGTTCTGTTCCTGGAGATCAATTGTTCTGCAACAATGGCCATGCTCAGCACTGGACAGCCCGCAGCCCGCTCAGCTGCTCCCCTCCACATTCTTTTCTCATGAGAGAAGAGCCCCCGAGTTCTCAGGGCTTTAACCCTCTCCTGCCAGGACCCAAGGGCCAGAACCGAGGTTGGGGAGGTTCACGACATGGGGCTGGACATCACAAGGAAGTGGAAGAAAGATTCTCAGGAATGACTGAATACTTGGGGCAGCCAGCACTTTGCATCTAAGGCTGTTTGTTTCTCACTCAGATCTGACGAAGTATAACTTTTGGGACAGAGGCACAGGAATCCTCCCGGGGATTCTGATTATACCAGGATTTGGGACACACTGACTAAATCCTTACCTCTTTCAGGCTGAAAAGTTGGCTAAGAGGGCAGGAGAACTTACCCCTGACGCATATCTATCACTCGGACTGTCAGAGTAGCCTTTCCCCTCCTCAGTGGGATTAGGAGTGACCAAGCAGCAGAGTGGTGTAGTGACAAGAACGTGCATTTGGCCTTAAAATTTGTGTCAAATCCTGGCCGTCAGCCACCAGCTCTGTGATTTTAGGCAAATTGTTTAACCTCT
Organism: Physeter macrocephalus; assembly: GCF_002837175.3. Taxonomy (NCBI): domain Eukaryota; kingdom Metazoa; phylum Chordata; class Mammalia; order Artiodactyla; family Physeteridae; genus Physeter; species Physeter macrocephalus. The sequence goes on along the minus strand of NC_041227.1, from coordinate 15,458,345 downwards.
GAGCTACTGATTTCTCACCTATAAAATGAGGATAAGTCTCCCCACCTCTATTATTTGTATATTTCCAATTTCTTTCTTTTAAAATAATATTCTTGGCATTATGAGTTTAGCATTCAAGGTTCTGACCAATGGGTGATACTTGGGTGTCCACAAAAACCACCCGGGGACCTTTTATAAAATGAAGACCTAGTCCCGTTGAGCTGGAATCCACAAGGGCACAACTAAGTCAGGAAGGAGTGTTTGGAAAAAGTTCTAAAGGTCCTCCTGATGGACACTGGTTGTTCAAACCCATCCGTGAGAGGCCTAGAGGGACTGTGACATGTAAAAAATATGGGATTTTGCAGAGGCAAAATTAACGTGATTTTCCACGTTAATATGTTGGAGCAAGTTAGCAGGGAGTCACCCTAGACAAGTGCCCGGTATAGACCTGTCTGTCTCCTTTCTAAGATTCACAGGGGTCCAAACACTTCATTTGATTTTCTTATTTAATCCTGAACTTGTATTGCTAGTCTGGGCCACTCCCACGAGCTCAGACCCATACAGCTACCTGCCTGCTCTCTCCCTCCGGAAGTAAACAGACTTCTCCAATATAATTTGTCCCAACTGAACTCCTGATCTCCCCTACACCTGCTCCACGCTCAAGCTCAATGGCAATTCAATTCTTATACTTTCTTAGGCTGAACCTTTTGCTCCTACTACACTAAGGGTGAGATATCTTTACCATCCTCATGGCCACCACTCCATCCTAAGCCACCATCACCTCTCTCAGTAATCACCATAGCACGTAAACGATCTTGCTTCTTCTACCCTTGACACGCTCCAGTCAAATGTCACCTTAACAAGAGTGCTTCCTGCCTCAAATGCAATACCCTCACTCCATTCCATTTCCTTTCTTTGTTTTTCTTTTTAGCATTAACACTGGCTCTTACAATTTTGCTTATTTTGTTATTGTCTATCCTCTCCTAGAATGTAAATTCCACAAAGGCATGAGTTTTTGTCTGTTTTATCAGTGCTGGGTTCCCAGTGTTTAAAACAACGCCAAGCGTGTGACAGGCACTCAATATATGTTTGCCGAGTGAATGAATAAATGAATCAATTACCCACAACATCTAAATGTTATTGTCTTCATTTCACTGAGCAGGAAACAGAGGTTCAGAAGATGTTGTTACTTTCCCCAAGGCCACACTGTGAGTAGAGAGAAGAGCTGAGTTTCGAACCCAGGACTGACTAGTCCAGAGATCATTCTTCCACACGTGGAGGAGGGGCCATTTTTGCAATCTACCACAATTTCCTTCTACATAGAGCTCCTGCATTGGCATTTCAAATTGAGATTGCTATCCTCATAGGTCACCATGGAAGCTTAACCCTAAGACAAGGTGGCTTTCTTACCCCAGTCTCCCAAAGCTCTCTGCACTGAGCCAAGATGACCATGCAAGAATCCAGGCAACCATAGTTAGTACTCACATGAGAAGAAATCATACCCTCCATGGCTCTTTTGCTCAGTGCTCCCCACTGGTGAGGAATCATAAGGAGAAAAATACTCAAACCATGGGAAGACCCATTTGCACAAAGATATTTATCACTGAATTACTCACTTGGGAGAACCCTTGCGGATTTAGTCTGAGCTTCGGCGCCCATTGTTAAGAGGTCTGGGAGCAGAGGAGGGGCCAGCAAAAGATACCATGAAGGAGCCATTGGGGAGGCAGGAGGAAAAGTAGGAAAGTGTGGTGTCCTGGGAGTCAGGTAAAAAAAGTGCATCCAGGAGGATTCCAGGAGACAAGATCAGGAAATGGTTTAATATGGAGAAAATAATGAATCTCCGCTCAAGGATATAAAATAGGACTTTAATAAATATAATAAGTACCTAATAGGACTTCCTATTCTGGATAGGAAGAGTTAGTATAGTAAGGATGTCTGTTCTTCTCAGATTAGTCTTTAATTCAAGGTAATCCCCCTCAAACTGATGGGAATTTAACAATTATTATAAATCTGGAACAGTAGGTATGAAAGAATAGAATGGCATTTCCTGAAAAGGAGGCGTGAGTGGGACTCGCCTTACCCATTTACCTAAGCATGTTGCGAGTAAAAGGGATGGGGAGTGATGAATTAATTAAAGGGGCCACAGAGCGTAGATATAGACTCAAGGGTCCGTGGCTATTGTCATATAATGAAGCCAGTGTTTCACATTTGGGGGAGAAATGATGAATTATTTATTAAATCGTATCTAAATTGGCTAGCCATTGGGATAAAAAGTTAAGCTAAAAACTGTCCTTGGGTCTTACTCCAAAATAAACTTCAGAGCTAAATCAGAGATGAAAAGAAAAAAAAAAAAAAGCAATCCTTAAATCCATACAGCATAAAAAAGAAACCCCAAGAGAACATTTTAGGGATCTTTAGAGAAACTAAAGGAAAAGATTGACAGATTTAATTGCTAGAGGACAGATTTCTTTTGTTTGTTTTTGTTTTTTTGAGGACAGATTTCTATACAGCAAAAGAAGGCATGAAAGTAAAAGATAAACACCAATGTGGAAGAAAAACTTTAAAAACATATATGAGAGAAAGGGTTGATAGCATTAATATTAATTTTGAGATTGGAGTAAAGTTGCGGGTTAAATAAATACTTAGGTTGGGGGAGGGGGAAAGAGCCTTAGACTCTGTCCACCCCTCCTCCTGCAAGTATCTGCCTCCCTGAATTCCCAGTTAGGTGGGATAGCTTCCAGGTGGGCAGGCTGGGCCATGGGGAGGTTGCTAAGTACCAGGAGCTGAAAGAACCCCACTCCGCCACTCCTCCACCCAGGGGGTCCCCCTGGACCCTCCCGGTATCTCCCCACCAAGGGGTAGTGATGGGGGCTAGGAGGGGTCATTCAAGTTCTCTTTCCCTCAGAGGCTGACCCCAGGGGACTTGACGCCATGGTGGGCATCGGAGCTGGAGGGTGAGGCTAGAACAGGTGGGTGGGAAATAAGGGGGGTGTGCAGAGTCTGAGGGTGGAGATTGTAAGCAGCAGGGAGGAGGGGAGTAGCGGAGAGGAAGATTTGGGGGTGGGAGCCATAGGCGGGTAGGATTTGGGGTCAGAGGGGGGTGCCACAGGCCCCAGAGATGTCATTTTGCACATCCCAATCCTCCAATTTGCAGTGACTTCCCTTTGCTAAAGAAAAGGTACCCTCATGTCCTTGGTTTCAGGAAATAATGTGATGAGTGAAAGCCCATCTTGGGACATTAATTACTTAATTGGTTCATTGATTCAGAAAAGATTTATTGATTGTTTGCTGTGATCCACATGGAGCTGGGTGCTGGGAGTACTCTCGTGCCATTGCATTGATACATTTTAAGGCAATGTAAGAACACTCGGGTTTAAAATGGAAAACCACGAGTAAGGGGTTTCTCCTCCAACTCTAATTGGCTGCCTTCTGGGGCAGTCAGAGAAAACCAGGGTTTGGGTTTCCATCCTAAGGTTACTGAACCTGCTGTGTGCCAGGCATTGGGGGGAACACTGGGGTATAGGGCTGATGATCCGCCTGTGCTTATTAATTTCATAGGCGGCTCGAACAGGGTCACACAGTGTCCAAAGTGAAGCAATCTTTGAACTGACACAGCCTGTTTCAAAGCAGCTGAGATGGGTTGCCTTTTTGGCATTTGATTTTTGGTGCTAGGCCAAAAAAAGAAAAAAAAAAAGAGGGTGGGGGGATTTTATCATAAATGCTGTTATTTAATCCACTGTCACTTTGTAAGAGTCCTTTTGAATTATTGATGGAAAAGATGTTTTTGTCTGGGTCCAGCTTCAGGACAAAGGGAAATTAACGAACACAGAGCAGAGTTGATAGTGTTTAAAAACAAGTTCAAAGTTCCTATACTTTGTAACCGAGTTGCTGAGCAATAATGGAAGAATCCCTGACCCAGCAGGGTGAGCCTAGCCAAGCCCCACCCACAGGGCCTGAGAATAAAGGCCCCTCCTCCCAGCTGTCGCAGGCTGCTCGCTAGAAGCTTGGGAAGAAGATTATGATGTGCTGGGATGTTTTTCTGGAATGACACAAAAATCTCAGTGGTGTTCTGGAGGATCGATTTAGATGCAGTGGACTAGATGGGTCAGCGAGGACTGGGAAACAGATGCCCTGGGTTCCAGTTCTGGCTTCTGACTTTGCCCAAGGTCCTCTATTGGACCCTGTTTCCTCATCTGTCAAGAAGGGGTCATGAGCTGAAGAGCTCCCTTTCCCGAGACTCAGTGAGGATCAAATGTGAGAGAGTCACATCCCACCCCTACCCCTGCACAACTCACCTGCATGTTCCAATTAGAATCTCAAGCAAGGCCCAGAGCTCAGTCCAAGGCTCACTTGGTAGCAGCTCTTGTCCTTGGCCACGACCGCACACCTGTACCCACCTTCTTCACATCCCTGTCACCTCCTGTGTCGCTGAACCAAAAATCTGTGCTGCCCCTCCCATGGTGTAACACTGTTCTGAAGAGGCGTTTTTCCGGGCAGGGACTACATTTCCCAGTGTGCCTTGCATCCAGGGTTAGCCACAGACTAGTTCTCATCCAGGGAAGGTGAGCAGAAGTGACAGGTCACTTCTTGGTTGCGGTTTGTACGAAGCAACTGGGGCTTCTCCCCTCTCCTGGCCTTTATCTGCCAGCTCAATGCAAAGAACTCCAAGGCCCTGGGGGAGGGTGGAGCCCAAGAGAGAGAGGAAGCCTGGATCCCCGAATCACACATGGAGTAAAGCTGTCAACCAAAGAGTAACAACTAGATTGGACTCTGCAGTGAGGTTAAACCACTGAAATTGGGGGGTTATTTGTTACAGCAGCTAATGTTACCCTAAAAGAGGCACCCTCTCTGCGTACTCCTCTCCTCTGGCCCACCCTCCCCTGCTTCCTTCCCTTCCAAACCTCTCAGACATTCACAGATGCCATTCAGAATATCTGGATCACTGATGTTATCAATTCGGTCATTGATTGAACAAGTATTTATAGCTCATGTACCATGTGCAAGAAGCAGGGCTGGGCACCTGGGACACAAGGCAGATTCCACCCCTGCCCTTCCTTGAGGAGGTCATGGTCTGGTTGCCCCTTACCGCCAAGTCTAGCTGCTGGCCTGGGGCTTCATTCTCCCACCTTGGGATCCAGCCTACCACCCAGTCTTCTTGTCCTGGACTTACCCTTCTCTCTGAAGGCCAGCCCATCCTCACTGCTGAGGACACACCCTAGAGACTGTCTCTCCCTTAGTACTGCCACTCCCCCACATTAAATTAAAACCTTCAACTTGCAGGCCTCATTATACCATCCTCAGCCTTCTCACGGTTCCTCTAGCCCCATCCCATGGAGACCTCAAAAACGAGAACCTCCGCCCTTTTTCATACTCTGTCTCCTCCTGCCTTCCTTTCTCTCTTAATTCAGAATTGACTCTGAGGCTGAGAGTTTCCACGGTTCCTTTGCAAATGCCTTCACCCCTTGTTGTGGAAGGCTGGAAAATTTGGGTGGACCGGAGGGTGCATGTTCAGACATCCCTGGCAACGCAAGTAGCCCCGAATGGTTCTCCAGGACCTGCTAATTCATCCGGATTTTTGCCTGGCCTCCCTTTGGACTTGGCAGCCCCTCCCCCCAATAAACACTGCCTGAAGTTTGGACTCAGGACACAGCTGCCCACCCCTGGGAACAGGCATCTGAGTAACTGATGTTTTTGCAAACTGACCTTGCTGCCTTTTTAAGTGGAAGGATTCAGCCATGGTCACAGGGCTTGGCCAGCAGAGTGCAGGCTGGATTTCAACTCTACTCACCCCCTTTACACAGTACACAATGTATACAACTGTCCATGGTCACCTTGGCTTTGAGCTCCTAAGCCTGGCTCATAGGGTCCTCCCTCTGGCTTTGCCTCTCCAGCCGTATCCAGGCCTCTCTGCCATGCTCTGTACTCTCTACCGACAGCCAGCTTCATGGGGCTATTGCACATCCCGGGCTACTACATACCACTCTGCCTTCCTTTTGCTGTTTCATCTGAACAAAGCATTCTTCTTTGCTCAGCCAGCTCTGGTCATTCTTTTGTTTGGGAGTGTCCTCAGCCTGGAAGTCTTTCTGTACTCCTTGCATTCTCCCTTCTTGCTTCCTGCAGCCCCGGGGTCACCCCCTCTTTGGGCACTTACTGTCCTCGACTGCAGGGTCTGCACGCACAACTGTCTGAATGCAACCCCTCTGGGCAGGAGCACATCTGTCATCTGGGTTGCCTGCTCCAGCCCTGGACCTTACAACAGAGGACAGCAGGAATGGAATTAAATGAGGAAAATGGCTTCAACCTCAAGGGAGTGGTTGGTACAATGAAATGAGTCCATACTGAGAGATTCACTCCTTCTTGATTCACCGGTTCAACAAGTACTTTCAGAGTACACCTTGTGCACCAGGCTCTGTGCTGGCCCCTGGTGCATAGTGAATAAGACAGACAACAGTTACCTGGCTCTGCTGGAGCCCCCAGTCTTAGCTTCTACATACATCACTGGATCAGAAAGAGGAATGTGAAAGATGATTCTGGTGGGAACAGTGATAGAGGAAATGGAAAAGGGCCTCAAATGATCCTACCCTGCAGGTAGAGGGGTGGAAGTCCATGGCTCTGGGGGCAGAAGGAGGGCCACGGGCTGTAGCCTTGGCCTGGGCTGTTCTCCACCCACCAGTGACCCCGAAGAGCCTGGGCCTGGAAGTCAGGATGCTGGGTTCCCAGCCAGCTCTCACAGGGCAGCTCAGCCATTTCCCTGGGCAGTGCCCACCCCACATCCTCCCTGGGGTTTCAACTTCGAGGGAGGAGGAAAGTCCAAGGCTGAATGACACTTGAGCCCCGGATCTGATCAGAGTACGTGGTGGGGGGCTGCCCTTGGCACAAGCCCCCTGCTCTTGGGTACAGAGGTCACTCCAGATCCAGGGGCGGCCAGGACTTCCTTCTGGGCCAGAGCCAGGCTGCTTGCTAAAATTTGAAGAACCCATCTTCTCACCCACTGCTGCTGGAGTTGCCATTTTAATAACCAAGTTTAGGAGATTCAATTAAGATTGGGAGGGCTTCCCTGGTGGCGCAGTGGTTGCGCGTCCCCCTGCCGATGCAGGGGAACCGGGTTCGCGCCCCGGTTTGGGAGGATCCCACGTGCCGCGGAGCGGCTGGGCCCGTGAGCCATGGCCGCTGAGCCTGCGCGTCCGGAGCCTGTGCTCCGCAACGAGAGAGGCCGCAACAGTGTGAGGCCCGCGTACCACAAAAAAAAAAAAAAAAAAAAAAAAAAAAAGATTGGGAGCCTCATCCCTCTTCCAGGGAGGCCTCACAATTGGTATTTTTCTCTGCAAGAGCATGAATGGGGCCCTTTGCAGGGGTTTTTGTACAGCAAGCAGCACAGAGAGAGAAAAAGGAAAAAAAAAAAACAACTTTGGCTCAAAGATGCCAATAATAGGGGATTTCTTTTCCCGGTCTCCCCGTGGAAGGTTGTCAACAGTGCAGGCATAATCAGGCCGGCGGCTGCCCTGCTCAGAGAGGGGGACGTGTGCTCCTTTGTTACGATGGGCTGAATAGGATGTCCCTGCACCCAGACCTGGCCTCCCGGCTAACAAAGGGCCCCTTTGTCACCCCGGGCAAAGAGTGCTGCCGAGGTTGCCACAGCAACTCAGGGACAGAGACTTAACGTGCAAGTGACATTTCAGATGGGAAGCGGGCATTCAAAAATTCAAATTTCTTTATGTGTAGTGGTTTCCTTCTCTGGATATTTTAAAGGAACCACATGGCAAACAAAAGGAAAAATAAATAAGCCAACAATAAACGCGTAGCCAAGCAAACAAACATCACTGCAACTCAGCATGCTGGCTCCTCCTCCCTCGAGGGGTGAAAAGCCTTGTTGACAGCATCATTGGGGCCCCTAGGCGACCTGTGTGTTCTTATCCAAAGAGCAATCTGACACCATTAAAAAAAGTTTGAAAAAAATCATCTAGAGTTCTACCTGCTGGACACAGAACACTTTTTCTCTGTCTCTGTCTCTGCATTCCCTAGACGGTCCTGTACGATCTGCTGCATGCCAGACCAGGAGCTGGGGTGGGGGGATGCAAAGATAAATCAGATTCTTTCTCTCCGAGGCTGATGGTACAGTGGGGCTCCCAAGTACCTCTAATCTCCTTACAACTCGGAACGGCCTTTAGTTGGGGTCTAAGACAGTTGCTATCAGAGGGAGTAACGGATGCTGTTTGGGGAAAGGGGGTGAGCAGGGCTTGATAGAGGAGGGGAACCTGAGAGGGATTTGCTGCTAACCCAGTGCTGGCACTTAGTTGCTATTTCCAGGATGAAATGAGGGAGGAAGGGAGGGAAGGAAGGAAGAGAGAGAGGAAGTGCGCTCTCTCTCTCTCTCTCTCTCTCTCTCCATTCTTTTAAAGGGGAAAGCATCATAAATAGCAGGAAGCAGGCAACGTGTCAGGCAAAAAATATGTCTTTAAACAATTGCCACCGCAATATACAAGATATTTTCCTTTAGCACTTTATTATGACAGTTTAATAAACAACATTGAAAGAATATTACAGTGAACACCTGCATATCCACTACCTGGATTTGGCCATTAACATTTTACTTTTTCTGGCTTTATTGCATACTTATCCATCTATCCATTTCTCTACCCGTCCATTAATCATTATTTTTTTGGACACATTTCAAATGCAGACATCCTTTAACGTCCCTAAAATACATCAGCATGCGTGTAATTATTTAGAGTCCAGTATTTGTTTACATTTTTTCTTTTCTTTTTTTATTTTTTGCGGTACGCGGGCCTCTCACTGTTGTGGCCTCTCCCGTTGCGGAGCACAGGCTCCGGACGCGCAGGCTCAGCGGCCATGGCTCACGGGCCCAGCTGCTCCGCAGCATGTGGGATCTTCCCAGATCAGGGCTTGAACATGTGTCCCCTGCACTGGCAGGCGGATTCTTAACCACTGTGCCACCAGGGAAGTCCCAAATGTACAAATCTTAAATGTACATTCTCTGAGTTTTGACAACGGCATCCGCCTGTGTGACCCAAACCTTTATCAAGATACAGAACGTTAGGATCACGCTAGAAATTTCCCTCATGGGAAGACAGACAAACAAATAGTCAAATACCTTCTTCAAGGTGAGAAGTACCAATGAACTCTATCTTTATTCTTCTTTGCCCAAGCCTGTACATCACTGAGGCTACTACAGGTGATGGAGAATATAGGCCAGAGGGGTGTCTGGGTCCAAAGTGGAGCCTCGTTATCCTTAGAAGGGGGAAATATTAGGAGACATTCTCTTGTGGAAATGAAGGAGACTTAAGATCACAGATCTCTTGGCCCTAGCCAAGAGATACCCATCTCTTCACTTGACTAACTCCTCAGTACCCTGCAGTGCCCAGCTCAGCATTACCTCCTTCAGGAAGTCCTCGTTTGTGTTCCCATTCTATTTTTTCTCACCTCTATTATGTTTACTACACTGTATTTAATTGACTATTTGTTTGTCTTCCCAGTTCAGCTGTGAGCTCCTTGAGAGCACAAATTATGTCTTGATCATGGTTCAATCTCTAGTCTCTGGCATGTGATCAAAAATATTTTTCATATATTACCCTTACTAATATTTGCCAAATACTTTCTAAGTGCAGGTAATTTGTAATTACCTTTGTTTTTAAAAATATTGATTTTTTACCCAGTTGCTATAAAAATTTGTAGATTAGAGGAGAATACAGAAAATAGAAAATATATAATATGGAAAAATATAGTCTAATGACAAAGACAAACCTTGAGTATGATAAAGAAAAAGAAAAAGTATAGATAATAGATACAGAAGAGTTCTTAAAGCCATAAGACTAAAAACACCTTTACACTAATACATTTGTAAAGTTAGAGAAAATGAACAACTTTCTAGAAAAGTATAATTTACCAACATTTACTGAAGAAAAACATGACACAATGATCTAATTATAATTTAAGCAGTTGAATCAGTTACCAAAATTCTTCCTCAACTCATGAGACAAAATGAGTATAACCTTGGCATGCAAAGCTTGGCAATAACAGTACAATTAGACCAATTAGACAATAAGACCGATTTCAATTACTAACGTAGATGCAAAAAATTCTAAATGAAATAATGCAAATGGATTTAGCAGTGTATTAAAAAATGAATTATGACTGAATAGAAGTTCCAACAATTATCCCAGGAATTCAAGGATGGTTCACAATGAAAATATCTATTAATATAATTTACAATATTAGTAGGTTGGAAGATAAAATCCAGATGATTATTTTAATATATGCTAAAAAATATTATAAACTACTACTAATTCATGCTCCCCAGAAAAATCTCTTAGCAGAATATGAATAAAAAGGAACTTTTTTAATTGATAAAGAGTATCACCAAAAGTTTACAGTTAGTATCTTACTTAATAGCTTAAAGGTGAAATGTAATCAGTTTTCTTATTGAAGTAAGGAGCAAGGCAAGAATTCCTGATATCAACACTTCTATTTAACATTGATTCTAGAGGTGCTGGACAATGAAATAAGAAAAGACAAAGAAACAAGTAGTAAGATGATTGGAATGGAAGAGCAGAATCAGTCTCCCCACGTTCCTCTTTCTGCAGATAATATGACCATTCATGCAGAAAATCCAAGAGAATCTACAGAAAAACTATTAGAACAAATAAGAGAGTTTAGTTAGTTTTGTTGACACAAGATATTCATCCACAACTTTAATATTGTTCCTTTATATACATATTTATAAAATCTCAAAGGATTGAAAGACTTTTTATCAAAAACCCCCTCAATTCTCCCCAAGTTAATTTAATAACTAAGTATAATTCAAATCAAAACACTAACAGGGTTTTCTTTTTGCATAAGCTGAAATTTATATGTAAGATTAGAGAGATGTTGTAAGGTCTAGTGGTTATGAGTGTGGACTTTGGAGCCAAACTAGTTAGTTGAAAATCCTGACTACACTACGTACTAACTACAGGTAAGTTACTTGGCCTCTCTGTGCCTCAGTTTCCTCACTTGTAAAATAGGGATAAGAGTAGTACCTACCTCATGGAGTTGTTGTCAAGATTATTAGAGGTAATAGATGTACAGCATTTAGCATAGTGCCTGGCACACATCTGGCACTCAGTACTTCTTAGCTGTTATTAGAGCTTCTTTTAATTTCCCCTTAGAGGGCAGCACATGGTTACTTATCTTCTTATTTCTTTTTTGAGTGGGGTTCATTCACATTTAACTTTTCTGATTTCTTTCCTTCTGTAACTAGCACACACTGATATACAGGTGTGTACATGGCAGACAAAGGTAAGGAATCCTTGAGAGCTCTCAGGGGATATGTTCTAGATGGCTCATTCATTACAAGCTTTTTGTATTGTAAGACAATCTGCATGATGTCATTTAAACTCAAGTGTAGTGTGTTGTTGCAGAAGGTGCATGGATTTCAAGTATGAATCCCAGCTCCACGAAGTTCTCACTGCACATTTGAGGTTCAGGGACTTTTTTCTAAGCCTCAGTTTCCTCATTTGTAAAAAGTGCTTTGATAATAATGCCCATCATGAAGGCTGGTGAGGGGATCCCAAAAGATAATGTGCTGGTTCCCACAGCAGGGCTCCATGAACTTCAGTCATCTCCCAAGGATTCTGCACGCTCCCTCTTTCCTCCCAGCCCCCAATTCCTCTCCCCAAGAAAGTCCAAAGAGTGTAAAGTCTCCCAGATGGACCTTGGCACTGCCCCTCTGGAAAGCTGGAGAGAGATTCATGGGTGGGACATCAGGGAGAAGTCCCCTCCTTTTGTGAGGGGACTTTAGAGCAGTTGACTAGGTAAACATGGTTTAATAACAACGACTCACAATTTAATAGTGCTTCAGAGTTTTAGAAGTGCTTTGCTATCTATTTCCTCATTGCTTCTCATAACAAACCCGTGGAGAAGGCACTACCCTCCCATTTTGCAGACGTGGAAACTGAGGCTCAAAGAGGTACATTGACTTGGATAAGGCAAAACAGGGAGTTGAGCAGAGCTTAGGACTTGAACTCAGAGCCTTTGGTGTCTCAGTGCCCTTATATGAAGGGCCTAAGTGAATTACCCTGTGCTGAAGTCTCTGCCACATGTTCATCGGTTCATTTGATCTTTTGTCCAGCAGACATTTTGAGTGGAAGTTGTGGGCTGACTTGGCCAGTTGTCAGAAATAATGGACAGGTTGGCATGCTGTTGAGGGGGTACAATGGTTAGGGCCCCAAGAATGCCCAACTGATGCACCAGACAATAGCCACCCACCTCAACCAAGTTCCTGAAGGAGATGCGTGCGTGCACGTGCAAACACGCACGCACACCCACACACGCACACACACACACACACACACACACACACACACACACACACACGGAGTGAGAGTGCCTAAAGAAAGCAGAGTTCTGCTCTGTTATTAGGTGGACTTGAGCCCTGTGGCAGACACTACCGGGGCTCTGTCCACATCCCCACAAACCTCACCATTCCAGTGCATGAAGCCCCAACTTGTGGCTGCTGGTACCTGCATCTCCTTGTCTAATGGCTTTCTCTGGTTGACAGAACCCCATTCTCCTTGCCACACTGAACTGCCCTGGAATTAATGCTCTCTGAGAGCAGCCTCTAACCAAGGCTGTGAGGAGTTGGTGGATAAAGACTCCAACCCCTCGCCCCTCAAGTGGAATAACTCTGAGGCAGTGTTCTACATTGTTCTCCAGAACTCCCCAGTGGAGTGAGGCTCCGGTTGCCTACAGTGGTAATTTGCATGATAATGTGCCCATGACTGACTGTCTTTCTTTCCTGAGATCACTTTTCTACCCCCTACCTGTGTGTCCTAGGATCACTCTCCAATAAACTACTTGCACTAGGATTCTTGCCTCAGAATCAGCTTTTGGAAGACCCCAACTAAGAGAGGTGAGCTTTTCCCTGGGGACCTCTTTTTTCCACACCCCAACTGAGCTTGCCATATCCCATCACATCTAAGCCTGAGTCAGATTTTATGCACACTGGCCACTGGGAGGGACGAGACAGAGGAGCAGATACTGCCAGGAGTCACCCACATGTGCTAAATTGTGACTCCCCTCACTGGCAAATGTAGCCCATCTGTTCCCTGGAATCTGGACAATTCAGAGGCTTCTTCTTCCTGAGGGTGTGCATGTGTGTGCAGATAGGAATTCCCTTGAAAACCCTACCTCCCCTGGAAGTGGGCATGAAACATCCATCCTGTATCAGTCCCTGGAGGCACCAAGATGAGTGAGCCATCATCCCTGCCCTGGAGATACTCATAGGGCAAATGCGTTATTACGGTTCGATGAAATCTACACTAACAGTCCTGTGTGCAGACAGTTATTGGAGCAGCAAATTGGAGCAATGAGTTGGATTCTTGGAGAAGTCTTCACCGAAGAAGTGTTACTTCTACTGGGTTTTAGTGAATAAGTTGGAATTTGTTAGGGTTTTCGTGGTGGAGGGAAAAGAGAATAAGGTTAAGTATGCCTAGACCCGTAAATCCCCCACCTGGAAGTGACACGCACCACTTCTGTTCATGCTCCCTTGGCTAAAGTAAGTCACAAGGTCATACCTAAGCACAGGTGGGTGGGGAAGTACGTTTCTACCATGCGTCCATAAGGGAATGGTTCAAACTAGCCAATCCTAAATTTGTTTATGCTGCTTTGCCTGTTCCTTTACATGGAAACCACAATAAATGTTCTTGCCTACAATTATTCCCTCTCCCCGTGCCTCCTAACTGACCCTGGTGCTTCCGCATGTGGCCCCTATGGCATGGCATGCCTCTCCTCTTGGGAACTGTGAGTAACAAACTATCTTTTCAATGGCAATTGTTTCCTGATCCATTTTCCTTACCATAGCTAAATAATAATAAAATATGTTAAAACACATCCCTATTCTGATATCTCAGCTATTTATGATATCAGAAACTGAGAACTGGAAGACGCATAAGCAGGTACTCTGGGTCCCCAGACTGGATTGCTGCAGGCAGGGCATGACCAAGCTGGCCTGAACCAGCTGTGAGACTCCCTCTCCCAGATTCCACCTGGGGTCAAGAGGAAGAGAAACCCCACTCCTGTCCTGAGAACAAAAAATGAGGCTGAGGTGTTTCTTGGAGGGAAATGAGTCATCAACTTCCTATCTGATCAATTCCCACAAAAAAGGGCAAGCCCAAGCTTTGGGGTCTGCATGGCTTCCTTACTGGGATCCACTACCAGACTTCCCAGAGATCTCTTTGGTGCTGACCTCCCCTTAGGGAAGGGAGTGGACATAGGTGACTGACAGGGCTGGTGTTTGCTGCTGCTGGCAGACCCCAGGGAAGCCAAATTGCTTCCTGAAGTTGACCCACTGCACATGGACCTCCATACTCTGGTGGCTGTTGTTCTACAGCCCTGGCCAGAGTTAGTGAGACCAAGACTGTGGACATATGGGTCGTGGGAAGTGCTCCAGGTGGGATTCTGGACTTAGGTACTGCTGATTAGTCCTGATATTAACACTGTGATGTTGAAGATTCCTCCCTGGGCTTCATACTTCTCATCTGTAAAATGGCCACAGCAGTCTTATTTCTTGACTCAGAGGATTGCTGTAAAGATTGACCTCCTCAACCCACAACAGAGATATCTACAAAAATCAAAATGAAATTAAACAAAAAAGCAAGCAAAAAACTACAGCAGGCACTATAATAAATGGTGAAATATTGATAGCTTTCCTTCTGAGATCAGGAATGAGACAAGGATGCCTGCTATTATTACTTCTTTCCAACATGTACTGGCAGTACGAGCTGGTGCAACAAGGTAAGAAAATGAAATAAAACGTTTAAGGATTGAAAAGGAAAAACTAAAACTCTCATTTTTACAGATGGAATAGAATATGGTATATTTTTTTAAAAGTCAAACAATCTACCGATTAATTGTTAGAATAAGTGAGTTTGGCAGTGTTGCTGGATACAAGGGCATTATACAAAAATTTACTTCTGTATGTAATATGTTCCAGATCTATATTGCCGAGTAACAAACCATTCCAAAACTTCATGGGTTAAAATAACAATAATCATCTATTATCTCTCATGGTTTCTGTGCGTTTTGGATTCAGGAAGCACTCAGCTGGATGTTTCAGAGTTTTTCATGTGGTTGCAGTCAGGTAGTAGATGGAGCTGGAACAGCAGGGGACTGGCTAGGCATTTTCCTCTCTTTTCTTTAGTCTCAAGGTCTCTGCATATGGATGCTCTGTGTGGGTTACTTTAGACTTCTTCAAAGCACAGCAGCTGAGGACGTCTTACATAGTGGCTTAGGGTTCCAAAGACAAATGTCCCAAAAGAGGGAGCCAGGCAAAAGATGTATCAACTTTCATCAACTAGACTCAGAAGCCACACAGCATCACTTCTGCTACATTCTATTTGTTAAAACCCAGTCAACTCTTTTTAAGGGTTAGACTCCACCCCTTTGGAGGATGTCAAAGAATTTGCTGACTTATTTTAAAACTACCACACTGTACTGGCAACAAACAGATAATTAAAAAAATATATATATAAAGGAACCATTGACAATAGCATCAAAAACATAAAATACCCAGGACTAAAAGTAATAAAAGATGAACAAGTTCTCTACATAGGAAACTACAAAACATTGCTGAGATGATTTTTAAAAAAACCTAAATAAATGAAAGGACATACCATGTTTATGGATAAGAAGACAATGTTGACAATGTCAGTTTTACCCAAATTGATCCAAAGATTCAAGGTGCAAATGCAAATGTCAAGAACAGTCAAGGCACTCTCGAAGATAAAAGTGGGTAGATTCATGCTATGGGACATTAAGACTTATTATAAAACTATAGAAATTCAGACTGATAATGGCACAATGAGAGACAAATAGGGTAATGGAACAGACTAGAAAATTCAGAAACTGTCCAATGCACACATGGACTACCTGATTTATGACAAACTTAACACTGCAGAGAAGTGGGAGGAAAGGTGATCTTTTCAATAAATACTGCTGTGTCAGTTGGATGTCCAGATGGAAAAAAGGAGAGAGGCCAGTGGGAAATTCCTTCTAATGAGATATGGCAATGAATTCTAGAAACAATGACTGCTGAAATTTATTTAGAAGTTCTTTCCTTTCTGAGCTGTAATTTCCTTCTGTTGTTCTCAAACCTTTAGTGAAAGCCTGTTTCCCACACCTGTCTTGTATTAGGGGATCTTTATGGTCACAAATAGTGGTCCTAGCTTGAAGCCAGGACCAGCAAAACCCAAATTGCAGTTGGGAGCTAAGTTCTAAGCTGGTTCCTGGGTGGGCAAGGGGCTCACTCCCTTTTTTCCAGATAGCATCTCATGTCCTGCTGCCACCCAAGAATCCCATTCTAATTCATTTCTGCCTCCTGGCCTTGCACCCTTCCCAGCAAGGCATCCCCAGTGTGCCAGAGCCAGGAAGGCAGAGGGCAGTGGTGGCCCAGTCAGTGGGAGGTGAGGGAGTAGAGACTGTTAGAGTAGACAGTTCTTAGATGGGAAGGGGAGGAGCAACAGGCCAGCTGCCAGCAGGTGATGTGAGGAGTTAGGGGGCAGGGGGCTTTTTTAGTTAGTGTGTGCCCAGTCAGTGGGAGGTGAGGGAGTAGAGACTGTTAGAGTAGACAGTTCTTAGATGGGAAGGGGAGGAGCAACAGGCCAGCTGCCAGCAGGTGATGTGAGGAGTTAGGGGGCAGGGGGCTTTTTTAGTGTGTGTGTGTGTGTGTGTATGGCGGGGGAGACTGTTTCAGTCACCTCTCTGTCCCATAACTTCACTTTCTAGGCTATTTCTACGGCCCTCTCTCTGTCATTAAAGGGAGAAGGATCCTTCTGCCTTCTCCGGGTGGTTTGAGTTCTAGATCCTCTGGGGGCAGCGGAGCCCACGCCATTACCGACGACGCCACAAGTCCTTGCCTCAGTTTCCTCATATGTAAAGTGAGAATTTAAGCAGCAATCCTCCAGGGCCACTCTCACAGTGACTCAGATCAGTGGGACACGGAGGGAGAACATCCTAACGTCAGCCTCGGGCTCTGGGCCGCAGCCCCAGGGTAAGGCAGCACCCATCTCCGAAAGTGTGCCTTCCCTTCCGCCACATTTAGGGCTCAGCGACGCCCTAAATATCTAGGGCGGGGAGTGTCCCACTTCTGGGGAGGGGTGTCGTACAGACTTCTCCCTCTCTTCACCCTTGGTGGCCGAAGGCGGGACGGGAAAGGGCCGTCTGGACCGGCGCGCAACCCTCCGGAACCCCCGGGGGCGGAGAGCCAGGCGGGGGACCCGGCGTCTGCCTGGCCAGCGAGAGGAACCTCCCCACCCGGGTCCGGGCCCCAGGCCCTCCGCGGCGCCCGAGGCCGGAACAATAGCGCGCGCTGGCGGGCGGGGGCGGGGCGCTCCGCCGGGCGCCGCCCCCGCCCCGCCCCCCGTGCTCCCACACTAGCTCGCACACTGGCTCGCACACTGGCTCCCACCCGCCGCCCGCCCAGGCACTGCCCGCGGGAGCCGCCGCCGCCGCCGCCGCCGCCGCGCCCGCCATGGACGTCCGCCTGTACCCCTCGGCGCCCGCGGTGGGCGCGCGGCCCGGGGCCGAGCCGGCCAGCCTGGCGCCCCTGGACTATTACCACTGCGGCAAGGTAGGCGGGGGCGGGGTGGGGGCTCGGGAGGGCGGGGCCTGCCCGCGCCTTCGGACCCAGAGCCGAGCCAGAGCGCCCCGGGCTGGAGCGCGGGCAGCAGTACCCCGGCGGCTCGGGACGCGGGCGCTCTCGGGGACACACGCGGGGAGATGCCGGCGGTGCCGACGCGCGGGGACACGCACCCATCAGCCCCGCCGACGGGCACATGCCACTCACGCCGATCCCCTGGCGGTGACACTCACGCCCAGAGTTGTTGGGATCACAGGCAGAAGTCACCCCGACAGTCACTCACACGATGTCACAGTGACACACACTCACCCACGTCCCCCTGAGAGCCTCGCATGCATTCACAAGCCGACACACATTGACCCACTGTCACACACACAGCCATCCTGCTTACACTACCGTCCCACACAAGTCACCCTGACAGTCATTTATTTCTACACAGCCACACGCAGTCACTCGCCCACCTGCGCTGTCACACCGCCACATGCAAGCCACCCGTTCCCACACTACGACGCCACACACCGCGTTCCATGCCCCCATCCGCCGTCACACGCAGTCACAACTGGGGACAGGCACACAAAGAAGTCGCTCCGACAGTTACTCGCTCACGCTCCCAGTGACTCAGACAGTCGCACGCTGTCACCCATAGCCACCCCATGGACGGGGAACCTCAGGCACCCTAATCGCCCTGACAGCCACACAGTCACACGCGGTCACACCCGGGGTCAGCCGCGGCCACCACACCGCCCCTCCCCCACCTCGGCCGTCCACACTCGCGCGTGGGCGTTTTAACTTCTCGGCGCCGCAGCGCACTAATTGGGCCGTTTGGTAATCGGTTGTCACCGCCCGGCGGGGCCTCGGATTGCGAGCTGGCCATAGCCCAGCGAGGCCTGTCCCTTCCCGGGAGCGAGGCCTGTCCCCTCCCGGCTGGGGCTGCGGTGAGGGACACCCCTTCTTTCCCGAGATCGCCGCCTCCACCCGCAGCCAGGTCCCAGCCCTGCTGCATCGGGCGCGATGCGAGCTCGCGCGCCTGGAAGCCCGGACGGGCGGCGACCGACCCCGCTCCCCGCGCCGAGCCCAGCCCGGGACGCTGAGGTGCAGCGGCGCCGTGCGCGTCTCCTCCCTCGCCCGGGAGGGAACTTTCGAACTTAGTTAGGAAGCCGGACGGTCCGTGCGTCCGCAGGTCTGTGCGTTGGTCCGGGGCCGGCCGGAGCCGAGCGCGGCTTTTCGTCACTCGGAGCCCGGATTGAACGGCGCGCGTGGGTTTCCCCGCGGCCCTGGCGCAGACGCGCGGGCTCCATGGCACTGTGTGGTGAGTGCGCGTCGGGTGGCTGGGTCGGCGGCCCTCCGGGGCCTTAACCCCACCCCACGGGCTTTTCGTCAGGCTTCTTGCTGTGGGGATGCTGCGGGGAGGGGGCGTCCCCGCGCGGACCCTGGGGCCGCCGAGGCTGAGTGCGTCCTCAGGCCTTGGGGAGCGGCTTCTGGACTCTGGGGGCAGAGCCCTGCGCAGTTCGCCTGGGGCTTGGGGTGGGGTCCGGGGCCCTCAGGGCCGGGGGCGGCGTGGGCCGGGGGCAGGCGGCAAGTGAGGTCTCTCGGAGGATGGGGAGATTATCTTTTGTCCGGTGACGGGCAAAGTTAGAAGCCGAAGAGGGGGATGGTGTCTTCGAGAGAAGGCCGGTTCTCGGGCTGCTTCCATCTGATGGAGGAAGAATTGATTAGAAGTAGCAAGTGGAGTCTTTAGGAAGGAGAAGACGGTTGGGTTTGGGGCAGCTCGTCTATCTTCTGCCCTTGGCTTTGTTATTTTTTAAAATATGAAGTTGACAAGGTTCCAGCTCCTGGTTTGGGGGCAGGGGTGAGATTGGGGATTTGGGCCTCAGAGTCTGGTTGGATGGTTGCCCCTCGCCTGCAGTGCTCCTTTTGGGGGTGGTGTTTCTGTAAACCCCATCAGAGTGGGGTGGTCTCATAAGGGGGCCTTTGGGAGGTGGAACTCAGCCGAGGCCCCTGCTTTATTCTGATGCGCTGTAAAGCTCTGACTCAGCACCAAGAACCAGTGTAAAACCCTGGTAGGAGGGAAGCAATCAGGGAGTTAGAAGCTGATGATTCTGGTTTCTGTCTGTGAACTAGGACCCCTGACCCAGAGCTGAGGGTGTGTCCAGGTGGAGGAGGGTGGCAGCTGGGCCGCTAAGATAGGTGAAAGAAAGGTCTGACATTGCATTTGGACGTGGGATTTGCTTCTGGATCCTTCAGCCTCATGGCAGGGTGAGGCAGAGGAAGTCACTTGGCTCAGGGAGGGGTGGATCAGAAGCCTGTCGGTAGCAGATCATCAGTGGGCAGTCCCCTTCAGTGCTGGCGGTTGCGGGGTGGGGCAGGTTGTGCCGAGGAGCTGATGTTGAGGGACTGAGGAGGCTCCGTCCTTACAGCTGGTCACTCTCAGAACTGGAGGGGAAACAGGCCCAAGATGCAGCCATGACCACAATTGGGGTCTATAGACTGGGCTGCAGAACCAGGACACAGCCTGCACATTGGGGGCTCGGTCCCTGGAGCCCAGATAAGAGGCTTGTCCCCACAGGGCCTGAGAAACACAAGGGCAAGCCTTTGCCAAGTGATGCTGGACAGCCATGGGGCAGTTGACCTGGAAGGGCCCTTGGCGACCGTTCCCTTGGTGACTGTCCCCTTAGCGATCCTCTAACACAGAGATTCCAGCCTCTTTAAACCAAAGTCATGAGCAGTGGCTGTTCTTTGGGTATCTTTTGTTTGAGAAGATACACAATGACGCAAAGCTGCTATGGTTTCATTTTTGCTTTGAAAGAGATGTTTATTAATCACTGTAATAGTAGCATGCATTTGAAAAATAGCTTACAAGATATGAAACAGCTCATTACTTATTTTATGTAGTAATGGCGCCTGGTGAGCCTAGGGGTTTGTGGCCCTGTAGCCCTGTCTGTGGCCCCCTACTGGGAACCATTAATCCCCTCCTTCTTCCTTCACACAAGGGGAAACTGAGTCATGGAGTAGTATACTCATAGGTTACATAGCAAATGAAGAGCACAGCTGAGGCCTGAACCCAAGTTCCTGGACTCCCAGCGTGACACTTGTCTGGCGTTCCCCACACGTCTCTGTCATGGTTTGGGGGTTAGAAGTCATGATGTCCTTCTAGGGTAACTATCAAGTCCCTTAATTGGGATTTTGGCAAGGTATTTTATCAGGCTGGGGGCATTGCCTGGGGCTTCCTGCTCAACCATGGCAGACTAGTGGAAACTGGCCATTGGGACTGGGCAAACCTGGATTCAAATCTCTGCTTGTGGCTTTGTGGCCTAGGGCAAATGATTTTAGCTCATTGAGATATGATTTACATACAGTAAAACGCAAATTTTAAGTGTACTGTTCCATGAGTTTTGACAAATATAACCACACATGTAACCACTATCCCAATCCAGATATAGAACATTTCTGTCACCCCAGAAAGTTCCTTCATTCTCCTTTCCAGTCAGTAACCCCTACCCCTAGAGGAAACTACTTATCTAATTTCTATTATCAATGCTTTATTTAAGTTCAGTTTTTTTTTGTTTTTTTTTTGTGGTATGCGGGCCTCCCTCTGTTGCGGCCTCTCCCGTTGCGGAGCACAGGCTCTGGACGCGCAGGCTCATTGGCCATGGCTCACGGGCCCAGCCGCTCCGCGGCACGTGGGATCCTCCCAGACCGGGGCGCGAACCTGGTTCCCCTGCATTGGCAGGCGGACACGCAACCACTGCGCCACCAGGGAAGCCCTTAAGTTCAGTTTAAGTGTACTAAGTTAATTTAAGTTTTAGAACTTATGAAGCATATACATTTTTGCATTTCGGTTCATTTTGCTCAACGAAGTGTCCTTATGTATGTCAATAGTTTTTTCTATTTTATTTAGTAATATTACATTGTACAAATATAGCACGATTTGTTTATTTGTTCACCTGCCGATGGACATTTGGGTTTGTTTCCATGTTGGGGCTGTTATAAATAAAGCTGCTGTGAACATCCTTATACAAGTCTTTCTGTGAGTGGGGCAAATTATTTAATATTTCTGAGCCTCAGTGTCCTCTTGAGGACAACATTGTCTACCTCTGAGGTTCGGGAGAGTTAAGTGAGTTGATATAGGATAGGAAAGTTCTTGACACATACCAGCTACTAATTAGATAACAATGCTATCAACCACCTGGGACCTGTTCCAGTAAGAGGCTTAGCATCTCTGTGTTCCAAGTATCTTTCATCCCTGGTCCAAACATCCTGGGTACAAGGCCAACCCAGGATGAACCCAGGGTGTTCAAGGCCAACCTGGGTACCACTTTCTCCATGCAGTGCTCCATGGCCAACAACGTTCTCTCTTTCTCCAGGCACACCCCATCACCCCAAGAACTGGGGTTCAAAACTGCATGGGTTTTGACATGTTCTGTCATCCATCATTCAATCAACAAACAGTTATCGAGCACCTCTTTGTGCTAGGCACTGCACTAGGCAACTGATGGTACAGCAGTGAAACAAAGTGACACATATTGCTACCCTCTGGAGCTTACATGTCAGCATAGGAAGTTATAAATATATGGGTGAGATAGATATGGTATTGTGACTGATGCCATCATTACAACTATGGAGAAAGATGAAGCAGGGAAGAGGGTTAAGGATATTAGGTCCAGGGGCCGGTTTGCAGTTTTAAATAGGGAGGTTGGAGAAGGCCTTGTGGTCTAGATCAGTAGGTCTCAAATTTATGTACCCATTAAGAATCATCTGGTAAGATTTGAAACAGAAACAGATTCCTGGGCATCCCTTCCTGCCCTGAGATTCAGCTGATTTGTGCTGGGGTCCTGAGGGTTTGCATCTCTGATGAGCGCCCAACCATGCTGCTGCAGCTCTGGAGACCACACATTATATAGCAGCGGTTTGGTTGTTTGTATACAGGCTTTTGTGGGCTCCCACCAGGCAGGAACCATGCCCAGCACCTGGCACAGTGCCTGACCCATAATTACTCAGGAAATTGTGCTGGCGGGTGAATGATTCAACTCTCCACCCACACAGCTCTGGGCACAGCATCTTGCCCCTGGATAGGATCTAGACAATCTTGGTTAGTGAATGATTGGAGGCTCCTTATGGCAAAAATCTATGAAGTGGAAGTTGCTGGTCCCACCTCACCCAGACTTGAGATATGACACACCCGCTCAGCAACCCTAGTAGATGAGGTCCCCGCAGCATCTTTCTGCTGGGGCACAGGTGGCTGTGGATGGGTCCTGGGGAAGGAGCCCTGGGCTGGTTGGTCCTGGGGGAACTCTGGAAAGGTGCCTCTGTCTCTGTTAGGAAGATTTTTTACTTTCTGTCTGAAGGTGCTCCCTATAGCTCCCCCAGCCCACAGTGTGTCCCAGAGGCTCCTCAGGGACCACACTTCTGTACCTTACCAATGTCAGGAGCAGCAGCCCAGGCCTGACACAGCCCCTCCCCCTGCCCTCCCCCCCCCCCCCCCCCCCGGGCTGCGGGGTGCTCCTCAGGGACCACACTTCTGTACCTTACCAATGTCAGGAGCAGCAGCCCAGGCCTGACACAGCCCCTCCCCCTGCCCTCCCCCCCCCCCCCAGCCCAGGTCTGCTGGGTGACCTTGAGCATGACAGTGCCTTTCTCTGGGCCTCTGTTCCCCTCTGTGCAAAGGGAGAGCACATTAGTGACCATTAGGTTATGAGATGGGGAGCTATGGTGTGGAAATATAACGAAATAAAGTCTGGGGCATGTCCTTTATAACTGTAGAGTGTGGTGTACCGGCAAGGATGAGGATGATGCTTTTTGAAGAGATAGGCCCTTATATGCATCAGAGAGTAGGAACCACCGTGTCTGTCTACCTTTACTTTTGTATTCCCAGAGCTTGCCTGGCACATAGGTGCTCAGTAAATATTTGCCGAATGAACAAATTCAGGGCTGGCCTGTTTTTCCCTGTGGCTTGAGGAATTTAGCATCTTTTTGGCTCTTATAATCCGAAGACTTTGCGGTGAGCACATCGTGTCCAGAGCAGGGCATGGCAGGGGCCAAGAGTCTTTTGGTTGACCTGACATTCCTAGAAGAACTTCCCTGAGTAGGCCCAGGGAGCGGAGCCCAGCATGGAGAGCAGCCAGTAAACTGGGAAGAGCCTCACCTGCATCCCAAGGATCGCCCTGCAGGGTAGCTGCCAGCTCCTGTAGGGTGTTAATTTTGCTTCTCGGATTTCCCACCGCTGGTCTCAGGTTCGGAAGGCAGTGTAAATTCTGGGACCTGGCAGACCTGGGTTTGAACATTACCTTACCATCTTCAGTGCAGGCAAGTTATTTCACCTCCCTGTGCCTCAGTCTCTGCATCTGGAAAATGGGCACATCAACACCTCCCCCACAAGGTTGCCATCAGAGCTGGAAATCCTGCCTGTAAGGTACTCAGCCCCAGCAGGAAATGCTTTCATTTCTATTCACAAAGAGCAGCACAATTGAAAGTTAAAATGCAAGAGGAATCTAGTTTCAGCACCGGCTGCTGGGGGAAGGGTCTTCCTAACAACTGGCCTTTCCATGCCTTGGTCTCTGGATTTGATTTTCCGGCGCCTAGGGTTTGAAGAGGTCTCTGTGCAGCATTCTGGACAGACAAGGAGCTGCTCACTTCCTTTGCATCTTTCTTTTTCCTTCTTGAATCTGTGTGGGAGGGGAGGTGGGTTTAGGAGGCAGAGAAGACTGGTTCAGATTGCAGCTGCACCGTTCATCAGCGTGGGCCGCTGACCTTGTGCACATCATTCAACTGCTCCAAGTCTCAGTTTTCTCATCTGTACAAGGGGACAGTAATGCGTTCCTCATATTGTTGTTACGAAGCTCAGGTTAAAGTAACAGACATGGAAGTTCCCTCTAATGTAGAGCAGTGTTTCCCAGCCTCAGCAATATTGACATTTTGGACCTGACAGTTCCTGTCTTGGGGGTTGTTCCATATGCATTATAGGGTGTGGAGCATCACCCCTGGCCTTTACCAGCTGGATGCTAGCAGCACCCCGCACTCTAGTCACGACAATCAAAAATGTTTCCAGACTTTGCTAAGTATTCCCTGGGCGGGGAGGCAAAATCACCCCTGTTTGAGAACCACTAATCTGGAAAGTGTGGTACAGGTAAACTAGGAGATGATGGTGATGAGAGTGGCAGAGCTTTGGGGCTCGTGCTTTCTGTTCGGTATTTTAGTCCTGTGTCTCCTTGTCAGCACATCCTGTATCCACGTGGTTGACAGTTATCCTATTTATTTATTTACATGGACCAAAAACCTACGTAGTGATTTTTCAGCATGGTTTGGGAGCAGCAGTAAAAACACATGGTAAGTAATTATTAACTTAATGAGTCGTGGTAAGCTGTAATTTTATATCTTAGTGAAAACATGTTGTATAATAAGGGATAATAAATTTTGTTCAATTACCCTGATGCTTAAACTTGCTACCGTACAGTTGGGATTTCTGGTTCCTGCTAGAGTGAGCAGCAAGGTTGTGGCTTTTCAGTGCGCAATGACCTGTTTCCTGCTGGGTTTTTCAGATGTTCAGCAGGTTTTAACGAGTGCCTACCGTGTGCTAGGGGATTCAGCCCTGTCCTGAAGGTGCAGGGACTCAATAGGAAACTCGGCTTTCCTAGATGAAAGGCTGTGTGGATCTGTAATATACTGGCTCGAAAGGCAGTCATAATTAAATATATAATTGTCTGGGGAAGTGATAAGTGTCAGAGGTGTGGGAACGCTGCACATGGCAGAGTCTTACAGGGAACACCAAGCAGGCTACATGGGGGGCATGCAGAGTGGTGGGAAGGCATTCTAGGCAGAGGGGCACCCGTTGCAAGGTGGCTTGGAGGGGATTTGGGGATACTGTCAGCCTAAGTCAGGGAGTGCTGCCTGCAGGGGAGAGGGATGACAGCAGGAATCATTATATGGAGGGAGGGTCGCATCCCAGCTGGTTGGGTTTTTTTTGTTTGTTGTTGTTGTTTTTTTGTGTGTGTGTGGTATGCGGGCCTCCCTCCGTTGCGGCCTCTCCCGT